>NC_044030.1:68499110-68802140 GCF_900496995.4 Aquila chrysaetos chrysaetos
TAATAAACACCAGAAATTCAGAAGCTCAGCTGCCTTAGAATAAAGTAGAATTACTTCTGCTGTTTCTGGCATAGAAAGGGAAGAGTCATATCTTTTCCTTCCTCCTGTCGTTCCTTTCCAACATTACTGCAATACCTGAGGTTCCCAGAAGTATCATGAATGCTTCCATGCTATAGCTGTGTAAAGCAGGGAAGTGTGACAGTTTTCATTTTATAGGTGGAGGCTAAGGCATGGAGTTTCAGTGAAACAGCCAGCATGATAGACAGAAAGTTTGTTTGGGAGTTTGGAACTTAAACCTTGTCTCCAGGAATAACTTATGCTAATGTATAGCTTTTTTCATATAACTTTTATAATAGCAGCCCAGGACAGGCTTATCATTCTTCAATAACCCTGGCTTCTTAACTGATCGCAAAAGTACAGAGAGACTGTGGACAGCAGTCTCTGTTTAGTGCTTAAGCCACGCCACTTTTTCCCTACTGCAAGTATTGAATGTAGAACAGGCCCTGAAAAAAAAACCACATTCCTCAGCAAAAAAATATGAGCCAAGATGACAAAACAGTAAAAGACTCTGTAGCTAGTTAAAACGAAAGAGCAAGGGTTTTAAAAGTTTTAACTAAAGCAGAGCAATCTTCACTATTACAAATAAATTTCAGTTCACCCTATGCTTTTCAGGTAAATGCAGATGGCAAGGAAAAGGGCAGTCAAGTTAAAAACAGTCCTCACAAAGTATTTTTCTTGAGAAGACTCGAGAAAACTATAAACTATAGATTTTCACAGAATTAAAAAATGGGGTTACTTATGAAACAGATAAAACTGTATTCTTAAATGTTTTAAGAATATTAGCATATCAAAATGTACATATTGAAGAGAATTTTCTTCAATACTCATCCTGAAGAAAACAAGGCTGTATTATAATCCTACAAAAAGGGAAGCTGTAGAAAAGGCAGAGCAACACCTTTCTCAGGAGTGCACAGCCAGAGGACAAGAGGCAAAAGGCACATATCCAAATTGCAATTGGATTTAAAGAAAAAAAACTTAGGATGAGAGTGATTAAGCACTGGCACACGTTCCCAGAAAGGCCATGGAATTTCTCTCTTTGGAGACTGCTAAAACTCACCTGATAAAAACCCTGAGAAACCTGCCCTAACTTCAAAGTTGGCCCTGCACTGAGTTGAGGGATGGACTAGATGAGCTCCAGAGCTCCCTTCCAACCTGCTGTGTCGCAAGACTTGTTTCTTCCTAAAATCTGTGCCAAGTAACACAAATGTGTTAAAAGAGGAGTCCCCCACTCCAGTGTTACCCAAAGCAGTGACCAAGTGCTCTCTCGGTGACCCTGCCACAGCAGGTCAGTGCTCAGCAGCAGCCTGCGGGATGGATGCTGCCAGCCTGGCACCACTGGGCTCCTCCCGCAAACTGTCACAGCCTTTACAGAGGTGAGGTGTCCTCGCTGCTGCAAGGGTTTGCTGATAGCATTTCAAACATTCATAATTTGAGCCTCTTTCAGCCTCTACAGAAAAGTTTTCCAGAGTGTTTTGACAGGCAGGAAGCATGCTCCCAGAAAGAGAAGTTGGCGGTGGTTGATCACACAAAACGTAATGATGCTTGTGAGTTTTCTGCAATTCCTATAATGTAATTTGTCAGCAACTTAGAGGACAACTTGGTGAAATTAGAGAAGCCATTAATTACACACACAAGCGATTTTACTCTGGAAAATATCTAGACACCTCAGCTATGCACTAATGTAGGATTACACACTTTATTTGGCCAAAAGCAGCCTGTTACACACCAACCCTGCACCATGATTTCACAGTGACACCATTTATTCCAGGAAAGAGTGGTGACAGGGAGGATCATGGATCCATGATCTAATAGTGATGATACAGTCATATTTTGGAGAATATTTTCTGTTGAGTATCCTTGAAGGCAGTGTAAGCTAAAAGCCAGTTGTTTCACTAATCTCTAAATTGTCCCTCGTTTAATTGCAGGTTATGTATGTAACATCTTCTATACAGTATATAAATATTGAAGAAACTGAGGGTCTAGCATACATTATTGCAGCCATCTATGTCTAACGAGCAGGGCTCAGACTTCCCTGACAGGTGCTTTACAAACAGTAAAAAGTGGTGTCTCTCTCCAGTTTTTCATTCCTTTGGGGGCACTGGTGTAATGAAGCACAGTTGCTGATGGGTGCCATGATTTCAAATGCAACTGAGTGTAGTGCAATCCATCCTTAAAGTACAAACTGCAAAATCTTGCCTAAAACATCTCTGCAAATGGAGAAAACTCACTGGGAGTAATCAAGAGTATACACTTTCAGAGATTTCCTTGCACCTGCATTAGGTTTAGCTAGTACATTTTAGCTTATTTAGACCTAATTGTGACTTCTTTCTTTGCTCAATATAAGCCAATAGATTGAGGCAAGGATCCAGGCAGAGGCTTGGGTATAACACTGTGGTTAATGGATCCATGTCTTTGAAAAGTGTGGGTTGCCCACACGCAAAGCTTTCCCTGTGCTGTAGGGAGCTTGTGAGTTGCAGTGAACAGCAGAGGTGGCCAACACCAGGGATGTCTTTTTCTGTGTGTGAATTTCTTGTTAAACAGGAAGATAGGATTTTCATTCAAAACCCTGTGAATATTGTAATTCTTGATGAGAAAATTAATTGTTTTTACAATATCTTAGTGCTGCTGTTTTGAGAAGAGGCAACTTTGAGTTTAAATAATTTCTTTCCTTTGAGAGATGAAGAAGTGAGAAAAGAAGGCAAACTATATGGCGGAACAATTTTCACTCTTTTTTTGTCAACATCAATTCAGAGACTGCTTTGTGTGCTTTTCTACCTTTAATAATAAACAGTTACATTGTTGCACATTTTAAACACATTTTCTAGCAGGAATAGAAAGGAAATTGAGTTGGAAAAAGAAAGAAGAGATTAGACTTTTTTTCCTAATCTTTAATGATTTTTTTTCTAGGATATTTACATGATAGATCCTTTTGAGGTCCTTTTGAAGAATTACATTGCTTGTGAATATTTTATGAAAGCAGATCTTAAATGAAATCCTGTTGAAATATTAATTGGAAAGGTTTCAACCAGCTCTTACAAATAGCCTTTAGCTTTATAATTTTCATTACAGTCTGTTTTGTTATCTAATCAGTAGAAGCAGTGAAGCAGACTCCATTTACATAGCAGGAATGCAAAGGGGGAATAATTCAGTGATGAGATGCAAAACACAAATGCAGCCTCGAAACACATCTACAAAAGTAACTGGTGAAATTCACGGTAATGATTTATATTTTAAAAGGAAGGGTTTTAGCTCCTGTTACAAGTAACACTAACTTCCCCCTTAAAGGTCAGTTATCAGTGTTTTTGGCAATACTCCCCTGCTGTTCACCAGCACATCTATGAAAGCATGTTTCGGCAGGCTTAGGAATAGATGGTGCCTATGTTCCCGGCTTCCTGCCTTTGTTATGCTTAAAGCTAAATTGCTGCTGGACTCCTTCCAACCACGACATGCTGCAGTGCACTGGCAGCACTTTAAGAATTTGGGTTAAAAGCCAGAAAATCTGGAAGCGATGACAGGCACCTGTTTAGAGGCGGCCAGATCTGACACCCAAACTCACTGGTACCACAACATTTTCAGGGAAAGACTGCCAGGCCTTAGTTGAGCAGTCAATCACAGTTTAGCAAAATCTTTCCACTGAGTGTATACTTGAGTGTCTTGCTGGGTAGAAAACACTTCAACAAGTGCTTGGCATTTGTGATAAAATATTCACATTTCAGATAGATTCACATTCAGATAGATATAGATATATTCATATAGAATATTCTTCCTTATTAGCTGTGTGATTAACGAACCAGGGATAGAATATGCTGTAACATGAATGATCCCTGAAGGAACTGAAAGGCTTGCAGGAAACCAGCAAGGGAAATGTGCATCAGCTCTAAGCTATGCATGACGTTTCCCTCTGAATTAAATAGCTGAAAGTGTGCTTGGAAGGGTTTTCCTTGGGGAATTTTATGAATAAAAATGAATGTCCTAAGCAGCTTATCTTAAAAGTAAAATACTCTGACCTGGACAGGAAGAAATAATATTTACTTTTACTTCTTTGGATTTGACAATCTGGTGCTTATTGACTGACATCACTGGGAATTTTATTCAGCTTTAAACTGCAGGAAAACAATTTTACAGTTAGCTCTAAACATACATAGAATTTTGGTGTGGACGGGTAATGATAATTTCCTACCTCTGTACAAAAACCTTTTGAAGTTGATCCTTCTCTCTATTATCATCCTAAAGCTTTTCCTCTGAGATCTTAAGCATTTTCTTGGAGGGGCAGACCTGTAGTTCTTCAGAGAGAATAAGAATATTAATTCTGTAACTGAAGTGCATCCAAATTTGAAGTTGTGTTCTGGTATGCCATTAAAAAGAAAGTTAGGATGCAAGCACCAGCTATGCATTATGTTAGTAACCACTATTTCTGCACCATTGATTTCATTTTGATAATAGCTGTCACAGTTAAACCAACTCATTACCTCATTCTTACACTGTCAGTGTAAAAATTCAGTCAGTAAAAATATAAAGTTTTAGTAGAAAGGTGGTCAATATGAAGTGTCATATGAAGTGTGAGCATAGATCTTGCAGAGCAAAAGGTGTTTTTTACAAAACAGACAACTGTTTAGAGACAGACAACTCTGTTCTAGAGACAAAAATATATACAGCTAAATACAATAAATCAAACTACATTCCATCAGTCTCTCTTTATAATGTATGTTTTAGTAATTCTCCAAAATACACAGCAACTGTAAAGTTCGTCCAGGAGGAAACTAAACACCCTCCACATAAGTTTACTGCTGCTTGTTACCCAATACTCTATCCTTGCAGAATACTTTTTGGAAAGCACAAGACTTTGTAGCAATGGCTTATATTAATTTCTTCAGTGGTGGAATTTAAATCCCAAAGAAATGTTTTGGAAAACACTCAGTGCTTTTTACTTCATGTAGCCACGACACCAAGAGAAGAAGAAATGTGAGCATCTGCTCGCTGCACTGCAGAATGGTATGATCAGTGCATGAACCTCACTGGAAAAGCAAAAACCACAGCAATGGAGAGGCGCAAGACGGAATGAAACCGGGCTGTAGGAGCTTGGATATGTTGGCAAGATGTTGAGGTGGATGGTTTGCTAAAGCTGATGTGACTGGACGTTCCAGAGTGGTCCCCAGATGGAGAGGATGAGGACCTCAGTCAGGCCTTACACATAACAGTGACACCCCAACTGTGGGCTCCAGTGCAGGGCCAAGCATCAGCAGTGAAAACTCAACTGCACACACAGACACAGGCACACAGACACGACACTCTCTGGATTCACAAGGGCATGCACGCTCTCCGGCTGGCAGCGGGACCCTCACGCGCTCCGCTCTGTGTCTGTCACCACCTGGGACACCTCCACCCCTGCTGTGGCTCCAGTGGCTGGCACCAAACCCACTCCTGCTAGTCCCCCTGGTCGCTGGCACCTCGTCCTTGCAGCCCTCACACACACAGGGGATAGAGGGTGAGATTACGGAGAGAGAGAGTTAGGAAAGGATTAAATTGGAATGCAGGAGAGGCTGCGGGGTCGGGAGCAGGGCTCAGACAAGCACACTGGCAGCCCCGTTTATACACGTGACCAGCCCCTCAGTACCCCTTTCTGTCCAGTCCCCATTGCCTTCTTCCCCTATTCCCTTCCCATAAACATTCCTTAATAAATTTTGCAGTCCCACAGGACCATCTCAAATATCCCAAATCCTCCTGTTCCTCCTGTTTTCCCCCTCTTATCCATTACAAACTCCAGGTTGTCCCTCTTCAAAGCTGTGCCCAGAGTTTCTCAATGGCCCATCAGTCAGTCACTGGAGACCTTTGGTCTTTGGCATTATCTCCGCCATCCCTCATCTATCGGGTTTGTATCTCTGTTTAGCACTCCCTGCTTTATATATTATCAAGCTTACATTGAAAAGGTCCTTACTTGGATGACCTTAATGAAGCAGATGCTCTCGTCTTCTACATACACTTATGCTACCTGAGGGGATTTGGTAAAGTTTGCTTTGTTTGACTCTTCTTCCTGCAGGTTGCTTTGCCCCAAATCGTCCTGCCTACCTCTGGGTCTACTATGCAACAGGAATGGGAGGCAGGGATGGTAGAGTCTGAATCCAGTTATTGACAAGCTTGGATTTGTCTAGTAGGCAAAGAGCACTCTTCATTGCATGTTACCTTTGCAGTACTGTATGTAAGGCCACTTGATTGGGGGCGGGGGGGGGGGGGGAATTATTCGCAGAAATTAGTCTGCTGGCAGTTTTTCCGTGATGTGACATCTCCAGGAACCAGATGATCCAAAATTATTTAAACCAGACATGTTATTCAAGTAATTGAGGCCAGAATGAAGACAGTCTAATGCTGCATCTCTCACAGCTGAAGCTTCAGGGGTTACAGCTGCAAGCATCCCTCCATTTCATCTCAAGAAGGGTGCAACTTTGGCTATTGGAAATTAATGTCAGCATCACACTGCTATTCTGTGACAACTGAATGTTTCCATTGTTCAGTCTAGAAATAGTCCTATAATTTTCCTGTGCAACACATTATAAAATTTAGTGTTAATGCATTTGTAGAAATTGTGAAAGTGGAGGTGGTGGACTCTAAATCATTGAACTTTTAATAGGAGTTCTGAGAGGGGGGAAAAGTGACTTCTTTTTACAAATGATGCAATTCCTGCTGTTAAAATAAGTCAATAAAAGGCAGCAGGCACAGTAATTATCACACATAGTCATCTGATGTTTACTTCTGAACCTGATAAGGGGGTATGCCAGCTAATTATACAGTGAGATTCCTAGACACCTGTGAAAGAGGAAAGGATACTGCAACTTTTGCTTAGAGTGCATCACAGTGAGCATATTGTCTGAAGACAGAGAAAAAGGACATACCCAGGGTTCAATGATTTCCAAGCTGACTGGTGGGTGAATGCTAGAATGAAGATCAGAAATTTTCTTGGACTGTACTGCTGTGGGTGATGCATGCAGTGGGTCTGTATAAAACTCAGCCTCTAGAAAACACCACTGTATTTCCTGTTCTTAAGGAGCATAAAATTAATGTCACAAGGGCTGCTAACTGGGATTTTCTCAAGCTGGCTGGCTTGGCTTTCACAGTAATAACCTTGCAATTTATGTAAACAGGCAGAATTTTGCATCTCACCAGAGCACGAGGTATTTGACTACTGCTTGCCAGCAACTCTGAAATACATATAGTCATATTTCTGGAGCTTGTAAAAAAATCTCTGAAATGAAACTATTTACAGATACCCAATACTGGAATGGAAAAGTATTTACATTCCTAAAGCATACTTAGATTTCTATTATTCCTCTTATTATTTCAGGCTTCCAGAAGTTTCCTCCTGATAATTGCAGAAATTCCCTCGCCCCGGCATTGGGGCAGGCTGTGATTTTCAATAGCACTTGACATACAGCCACATTTTCTCATTTTTGCTACAAATACACGCTCTGGGTTTTAAGTGCTTGTTAAACACAGCCACAGTAACGTTGTGGGGAAGCATCCCAGGACGACCTCTGCAAGCTTGAAACAAAGCGTTCAGTATACAATAGGCATCAGTCAAGATTTCCCAGAATAATGAGCACTGCACATGACACA
The DNA here is from genome assembly GCF_900496995.4 of Aquila chrysaetos chrysaetos. Lineage (NCBI taxonomy): Eukaryota > Metazoa > Chordata > Aves > Accipitriformes > Accipitridae > Aquila > Aquila chrysaetos. The sequence goes on from NC_044030.1 coordinate 68,506,779, forward strand.
AAGGATTTCTGTGGCGTGAATGCTGCCTTTTTACCAGGAAGTGAATTGGAAAAGGCTTGGCTTATTTATAAATAAAACATAAATGTTTGGATGCTCATGTGATCAACAGCATGAATTGTTCAAAGTAGATGATCGTAAAGGTCAGTCCTAATTCTGCTTTCCCTGCCATCATGGAGCAGCACCTCTCATGTCAGCATTTATAACAATTTTGAAGTGATGGGAGAAGAAATCCAGGGTCACTATCATAGTCTGCCTTTTTATGCAGTGTCTTTTAAGATAGAAAGTTGCTTAATGGTAGTGTCCTGTCCTGGTTTCTGTTATCCCATAAATAATGTTTGAAGTATGGCTTTGTTTTTTTGAAGTATCCCAACTTTTGCTGGCATTAACAGAATCAGCCAAGAGGAAAAGATCCATAAAAAGAGTGGGCCTGGTTCTTCTCTCCCTCCTCTCTGTTTTAGTGACTCTGGAGGTACTGATTTTGCTGGACTAAGTCTGGAGTTAGCCCTGACTCAGCCAAGCCCTCCAACGCTTAACTTCAAGTACACAGGAGGTCCCCTTCCTGTTCAACAAAGCTCTTCAGATCAAATTAAAAATTAAGCACATGATTTAGTCCCACCGGAGTCCTGGGGACTGAATCATGTGCCTGAAAGTTAACTTCATGCTTGAATATTTGGCTGAATAAGCACAGAGCAACTGAACAACAGACTTAAGCTGGCACAGGGAGAAGTCTCACATCGGCATCTGAGATTAAATGAGGAAGAGGCAGAACATATTACTGCTGCTTTGGCTCTCCCCTCTCCTGTGTGCAGCCCTACGCTTTCCTTTCGCTTCCTCTCTCCCTGCTGGCAGGAGTCTCCCCAGATCCTCCACAGCACATTTTCTCCACATCAGGGCTCAGTCTACACCCCACCCTTTCATTCCCCATACTGGGGTCCCACACAGTCTGTGTCACAGACCACAGTTGCCCCTAAGGGTCCCTAGGCTCTCCCTTGCCCAGGGTTATGTGCATTCACCTTCCTGTGGCAGGGGTGTGTGTGTGAGGGGAGCAAGAAGTTATTAGGGTGTCAGACATTAAGGCCAAACCCTGGGAAGGATAAGCAGAGCACTGCTACGCTGCAATGCATCATCAGGTGTCATGAACCAGTTGCTTGATCTACGGACAGTTGCAGGGGTGCTCAATGCTGTGAAACAGATGCCACATGGGAAAACACGTGTCTTCCGTTTTCCCTGTTAGCATTCTTGATTTTCAGGAAAGTTGGGGTGTCCGAGGCCCTGCTGCCTGAGCTGTTCCCAGGAGGCTGGCAGGACCATGCTCCAGGCAGTGGGGCAGGCAGGCGGAAAGGGAGCGTGTCCAGCCTTCGCTCGCTTGGCCAAAAGACAGCAACACATGCGGGCAGGCGTTTCACCTCGCCAGCCCCACAGACAGAGCGTGGCTTTGTGCTTGGTGCCTCTGTGATTAAAGGCTCCAGGCACTGTCTCCTCTCTCTGCCTCAAGTCTTTGCTCTGCCTAGGTTTTAGCTAGTTACCAGACAGAGCGGTAAGGAGCTACCTGTTTTAGCAGCCTGGATTGACAGCCTCTGCTTCTCCAAAGACCTTCACTTTGCTGTAGCCCTGCTTTTTGCTGAAAGCTAGCCCGTATGCCACAGTTTACAGTGTGATTCCTAAAAAACCTTTCTGGGTTTGAGCCAAGTGTATTGCAGACTAAGCTCGTTTTACCCCAGCCAGCATGGGAAGCACTCATACTGATAGCACTGCAGTTTGAACCTTTTGAAGCTAAACCAGCGTGAAAAGCCACGTACACAAAAATTGGGAGTGGCCTGGGTAGAGCACACATATCTGAGTCTGGGTGGGTTCAGCATTTGGCAGCACATTAGCTGTGGTGTGTCAGGTTCGTTAATTGTATGTGGGCAAGAGTTGATGTAATCCAGAATAAGGAAATTATGTACAGAGCAAACTCAGTTATTATTTTGCCACTGTATGCTTGACTGACTTCCATAAACACACTAACAAACTTGAAGGTGCTGTTTCTCAACCTTGTTTACAGCAGATTTTTTTTCAGTTATGTCCAATTAATTAAACAGGTAAATGTAACATTTAACTTGAGCACAGCCAGACTACCAACCATTGCTTCTACGGAAAATGACTTCAGAACAAAGAGTCACAATGATTCATACTAAAGCCTCTTCCTTCTGCAATCAGCAAACATTCTGGCCAGCAAGGACCTTAGGTCCATACAGCACACCTCACAGTCCTCGTCGTGCTGGAGTCTACACAGGTTCACCTGAGAGACCATGGCATAGGTCCCTTCTGGGGGAAGAGGGAGAGCACACCTGCACCTCACCCAGGTACAGGCTTTGGATGCAGCTGGGACAGATCCCCAGGCATACAAGCACTCTCACTGCCACAGCATAGGCCTATAAGGAAAGAAAGAATGGAGGAAAAGGGAAAATCCAGGAAAAGGGCTGTGAAATGTAGAGCTGGGGAGAGAGAGGAGCAGCAAATAAATATGGAGTATGAAGACACAGAGCCCAAATCAAAATAGAGCTGCTCGCAGCCTTTTTCAGGTTGAAGCAGCAGCTGGCCTCGGGAAAGAACCACTCTTGGGAGAAAGAAACTATTTTAAACTGCCCTTGTGCTCCTGTCCTTTTACAGTGACTCACACTGTTCTGCCTGCTCTCAGCTTCAAGGCTCAATTCTGTGCTAGGACATCGATTGAAAACATCTGGAGGCCCATACATACCTACTGACAGTATGTTCATCTTGGCTCCTAAGAAATGGGGAGTTGGGAGGGATTGAAGCATCCCAAACAATTAAAAAAACGGAGAAAGGAAAAAATAAAGCTGAAATCACAAGACTGCTAGGAAGTGCAAAGTGCAGTGTCAGCACTGTGCTTGCCTGTTAGGCCAGCAGAGGTAGGGGGGTGCAAGTGACTTCTTGCCTAGCCACAGTGGGAGTTTCTGCTGAAACTGTGAACAGTGTATTTAGATCTGGACCTTGGAAAGTAGCTAAAGCAGTACCACCCAGGGAAAAATGAAGGCAAGAGCTCAGCACTGAAGAATTCTTTTAACAGAGTGTATCTGGGTAGAAGACAGTTTGAAGTCTAATTTCACATCATCCCTTACAGTAGAAAGTATTTTTCAGCTAAGTCCTGAATGAAGCAACTTCAGTCATGTGGTTAGTTCCAGCCCAGAGCATTTGTTCTGAAATAATCTCCCATAGAAATGGTGGTGCATAAAGACTTGAAGAAAGAGAATGCCAAAGAGCAAGAAAATAAATGCCCTGACTCTTACGGTACAGCTGCCTTTGCATGCAGTCAGCCAGTGTCAGCAGCTATACAGTGCCACTGTTAAATCATTTTCTAAATTCTGTCAGTTTTTGTTATTGTAGCAAATCTGACCTCATCCTGGTCCCATGCCAAGACCAAAGAGCTGCTCTATTTACCCACTGTTGATGCAATATCTAAACTCAAAAGGTTTCCAATAGCTGTTTAGGATGGAGGGGAAGAAAAAAGCAGTGCTAGTACAGCAACTTCTGACTGAAACATACTTTAAGGTACTTGCCAGTTTATCTCGTTTAAATCTGTGAGTAAAGGCCTCTTTTTCTTTTTCTAGAAGCCCATACTTCTGGATCAATTTTTCTGTGTTTTCAGGTCTAAAAGACTTGTCAAGGAGAGGAGGGATACTTTAAAATTAGATTTAAGTCCAAACTGAAATCCTGAAGCCTAGCAATGGGCTGTTTTCAAGTTATTTACTTATTTATCCTGTTTTCTTACATTTTTAGAAGGCCGGAAGGGACCATTAAAGGGCCAGAAGGGACTGTGAGCTCGTGTGGTTTGACCTCTTGCATACCACAGAATTTTTGTGTGTTTCCAACATGCTTGTCCGAGGAGCACCTTCTGAGTACTTTGCTCTTGATCTGAGGATTTCACCACTTGCCTTGATGGTGCCTTATACAGCACGTTGATCACCCTCACCTCTCCTCTGAAGTCTATGTAGAGAGACACTACCCTTCATCTGGTTAAGAGGGTAATGGTAGCCTACTGTGAAGTGGGATAAGGCAACCCAACAGCTCACTGGTCCAAAAAGCACCGCTCTTTCTCTCCTATTACTTTGTGCCAACTTCTCCCCAAGCAATTAAATTCAACAATTAAAACCCCCAAACCCTCAGCTTGGTTTAATCAGTTTATGGAAGGGCCTGAGGAGTGCCAGAGCCCCAGGCTAGGAGCAGGAAGGGTGAAGCAAGCTTTTCCCTTACAGCGGCAACCTGTTGGATCATCTCTGCTGCTCGCAGACCCATAGCCTCAAATGGCCAGGAAGGACGAGGAAAGGCTTTTGAGTTATATATAAATCCAGGCTAAATGCAGGCTCTACAGGACTGCTTGTACTTATATTTAGTTACATTAACTGCGTAGATAAATGTGCAGTTGCATCCTGGGCAATACAGGGAGTGAAGAGCTGTTAACCCCTGTACAGCAGGGAGGGAAGATCAGGGATGTCATAATGGATCTAATGTCTCTCTTAAGTCCTTAGTTTTCAGTAAGGATTTTAGTTCCCTCGATGCTTGTACAAGCATCCTTCTTTGAGGGTTTTTGACCAAGAAATCAGATATGGCATGGCCATTTTTTGAAGAAAAATTCTCTGAGTGTACGTGGGTGTCTGTTTTTTTGGCTTGGTTTGAGTTTGCTGGAGTGGTTGCTTAGTTTCAGCCATATCATTCCCTTGGGTCTTTGGTATACTGCAAATACACCACACTTCAGGGTAAACACAATAAATTTAAATCATAACTGGTTTTGTGTGTTCACAGCTTATTGTGTGTGTAATGTGTGGTAGCTTTCATTAAAAGAGTGCAGCTGAGCAGCTTGGCATCTGGCTGTTGCACTTGCCCTGTTTTGGCTCCACGAAGTCAGATAAAATCATGGGGAGGAAGCGGTGTCTGCTCTGAGACCTGAGGATGCTCAGCTGGGGGGAAGGAGAGCTGGGGGAGGCCAGGATGCATCGCAGCAGTTGCAGAGGCCTGTTTGTGTCAAAGAGCAAGCGAGAGCCAAGCCTCCGAGATGCCTATGGAACACGCAGACCTCCTCAAAGACCTAGGAGAGACTCCGTACAGTTTATTAGAAAGCCAGCAAGCTGCTGGAAGTTATTAGAGCAAGAGCTAGAAGAAAAAAGGATGGACATTGCAAGGTTACCATGGGTGGGAAGAAGGAGGGTGGTGGTGGGGATATTTGTTTTTGGCTACTCATCCTGGTTTTAAAAACCTGTCTTATTTTAATACACAGTTTTGAGTGCTTTTGGAGCCAAGTTGTCTCTACATCGGTGGTGTTACTGTAATTATATTTAGGCATTGGGTCTGCAATAACTTCATATAACACTCTGAGTCTTCCAATGGTTTTATATTAATATTAACTAGTAACGCTTGCAAGTCAGAGAGAAACCAGAAATTCTGTTTTTTGAAGTTGGTATGCTTCCAAGAGCTAGAAAGAAGACAGTGAAGAGAGACAGAAGAGCAGTGCTCCAATGTGCCTATCCCTACCCCCAAACCGGGTTGAGCGTGCGTTGTTCAGGCCATTTGGTTAACTCTCTCACTTGACCCAGACCCTTAGTCCCCAGATCCTACAGACTCCCATTTTGCAATCTCTCCCACCCCACAGGTAAAGCTGCACCGTCCAGCTCCCTTCTCCCCCAAGCTGTCTTCCAAACCCTGTCCCAGTTAAGTCTGTCCCGACTCCCAGCCTGGCTGCAGATGTTGGCCTCCACCACTGCTGCCCTGCAAGGTGCCACTTGTGGGTACTGCTGTACTGGCTGCTCTGACAAGAGTCTGCCTGGAGGAGGCTCTGGGATCAAAAAGTGGAGTACAGGCAGATAAAAAAAGCGAAATGCTATTTTTAGTCCTGTCAAACGTGGAAAGGTTTATAGCAGACTCTTTTAAGTTAAATCTCTGAGATATCTTCAAAGGATACTTGTTTTCTTTCTTTTTTTCTGCTATTTGAGCTACACCCTTCACAAAAGGATCAGCCTTCCTGCATCAATGTATGTATAGAGCACTATGCCAACTATCTATCTTCTAGCTTGGCACATTTTTCCTTCAGTGCAAATTCCAGTAAATCTTTTCATTAAATAGAGAAGAAAATGTTTTATAGATGCAATAAAACCACTTTCTCTCTCTTAGCCAAACCACAGTAACTTCATAAAATGAATTAATTTTCCATAATGCAGCAGAGATACTGTGATCAATAAAGTAGAGTGGAAAATAATCTGTTGTAAATTTCTGACATGAGAATTACAAAAGGACTAAGAATGAATGTAATTTATGTCTGATAAGTAGCACAAGAGTTAGTACATACTTACACTATGTCATAAAATCTATGAAGCAGAAACTGAGATCATCTGTATCACAAATGGTATGTGAATCTAACAAAACCCATGATGCGTATCTGGTAAATCTATGTTATCACAGGGAGTTTTTTCTGTTGTTGTTATTTTGTTCTTATTACGTCAATGTAATGCTTTGGACATCCCTCTTTTTCTGGTCAGATCTTCCTATTGTTTAGCTCAAGCTTACATTTGTCACTGGCATCTTGTTATAAGTTATTGACCTTTTTGCTTGTTTTGAGTTTTTTAGGAGTGTAGAAACACCATGAATGATCAAGTTCTTTCTTCTGATGTTATCCTACTCACTCCACATAGACCCAAGTAGATTGTTATATTTGCATTTCCTCCTCCCTAACAGGGAAGAAAAAGAAAAGGAAAAAAAATATTTTCAAAATCCATGATGACTGATTTGCAAAATATAGCTAAATTCCCTACTCTTTTCTGGGGAAAGTGGTTTAGCAAATAAATGGCCAAAGATTCAGCAGAACTCATGTTTCATACTGAAAGAAAAGGTCTAAAATTCTCACATGAGAAACTTTTCAAGGCTGCCAAGTCACCCAGGCTTTGCAGTGATTTTGTTTCATTTTTTGTTGTTGTTGATAAATCTATGAAACACATTTATAACTTGGTATAAAATTCTTCTGAAATTTCTCTCCTTCCTCTGCAGGTTGGTCACTATTCAAAAATGTGCCAGTGCTCTTCATCATCGAGGAATCAAGTGCGTTAGCCACTCCTGTTTGCATTGCTCACGTCCTTCAGCAGTGTCAGTGGTGATACTCGTGATGGCGTACATCAGTCTTCCTCTTAGTCTAATCCCCTGGTTCACCTCTGCATAACTGCTTGCCTAAATGTGCCAAAGCAGTGCATAGCCAGCCACTCAGGCACAACTGCTCCGTTTCCCAGAGTTATGGTGTTTCCCAAGCTGTTTCTCACTGACACAACCACTAACCGGCTCTTCAGAAATATTCTGAAATCACAGCCTTTCCCAAGTATTTATTCTAGGTAGAAATATGTTAGTGTGCACAGGTTGCATGTAGCTCTCAGCAAACCAAAAGGCTCCAGGGACCTTCTTCCTCAGCTCCCTGTAGTGTGTTAGCAGGACAGCAGATTATATAGAGAGGAAGCCAGTAATAGTTTTTTGTATTCTTAGTCCTAAAAACATCAGCACAGCTGAACTTTGCTCCAGCTCAAAATGCTTTTGCTCTCCTCAGGGCTTTTAACACACTAAGTCTTTCAGTTTTACCTCAAATCTTCCACCAAGTAATCTTGCCTGGACTCCTAACAGCTCCAGTGTTCCTTCGGTGAACTCCTTGGCTCAGCTGAAGCCAATGACCTAAGTCCTCTGGCCTGCAGGAAAGGCAGGATTTCAGCTCTCATTCTTGCAAACTTTCTTCACCTTCACTGTACCCCTTTGTTTTTGTTTTTCATTTCCTATTGCTGTTTCCTAAACCTTGTTCTTCATTGCTGGTTCATAGAAATTTGCCTCAAATTCTCCATTTCCTTGGCATTTGCTGCTCTTCAGAGTCTCCAATTGTTTTCTTAAGTTTTGTAAATGTGCTGGTTGGGGATGTCTGTGTCCTGTTTCAAATAAAATCATCAGAGCCCTTCTACTGGCTGGGTACATTTAGTGCAAAGTCTCACTGCAAAAGTGAATGTTTGCTCAGCTCCCAGAGCTACATGACTGCTCATTTGTAACACCATACAGCACCCATCTTCATATCCTGGCCTGACTGTTTTCTTGGGTTTTAGGCCATTTCTAAAATACTGTTGCTTATGAATGCAAACAATTCAGGCATTTGCCTCCTGAATGCAAACTGAACTTCTGATATCCTGACCCACGCACATTTTTAGTCCTTGATGCCTAAGTGATGCAACGGGCACAGTCTCAAAGAGTGACCTTTCACTTTGCTGGAAGGATGCCCAAGCCTCCTCCTCTTCATGGCTCTTTCACTGGAGATGATTGAAGTGCCATGGTTTTGAGAGGGTTATTTGATGTGCGAATTCTTTTGACTGCCAGTCCACAGCATGATAATGATGTGTCCTTAGTGATTGCTCCTTGGATTGCACATACTTAAAGCAGGAGCTTGCAGTTACGTTCAGGAATGCAAACAAGGAAAAAGGAAAGAGAAATACTGCAAGCCTGAATGGTGTCCTGCTGTCTCCTGTGAAAGGGAGGTGGTGTAATACAGAAAGAAAATTGATTCAGTCAATCCACTGGCTGCTGGGGTGGTAAATAGTTGCTTCTATAGATGTAGAAATGCTGTTTATTAATGAAGATCTCTACTTAGAACATACTTGTTATCTTGAGAACCATCATGCTGTGAATCTGCAGCACTGCTCCTCCTGTTTTCACTACATGGAAGGTGCATTTACACCACAGTGAGATCCCAAACTTTTTTTGAAATGCCACCAAAAAGTATCTCTGTGTAGTATCTGTATTCTGATTCTTTGAAGATTCAAAAGCACTGCTTCTTTGGATGAGGAGCTTGCTGACACTGGCAGTGTTTGAAACTTGAGCCTTCAATTGCTGACTCATCAGCAGTTGTCTTAAAAGAAATGGCAGTTCTGTGAACGTGTGTTTTCTAGTTATGAAAATATCACCTCCTTCCCTGCAGGGATCAGGAGAAGGTTTTCTCTCCGTTTCTCTCTTCCCTTCCCCACCAAAATTCATGCTCACCAGAATGCTTCCTGTTTAATTTAGTTCACACCTGCTGCTTTTGCAGAGTCTTGATGCTGTTAACATTTCTTCCAGTCCTTCTAAATGGTAGAAAGCAATGGTTTTCTTTGGGGTGTGGGATGTGATAACCAGAACTGATCTACTATCTGAAAACATATTTAGAAAATGGAATTTGAAAATGTTGTCTTTTGTGGCTGGAGTTACAGTAGCATTATTTTGATTCCAGCCCCTCAGTATTAAACAATATCTTGAAAAAATCAAGAGCTGGGTGAAGGATCTTTTAAAAGCTATACGCCATGCCAGTTTTATGTTCTTAAGACACATTGTTCTAAAAATACCTAGTGGTTTGTGTCTAGATCATTTTACCCTCGACAGCTGGGTAAATGCACAGGCACATAAAAATGAATAATGATGAGTCTGGCCATTTCTAATTTCCTTTGAGAACAAACATATTCAGTTATAAAACAGCAATTAATAATCAGTAAATAATTAAAATTGAATCTCCTTCAGTAGGTGGTAAGAAATTAGGTGCGAGTCATGCAAATCATGTCTAGGCTAAACTCAGAACGAGCTTCTTCACTCCTTCCCTGTCAGGTGTGATGACAGCCCCTATCAGATTTGGTAGCATTGTTTTGGTTGTTTTTGAGTTTCCCCCTCTGCTTCCAAGTTGAAATTGGCAAAGACTGGAGGTGAACAAATATCCCAGTTGTGCGGCCAATGGTACTCGAACCTGAGAGTCCCCTGCTGAAGAGCTAACACAATTGTTTGGTATCTCTCAAGTACCATTTTACTTGACTTATCTTTTGGGACTTGTCCTTGCAGTCAGCTATGTCCCTACTCATGTCCAAGTATTGCTTTGGAGGGAGCTGGCTGGAAGACTCCTGAGCAGAGCCAGCATGTGAGCCAGCAGCTAATCAGCGTAGACAATCACGCCGCCAGTGCTCAGACTCCCTCTTGGTCCTCTTGTATTTGGCAGATAGGCATAGCCTTTGACTCATCTTCTAATGATGCCCTAGGGCTTATGTGGTTTGTTTCTGCAGCTCTGATACTTAAAATCAGTTTAATAACATAAAATCTGTATCCTTCCATTCAGACCGACTTCTTCATGAAACCTGGAATTGTATATGAAAAGTTGCTGTAGGCCAGAGGATGGTAAGAGGTCACATCTGGAGTGCTGTGTCCAACCTAGGGCTCCTGAGCACAGGAAAGGCATGCACCTACAAGAGCAAGTCCAGCGAAGGGCCATGAAGACGATTAAGGAATTAGAGCATCTGATGTACAAGGCAAGGCTGACAGAGCTGGAGCTGTTCAGTCTGGAGAAGAGAAGGCTCAAGAAGGATTTTATCAATGTGTATAAAAGCCTGATGGGGGAGTAGAGAAGATGGAGCCAGGCTTTTCTCAGTGGTGCCCAGTGAAAGGGTGAGAGGCAAAGGGCAGGAACTGAAATACAGGAAGTTCCATTTAAACACAGGAAAATAGCTGTTTTAATCTGAAGGTGGTCAAACACTGTAACAAGTTGCCCAGAGACCTTGTGGGGCCCTGGGCAGCCTGCTCTCTGTGAGCCTGCTTTGAGCAAAGGGTTGGAGTAGACAATTGCCAGAGGTGCCTTTTAGTCTTAGCTGCTCTGTGATGCTGTGAATAGAGAAGGATGTGAAAAGATGTCCTTATTCTTATTCCCTACAGAAAACATTCTCAAGAAAATAAGTCTACAACTTTTTTAACCTGTTTGACACATATAGAGGTACTGCTGCCTTATGCATAAGCCTGTTAAATGCTTAAGTGGGGAAACACCCAATTTTGTTGTGTTTATGAAAAGCTAGGTACATCCAAATACTGTATGATTTTTTTTTTTTTAAATTGGTGTTAGCTATAAGATCTGTGGATTTTTTTCTCCCTCTCTCTCCTTGTGACAGAATGGCTCACCGCAGCCACCATTTTCAACCTCACAGTGTTGAGGAAGTCATTGTTGTAAACACGAGGTCCTTCAAGGCGGAATGAAGAGAAGCCACATCTCCCCTGGTGTGATAGGTGGTGCAAACAGCTCTGCCAGGGCTTCCTCGCCCCAGCTTGGGCTGTAGTTCTGTGACCAGCAGCAAAAAGTCGTGTTCACAAGTAAAAGGGGCAACTTTTGTAAGGGGCAGCCCTTGCAGCTGGAAGCAGCAGCTAGCTGTACTGCTACTACTCTTCTCTGAATTTTCTGCAGTCAAATATCCAGAAGGTTTTGAGGGATTTAACATGTAAGCACATATTTTTAAAAGTTAATAGCTTGGGGACTGAAGCTGACTTGAGGCTGCCTGTAAGGTCATAACTGAAGGTCATGAACTGAAGAACTGCTGTGGATATAATGTGCACAGGAATGATGGACAAAACAAGAACAGGAGCTGTCAGTCCCAGAGAGATAGTCACAAGGAAAATAATGAATGATATTCAGGAAAAAATACAAGGTGTAGGAACTAGGAAGACTAGTCCTGACACTTAAAACAATGTAGTCTTGTGTAGGAAAAGGGCAGGGATAGAAAATATTTTTAATGATGATCATGTGCTTTTTCTGTGTTTTCCCCAAGGGTGGTGAAGTGTTTTCATAAATCTATGACTAATTTTTGAGTTCTGGATCTCAAGCCAACTCTACAATTAGCTAAACCTTTTAGTATTTTTAGTAAGAGTACTATATGGATGCTTTCAGCCAAGTTAGTCACACACATGAACACAAATTTTTTACTAAACAGACTGTTATTCATTAAGGTTTAGTAAACAGGGTTGAGGAGGTAAAAAAGGAGTTAACACTTCTTTCTATACTAAAAGTGATGGTGTATTTGGTGTGGTAGGTCAAAACTTACCCAGAACTAGGACAGAAAATAAACAGTGCTTTTACAAACAAAATGCCTACCTTTAGATATGAAAGACTTGGCTTCTTCTGCAGAAACATTATGGAAGATGTGAGGCATTTTTTTGGTGAAGCTGAGGACCTGTCTGCATAATTAACTGGTGAGGAGAGTAACAAGGCTGTTACTAAAGGGAAGTGACCCAGCGTGGTGGTAATGCCTGGCTGAATGTGAATCTACTGAGGATGCCAGTCATTTTCATCATAATGAACTAGTGATGTGGCTTTGGTATTAGTTTTATTGGATTTCAGATCAATCTTTTAATATTTTTGTAATGTTCATTTGTTAAATGATAGAATTCTTATAGTTAATGATTACACTACTTCTGATTTTTTTCTCTTCTTTATGTTAACTTCTTCGAACTCCAAGTTTTCTTCTGAAGTCTTTCAAATCTGTAAAGCTCTATAAAGAACTTTTTCTCATATTCATATTGAAGTAGATGAGTTACGTTGTATCTTGAAAAATTTTATCAAGTATTGCAATAAATGAAAGTCTTACTAGATGCACATAAACATTTTCCATAACGCTAAGAATTATTATGCAGTATAATAAATAACTTCATAGGTAAGTAGCATGATTCTTACTCTTAAGGCATTAAAAACTTATTAGTGGGCAAAGCAGTAAAATTTTACAATAGACTATTTCTTGGCAAAGATACCTCAAGGATTTAGCTACTATGTAGCAGAGATTTATTCATTTCAGGCTTCTTGGGTCCCTGCTCATCATTTTTTGGGGCATTTCATACTATTACTAGCAACCCGATGTCCAATTAAAAGGAATTGTTATAAGGACTGTTTCCAAATCAGAGTCTTCACAGGTATTTATATATGTGCTCCTAGTACAAAAAACTAGGCTTGAGGGCTGTAAAATTTGAACTTCAAACCTGTTTTATCTGTATTGTAGTAAAAATATGATCTGTATTTTGGGTTGCATTCACATACATCTTGCATATTTATTTTCTACCATTACAACATCCTATATTACCTTGCTAAAATTCTTAGTGTGGAAATTGTAGTACAACATGTGAATGCTGAAAGTGGAAAAAAATGTGGTGATACGTAGACTTTTATGGTATGCATGGTGGCTGTCCTGTTTAGTCTTTCTCACATCGTCTCTGTAGACTAGTAGAGCTTGGGACAATCGCCTCAGTTGTACTTTGATCTCCATCCGTTTCTCCTCAAAACACAAACCATAAAGGAGAGTGAGTACACAACTGAAGACCTCTACTACCCTCACTCCCATGACCATTAAATTGAAAGCACAACCTTCTCAGCTCACCTGCCAAGGGGAAGCATCCTGTATAGCAAATCCAAGACCCTGGTATGTTTGAGATGTAAATAAAACAAAACAGATGCCTTACAGAAGGAAAAGGTTTTGTTTGGTTGTTTGTGTCTTGCTTATTGACAGTGTTTCCAAACCCATGCTGCTGTTTTGTTCATGACCATGTTCTGAGCCTCTTAATCAATCCCTCTTTCCTCATACTGCAGCAGTGCCAGGATGCTCCAGCCTTGTCCATGGCACTGAACAGACCTATAATAAAGGGCTGAAGATCTTTTTCCTCCTCTCAAATTATATGAAATAAGTAGCTCCAACATTTGGAAGAGGTACAAGGCATAGTAGACAATAGATGTGATTATGGCCTGTTCAAGTTTGAGCCCATTCTTGTGGGTAACCAAGGCAGTGGAGATGTGGTGACACATTTCAACATATACTAGTGCCCAAAGTAGAAATAGCCCTTCAGCCCCAGGTGCACACGCTGCTATCAGTAGCTAAAGCACACATCACTGTGACTTTACTGTGGCTTGATGGAGATAGCACAGTTTTACCATATATCACAGTTGTATCTTCATTTTTGTTGTGTAGACATACAGAATCATATAAGACTGCACAATAAACTGGCAGGACTCTGCATGCCAGCTGTCTAATGCCTGTCAATAATTTATCAGCTTTAGTACAGAGACAGTTTAAGGAGGAAAGTGAGGCAGGATGAGGAGAGTGATGACTTTATTTTAATCACACCTTCCACTGCCAGGTGGGTTTGGCAGGCTAAAGCTGGGGTGTTGAGCTGGTGATGCTGTTACATGCTGTCTAGTTTGTTCGGCACAGAGCAGCATGACCGTGCCAGGAGCTGTGATGGAAGGAAGGTGGATTCAGTGAGGAGCAAGACCAGCAACAGCAGGGGTAGGTAGGCTAACCAGCAGGATGCAATAATCTCAATCCTCAGTGAATCTGCACTGCAGAAAGCAGCAGATCTTCATTTACAAGGGCTAAAGAAGTTATTCAAGGACTATTAGATGTATTAATTGGATCAGACCTCTGACCTGTGTTGCTAGACCCTGGGAACAAGTCCCTGCTTTTCCAGGGGGGATATACCCTTTGCCAGGAAGGGATGTGTACCCAAACTCCCATATGGATCTCCTCCTGCAATTACTTTATTTAGGGTAAGAGTTTGATTTATGTACTGCTTTGGTGTTGAAAGATGCTTTCTACCATTTCTAGTAACTTACAAAATGCTTAAAAAAGAACATATTGTTTTTTAATAGATTAATAGAAAGGAAATTGTTAGTGATTCTTCCTTAATTAAAATAATCAGACTACAGAAGCATTCTTTTTTTAACATGTTCTTGTATGGTAAACCTCATGTTTTATTGAATATGTTTTTGAATAATGTCTTTTGTAAATCTGAGAAGATTTGGGATTGGTCGGGTTGCAAAAGGTGCTTTACAAGGCATAACTTAGGTCCAGCTCTTCTTATTTCAAGACAAATATATTTCTGAAATAGAATAAGGTTTTGATTGTTTGTGGATTTTTGTGGAAATGACAATGAGCATGGATTCTATAAGAAAGAAACCATGTGGCCTGAATTACCTTGCCTTCAGCAAATGCTATCTTGGTAATTATTACCCTGAAAGCATATAACAGATTCATGCTAATCAAACCATGTGTTAACCCCTCATCATGTGGTTCTGCTGCATCATTTTGTGATCCATAACCCAAACAGACAATCTTTCTTGGCAGTCAGACTGATCTTAGATGTTTCCATCATTTCTGCTGGCTGAACTAATAAGAAAAATCATGATCTGCCAACTAACTGGTGTAACTAAGATGGAAATTTTGAAAGTACACCTCTCAAAAACCAATTACTAGCAGTCTGTACCCTTTCTCACTTACACATTGGCCAGATCTTGTAAATTCTACTTGATGATAAAGCTCCTTTCTCCTGGAAGCCTCCACTTTCCTGTGGATCCCACAAGCTGTGTGTAAGGATGTGCCAGTCCCAGATGGTCATCTGTCTCTGCTTCTGGCCAGCCCGATTCAGTCAAGTCTCCTGCTGATGGGTCCCTGAACTGTCAGCAGGCCCATCTGGATATCTGCATAATGGCATCAGGGACCTGACTGACATGCTTATTCTTCACTTCCTACCACAGTGCTTGCAGTATCAGGAGGGGAGGAACTGTAGGATTTCCTTTTTGGAAGTTGGTAGGAGAACCGACAGAATAAGGAGTGTGGCAACTGTGGCTGTAGATAAGCATCAGTTATCAACCAAGTGTAACAGCTGACCATACTGTTGTTTCTCATTCAGTATAACGTGTGTACATATTGGTATACATTTAATATGCTTTTTGTAAATTGCTTATTTTCGAAGGGGAAAATACTCAATAATCTCAAGAATAAGAATACCAAAAGATTTTTTCTTATCTCCTACTGGATTCTTTGTTGGAAGGGCAGACTTTCCTAGACAAGGACTAGTTTTCATCCTATAGGCCACTTACGAGCAAATCTCCCTGCCTAAAAAATTAGTTCTGCATTAGATACCTTACCTCATAAGAGTTCTCATTTCTTTAGGGATAGCAGCATTAAAAATGAATCCCAGAGCAAACACCTCAGCCCTGGAGTGGGGATGGAAGTTTGTGTATGTTGTTATCATCAGTGATTTCATTGCAGTAGATTCAGGCAGCTCCCAGCTCAACATGCCATATTGTGGAATTATTTGTCTGAGGCAGCGAACCTAGGTCTGAAAAGGGATGGGCTTGCAAACCGAAGCTCCAGACCTTATATTTTTGAAAATTATTTTATTCCCAGCATAACTCTTTCTTCAGGACAAATAACGATACGAAATGCTTCTTACATTTAATTTGGAGACTAATGTGAGAAATACCAAATCATTCAGGGTCAAACAGCAGCATGATGGTATGGGATACAGCATAACGCTCCCATGCGACTCGCTAGGATGGGTGGACAAACATGACCGTGCAGAGCAAAGCCGGGACTGGCACCTGGGCTTCCTTCTGTGCACCCTCAGTACCTCCAGCTAGCACTGCCCAGCTTCTCTCTGGAGAATGAACGCTGCAAACTGCCTAATTTTGATCCATTTTCCAAGCTGTGCAGAGGAGGCTGTGACCAGTGACAAGACAATGTCCTTTCCTACCAAAGCCCAAATCCTCGGGAAAAGTATTAACTACTTAGGCAATTTTGTAAAAGCAAGTGATGAAAGCAAATGCTTTATTTAATGAGTTCTACAAACATTATAAAACCTGTTACTGGGCCAGCGTTACTTAGCTAACTCTGTTACCACTGGTGTTGAACCCCTTTTTCTTTTTTTTTTCTAGCATTACTCCATCTCACCTTAGTCATTTTACATATTAACTGAATTCATCAGTGGAGCAGAGATTTGAGCCAGCTGGATTTTACTCAAACTGGATTACCTCACAGGGACGTGCAATCCATCAGACGGGCTAAAGTAAACACTTTGTTGGGTCATAGTCTTCCTACAGCCCAGCCCATTTAAAATCCTGTATGAGATCACTGATATCTCTAAGTAGATTACATGCTTACCATTGTAACGTAGGGAAATGTGTTGGGAACAAAAGGTTTGCACCCACCAGTTGGCTGCTCTTGCCTCAGCCAGCTGTGCTGTCAGGAGCGGGCAGGCATCCCTGCTGCTGCCCAGGCACTGGGATGTGGCACTGGACCCTGCATCCTTTAGTCACTTAGAGCACTCCCAGTCTAAAGGCAAGGCACATCTAAAATAGAAATGGGATATTGCTATTTCAGTTTTACGGACATATATATTATTATTTTTAAATACTTTAAGGGATGAATCTATTTCCTATTCTTGCATTGACACAAGCCAAGTCTCAAAGGTGTGCATGACCAAACACCTGCGAATCCAACCCCACTGGCAAATGGAAAGCCATCAACACTGTATTAGAAGAGTATTATCTTCACAGGTGCTAGTCTTGTCAAACCTGGGTGTTCACGTATCTGTGCTTGCCCCTGTGAGCCCTCCGAGGTCAGCGGAGCCCCTCACAAGGCACCATCCTGCTTCGCTGGCTGCTGGCCTGCGCTCCCCACTCCAGTGGGGAAAGCCCCATCCTGGCTCTTCCACTGCACCGACCGCTGTGAGCGAATTCATGTGAATCGTTAGCCTAATTTGCTAAATTGCCCATAAATAATTCCTACCAGCTGCACATTGCTCGGCACCACACCTCTGTATCTATGGAGCTGCTGTCTGCTGTGGCGTGGAGAGGGTCTGAAAGCCTCTGCACCACCCAGGGCTCTCACAGCGGGGATTTGCTCCTTTGTTTCTGGCTGAGAGGTGGACGCACTGCAGCCCAACTGGGAGCGTTCAGTGGCAGCTCTGATTCTTATTTTCCTGCCTCCGGGGCTGCCAAGGCAGCAGCTTCTTTTTGTGGCAGAAACATGAATTAATGTGTTTATGTTTCAGTCAGCCTGATTATTCAAAATACCATACTGAGTTTTACTAAGAAAAGACACTTCTTAAGTGCATATTAAAATCATTGTAAGAATTAATCTCTCTTCTCCCCACCCCCCACCCCCCCCAATTGCAAAGAGCTACAGTTTGGGGTAGTCCAGAGCAATGATGAGAAGAGAGGTAGAAGATCTGCTTATAGCTCACTAGGGGAACTTCATAGAATAACATTGCTCTGAAATGTGCAATTGCAACAAAATGGTTTATAAAGGGAACAGAGTACACAGGAACTGTTTAAAAATGGAAAAAATGTAATGTTTTCATTGTCTTTTGGAACAGCATTTAAAAAAGTATATTATATTGAAACCAAACAGCCTGGAAAATGCTTTGGAATTTTACTAGGAAGAAATCTGAATTTTTGGGCTTTTATCCAGCTTAAAATAAAGTCAAACTTCAAAATGTGAAACACTTTTCTGAACTAGAATTTCCATTCTTCGTATGGTCATCATTTTATCATCCATGCCCTACTTACTTTGCGAGAACAGGATGTGAAGGCAGTTGCAAGCTAAGTTTTTGTTAGTGGTCAGATTCAAGGAGAGTTTATTCTTCCATACATTCAAATTTTCTAATGCTCTTCTTTTATTACTTTTTCCAGCTGCTGAGAGATTTTCTACTGATTTCCTATTGGGAGGGAAATTCCACTTAAATGTGGAAAGGAGGAACGTCAGAATGGGAAGCCAATGCCAGATTAAAGAAAAAGTGTCTTGTCAGTATTACACATGTGGTGGGGAAGGAGCACAATTCTTTATAAGCAGCAGCTCTAGCAGAGACACTGTGTCAAGCTCTATTATTCCAAAGTTATGAGAGTTTCCATGTGGGATTATGAAGGACAACACAAGTTTGACTAATCTTCCTTCTGCTTGAAAACCTCCGGATTTGTCCATTGTATGGTCCCAGCCTTGTGATACAATCTCAGTTACATTTTGATAGGCAGAGAAATGTCACAGAGCCCCACCCTAATTTTCTCCCCTTCTGAAATATTTCTTGTGGAGGACCTCTGCTCAAATCCTTTGTAACTGAAGTCACTGGAAACAAAGATTTCTCTGGCTCTTTTATCAGATTGCACTGCATGATAAAATATGATTCAAAGCACACCTATTTTTGCATCTGTTTTACTGATCTCACCTGTCAGCCTATTGCTGTGTACATTGGCCTTTGCAATCAACATAAAATGCAAAGTGAAGATGTGCAATGTCCTAATTCCTTACACTAATCAAGGCAAACTCCTTGGGGAAGCCACAACTCCTTGTGTCTTTCATTCAGTGATTGAGCATTTTCTCGTCTTTTTCTGCCCAGGTTTCCCACTTTTCTTTCGGGCAGCCATGCACCACCCCACTGCTGCTACAGAGCTGCTGCAGTGGCAGGGCTGTAACTCACACAAGAGCCCTCCCCTTTCCCACTCCCCATCCTCACACACCACCCCCTGCACGGGGAGGATGGCTGGCTGTATAGATGCTGTAGGGGCCCCTGTTGCAACAACCTTCCTGGGTGCTTTTGGCAGTTGCTGTAGCTTATAGTAGCCCCAAAGAACGGTTAAATCTTCAGAGATACTCAGGTGTGTAGAGATGGATTATCCAAGGCAAACAGGGCTGCCTTGGGAAGGGGAAGGGTACCACTGCACTGCACATGTGGGTTTATGTGATGGGGTACTGTGTCTTATTGTGTAAGAGTGAAGTTACATCCTAAATATGCTTGCAGATCTTTAGTATGCTAGAGGTGGCTCCATTGAAATGAATCTGTGTCCCACATCTTTTAAAATCTGTCTCTATAGACTCTTATTTGATAGGACACAAGTACTTTTAATCTGCTCTGAAACTGAAAGTCCAGATTCCTCATCAGTATGTCTTCTTGTTTGTGCTCTTTTTGCTGGTCTTGCTTCTCCTGTGTATTTTCTCTAATACAAGTTCAATATATATTCTAAATGAAACTTGGAAACTCTCCCTTCCCCAGGCACCTCAAACATTCGACAAATCGTGCACATAATCAACAACATATCATCCAATTGCCAAAAGCTGACTATTCTTCTGCATGATCAAATCACAAAATCCCCTGTGTCTGTCTTCTATCTAGGGCATGGATTTAAAAGGCAGCTGTACTCTGACTTCTATTCATTTGTTTGGAGCATTGCATAAGCCATGCTAACAATTACAGAAATCAGCCTTTTTTTAATGTTAACTGATAGTCTTTATTGATTACTGGCCAAACTTCTTTTGAATAATCTGTATTTAATTCTGTATTTAATATCTCTTCTGGCTGCTATTATAAAAACCTGACCAATAAAGTCCTTTTTGCCGTGTCCTTCCTCAAGCTTATTGCATTCATTGCCAAAACCACACTGAAACATTCTTTAAATGAGTACGAATTAGATGGAACATCAGGGTTTTGTTTGATCCTTTACTAACTTGGTATACTCTGGGAGCAGTATTGTTACCAGCTGACCCTCCCCATCACTGGGACAGCCTTGGTGCATACTGGTGAGTGTGTTTGCTCTCTGTGCCCTTGCCAAGCCGGTTGCACACCTGTGACCATGCCCTCCCATCACATCCTTTCTCCTGCCCCACCTTGTGAGACAGGATACAGAAACAGATGGATTCATGGCTCATCATTTTTACTATGGCTATTTATTGCCGCCTTGCTGTGTGGGCGAAACAAATGCAGCAAGATTTAGATTACAAACCCCAGCTAAGCCATCCAGAGCTGCCCGTGGATCCCTGAGTCAGCAGCATCCTGCTTCCTGCGTGGGTGTAGGGGGGATGAGCAGCCCTGCAGCCTACTGTTGTGTTGCCCCACAGCCCTGTAGCTGGACCCATGGGCTCCAGATGTGCCCCCCCTCCTTAGAGTGCTCCTGCTGCATCTGCACCTGCTGAGCTGGCAGCAGACGTGGTGCAGGAGACCGCTGTTAGGTCACCGCTCATCTGGTCTGATGCACCGTCAGCTAAGTGATCTCATCTTGACCAATTATTGTCGAAAAAGGACTTTCACAGTCTGCAGGGGGATGGATCCCATCTGTCTTTGAGCAGTGACATGCTTGATCTTTGCTTATATGAAGGGTGCTTTCTCATGCCAGATGTTATGATAGCTAGGCTAGCCAGCCAGAAAAATTTTAGCGGTTTCAGAGGGACTGTGATAGCTCTTTGCTCAGCTGAGTCTGTTTGTCTACTATAGGCAGGATTTAATCAGTGCCAAAGACACTAAAGAAGAGACAAGGAAATACTACCTGCATTCTTGCTCTATAGATGCAATCCAATATGCATTGGGTCTGCTGAGCTGCTTTAATGCGAGAGCATTTGTATGTGAGATTTGATTCTAGGGGCAGATTTAATATATCAGCTTTATACTGGTTGCCAACAGCCAGCTACTCAGAAAGATGTTAAGCTCTAGTTTATTCCAAGCCTGGAAATAAATTAACTCCCTTCAATATACTGGGCTTCCTCATTTCTTCCATCAGTTATCTCTGGCAGAAGTGCTAGCGTCAAGACTTTCTTGACTTTTTTCATGTCTCTGGCCACAGATGTCCTCAGCGCATTAAAGCTGTTTTGATATAGTTGTTGTGAATATATTTAGAATAGAATAGAACAGAACAGAACAGAATTACAATAGAGTAGGGTAGAATAGAATAGAATAGAATCATTTAGTTTGGAAAGGATCTTTAAGATCATTGAGTCCAACCATTAACCTAACATTGACAAGTCCACCACTAAACCATGTCCCTAAGTGTTTAGTTCTGTCCTTGCCATATACAATTCTGAAAGTATACATTTCCAGTGTACTCTTTGTTCTGCATTCATATTTTCAAGGAATCAAGTGCTTCTGAATGGCTGGGATCTTCTAATCTTTTAAAAGAGTTCTGCATATTCCTTATCTAGGCAAGGGTATATTGTTTTTGGCATTCAGGTAGGATGGACTTAGGTAAGTCCTGACTGTGCCTGATCTATATTGATATCACTTGGAGTAAACTTACCTCTTGGCCAAGTTTAGCACTTAGTGTGTCATAGTTTTCTACAGGTACTGCGCAGGGCTCTGGGGATAAGATATAGACATAGAAACCATAATTTTGAAAATAATGGTAATCTCAAAGAGAACTAGTTATGGCAGAAATTTCAGGTGCCTGGCAGCATTCTCATGCAGCAGTGAGCCAAACTTGATGGAAAAAGCAATTCAGAGAGCAAGAATGAAAACTTGCTGGCTGCTTGGGCCTGCAAAGAAGCTGTACTTTGCTAAGGAGAGGTGTTTCTACCTGTGTGCCACCCTCCTCAGGCCAGTGAGGGGGTTCCTCTGACCCATCAGAGAGCTGACTCAGCTCAGTAACCCAGCCTGCAACTGTTCACTATGCTTCTGCCAAACAAGGTGTTCTGGATAGAGAATTGCATCCTTAAAGGTTGAGGTTGCTTGACGTGCTCATGGGGACACAGCAAAGAGACAGAGGCTAAATTCTGTTGTTTGCTTCCTTCTCCTCCTCTGGTGCTGGAGGAGTGCTGCTCTGAGCAGAGGAGCATTCTCACTGTGGATACTGCAGCAGGTACATGGCCAAAAGGAAATCACAAAAAGTAGTGGTGAGAATAAGGCCCAAAGCACACATGTTCATTTTGCAGCGCCCTACTGTATAAATCTGCATTCTCTACACTTATTAACCAGGCACAGCTCAAGTTGTGAGGCATTTGTTAATTGACATCAAACAAGTACTTACATGCAAGGGGTAACACAATTGCCTCTACAGCACAGCCTCAGCAGGATTGCTCTGGCTCTTAAGTCAGACTAATTGTCTTGCAGATGTTTCTACTCATCTACCTGCCCAGGTCTGCATTAGAGGTGACCCCCTACTCTTGTGCTCCCAGAAAAGGCCCTGTTTGAATTTAATGTGCAATTGGTTGACTTGGCATTTGCTTTTTTCTGTTCGTTTATTCAACCTTAAGTTTGAAATTGCTCTCATCTACACTCGGAAATCGAACTGTACCTATCTCTCAAGTTATATGCAATATAATTTTCCAGATACTCAATTTCACCCTTCACATTCCAAAATGTAAATAAGATGTATGGAAATATATTCAAATTCCTGTCATTTGGAGTCACGATTAAACTATAACCAAACCAATAGAGTATAGATACTAACTCTTCCCTATGGCTCTACCTCCCTGATGGGTCCAAATCAAAGGACTTGTGGTTACTGCATATTAATTTATTTCACTTCAATTGCACTTAGAGGTAATAAAAGTCTATTTTATCTTTGATGGAAAATTCAAAAAACATCTTTAGCTTTTATTTCTGTGGGACATAATCTGGGATACAAATTCATCCTGTGTACCAGGCTTTTGCGGCTTGCTGGAGCGTGAGTGTTCTGGAGCTAGAAAACTGTGACCTCTCTTATATTGCAGGTCCATTTCCCTTATCGATTGTTAAAACTGACAAACTGTTCCTAAGGAAAGAAATTATTTATTCTTTGTATTATTAGTTCTATGCTAAAGCAACAGGCAACCGTGCTAGCTCTTGTTTGTGCAGGCAGTGCAACCTCACCCTGCTTCTGTTCAAAGGGCTTGGACGAACTCCGTAAACAGCTCAGAAGCACTTTGACACCTGGCAGCTGGGTTCTGCGAGCACGTATGCCAAAGACACCTGCCAGCCGCCTCTGCAGGACCGTGCTGCCTCCAAGCCCTGGCTGCCCCGTCCAGCATCCCCCTTCCAGCCGCAGCTCCCCGTGGGGAGAGGAATGCCGCTGTCAGCGGGGAAAAATTGCCTGTCTGGCACCATTCTGACCAGTGGTTCCTGTAAGCCGGGCAAACTCCATTCTGACCTGCAAACCTGCTCGACTCCAGCTTGCCTGATTTGAAACCACATTGCTACTGGTGGGTCAGACTGACCTACTTCTTTTCTGCCCATGGCCCAGCCCAGAGGAACAGCCGCTCTCCTTCTCTGCTGCATGTTCTGGCACCCCACGGCTGCCCCCAGTGACCTTCCACCTGCACAGTAACGCACCTTACCCCGCGCCATAACACATTTCAGCTCATAATAAAGTTATCAGCTCATTCCCTTTGTGGAAAGATCACTGTCACACAATGGGGGAGCATCTTGTGCTCCCTCTGACATCTGGCTGCTTTACAAGGGGAAAGGAACAGGGCAAGAAGAGTTGAGACAGCATCTCCACCTGCAAAGCAGAGATTTTTGCATTTAGTATACAGCTTTCATCTTCCCCAGCTAACACTGGAACCAGCCAAAAGAATTTCTTCTTATGCCAGCTTGAGCACATCAAAATGCTGTTTAATGCAGAGTCCAAGTTTGGCCGGAGCTGTTTTGATTTGGTAATGTCTGTTACAAATACAGGCCACAGTATCTAGTTTTCCAGTAATAACTTCAGCACTGGCACTATGACTTTATAAAGAAAATATCAGGTTTTAAAATCTATAATGAATGTGTTTTCAATTAGCTGTAAATATTAGGTCACTTTTGTCATTTTTATCTTTCAAATTTAAAAGCAGGAGTTACCTAAAATGATACAGCTCTGTGTTGGAGAGGCATTAATTTGCTCTGTAGAACGAAATTGGGCTTTCCTAATGAGGGAGAAAACAAAAAATTGCCTAATGTAAGACATACAGAAATTTACCTGCCTTTATAAAATTATTCCCTCTAGCAACTTGTTTAATGTACAACACAGCTGAGCACTATGATATTTCTGCACATCTAACTTGAAGTGATCCTCAAACACAATATTAAAGATTCAAAGTAGGTTTTCGAGTGTGCAAAATGCACGAAGCATTCAGATTTGGGTTTTGGTTAGGGAACTTCCATCTGAAAAATTCAGGTTCAGATTCTCAGTTCACCCAAGGTTTCTGAGCATTTAACTTTTTTGGTTTCAGAGATATTGCCAGCCACCTCAACAACGGAAGGTTCCTACTTCTTTATTTTCATCTCTTCTTATTTCAGTGATTATAAAGAGAGGAAAAGCTTCAAGAAAAAAATATATTTGTGGGAAGTAAGTAACTTCTGGCAGGAATAAAATGTGCAACATTTAAGGCAATAATTAACAGGCAATGCAGAGCAATGAACATATTCATCAGCCAGTTCGTATCTAGCCATGTACTATGGCTGTGTCCTTGAACGTGGTTTTGAATAATGTCTGCCTCTGAATCTTTTTTTATCCTGTTTCTTTCCTCGCTTTCCTCCTCCGCCCCTGCAGTCCCTTTCCAAATTGTGCATAGATTCTCAGTCTAGGATATAAAGTCAAATCCATGTTCCATAAACAACAACTTTTCAGGCTTTTCCCTTCATTTGGGGCTAAAAGTTAGAGCACTGTTAGTATCCAACACAAAATATAAAGTTCCCTGAAATAACTGGACATTTGTTCAGGAACCCAGCTTAGTTATTTCCAGTGTCTGTGTATATCATTTTCCCTCATACACTCTTGTCTGCTATTGTAAGGTGAACACTGCAAAGATTTGGGAAGGTGTTTCTTGACTATACTGTTTATATCATTGTTAAAAATGAAGAATTTGCTGAGTTATGTCTTTAAAACTGTGTCTATTTTCATAAAGGAGGCTCAGTTTGGACAGCAGCCAGTCTATTAATGCAGGAAACTGGTCAGCTTGTACAGAATATTTGCTAGTCCCTGCAAGATTTGAGCTCCACTAAAATGTTCCCAGTACCTTAATTGCAATAATAGAGAAGACCTCACATTTTTCTTTTTTATTTAGTCATGAAAATGAATGCATTTTAGTTGTCAGCACAGTTTACACAAAAAGCATCACATACCTTAGGCTCTGCTTTAGCCTGCTCTATCTGGTTGTCTTGGTGCATTTATTCTACCTATAGCAGCCACAGATATTAAGAAACAGTTATTTTGAAAGGAACATATATTGGAAGTGTACATTCTTGATGAAAGTATCAATAATAAAACATTTAACTTAGTAAATTAGCAATTAAACATATCTGGCAGCTTTCTTACACTAGCTTTGGTAAGGAGGTGGAGAGCAAGGCAGCACAGAATGGTCAGATCAGCCTCCAATGGGACCTCCCTCTCTTGCTCCCAATGCCAACCTCCGCTTTGTCTATTAAGATGCCTATTAATAATTTTAACAATGATGTGAGGAATGGGGTCTGTGCAATGCAAAGTAGGTGGAACTATTCATTATAAATTACAAATTGTTAGGGTTTTTTTTTCCATTAGTTATAACACTGTGCTTCATCCACAGCTACTCTGCTGGAGCTGGAGTCAGCTCATATGACCCCAAACTCAATTCCCTTCCCAGGAGCCGACTTGCTCCCTTCTTACAGCAACTCACAGTCAGAGCAAAATCAGGCTCACTGAGCAGAGCCTGAGATTTCTGCATTGTTGAAAGAGCATCCCAATTTTTTTTGGACTGCCTCTGAGCCAAGAAAATACACTTCAGGTCTGCATTTGGCCATGGAAAGCTGCTGTTCTTAAAGAAACTGTGCTTATGCATATGTGCAATAGGTCACTATTGAAGCCTCATCTCCTTGATATGCATATCTGGCTAGTGCAGACTTTTACAAATTGGAAGTCAGGCTAACTCAGCAGTGCTCAGCAGTAATCTGTTTTTCTCACACCATTCTTCATACCTCCATACATCTCAGTTGTGTCTTTATGGATTGGCACATCAACATCTCAATCTAGCATCCTATTCCACATAAGATTTACTTGGTGTTACCATGTGGTGTCAAGTCCCCAGCCTGTCTTCAGTTCAGAACAAATTCTGTTCTGTTTTAGCTGAGATTCAAATACTTATATTTTCACCTAACAGGAACACAGAATTTTCTTACTGATGGAAACCTTTTAAGTAATCGTCTTTGAAAAATTCACCAGATGTGCAACCACCTTTGAAATACGAGGAAGGAAGAGGTGAAATCCTTTATTAGGGTAAGTAATGCAACTGGAGAAAAACGTGCACTTTTGGGTATGCAACTCTGCCCACTATGTCCTGAAGAGGTAGCTGAGAAAGATTTTGTATATCCCAAACCTTATGAATTGTTGTTAAGTTTCTTTTCTTCAAGCATTAGTTGCTACATTTATGAATATTCCTTCTCTTACAGTCTTAGACCATCATGACAATAACCGCACTAGGGCTTTAAAACTTAGGGTGTTGGATGGACTCTTCCAAATCTAATGGAAATATATGGAAGCCATTCACACCAGTTGCTGTGAATTAGATTTGCAAGAAGGACAGAGGATAGCATTTTTATCTCAGTTATGTATCTCCTAGGTGAAACATAAATTTCAGCTCAGTGATACTTTTACCCACCTGTCTAGATTAGGAAATCACTGATAGGACCTAAATAAAGGCAGATTTGGAGGGCTGTTTGGGTAAGGAATAAAAAATACATTCATATCAGCCCTAACAGAAAAGATCTGTTATACTAGGAATAATTCTGGGGAATATCTCTTATTTTGTTCTTAACCCAAACAAGGATAATACTGTATTTAATACTGCATTTTTTAATGCAATTACTGCTAATTCAGCAGGATAGACTTGAATTTTCCTTTTCCCACAGAAAAATAATTCAGAGAGTAAACCTTTCTAAAGTTAATGTAGATGGAAATTACACATTTCAGTCTAGATGGCATGTATTCTAGTCCTTTGCATCAAATGCTAATGCAAGTGGGTTTTTTTCTGAAAAATACATCAAAACCCACCTCACTCAATGCAGATTCTGAAACTATTACAGTTAATTCTGGTACTTTCTGAAAGCACTGTGTATAGAACATATGGCAAGTGTATAGGTTGGTGTAATTAACTTCTGAGTCTAGGAAACTGCAAATCAGTACAAAATTTAAACTATGTGTGTATTTGGAGGAAAACAAAAAGAAAACTTGACTTGTGCAGTGTGTATGCAGTAGGATATTTCATTGGGAGGAGTTAGTAGTCAGAATGGTGCACATCTGCTGGTGATGATTATTATGCACAAGAGTTTATTTTGCATAAACAGCTAGTTTCAAAGTACAGAGAATGGATGTGAACGTATGGGTGTGTATGTAACTATACAGGCATTCGTAACTTGCAATCATGGTCCTGATATTTCAGGCAACAGAAAAGGCAATAAAAAATAAGGGCTCATTTCACTGCAAGCTTGTTCTGCACCCACTACACGTGTGCAGGCTTGTATCCATGTAGCTACAGCAAGACGATCTGATCCATTTGAGCAAAGCCCTCACTTTGCATGGTAGCACAGTTCTTCCTTTATGGCAAGTCATTCGGCGTGTGGGACTCTCACAGGCACAGCAATTCTCAGCGGACTGCAGTAGTAGTATTATTAGACTGGAAACCTGCCTTCAAAAATAAAAATATACAATTATTTCCTGGTAAAACTACCATCAGATGGTATCTGTAATGAAAACCTCTCTTCCCACATCCATCTCCTTCTGCCAAAGCTGTAAGGATTTTTCCACTGTTCCCCGACATTTCAAGCAGCACTCTGGTCCTCTGATGTTTACAGCTGCACAGTAGTATTTTTCACAGTTGAACTCAGTTTCATATATAAACACATCATTTCCCAAATGGAAGTGCAAGTCTTTCAGACACGGCCAAAATTTCCTTTCAGTGACCCCAACACAACCTCAGCATCATGTCTTTACTGGTAAGAAAGTCATATTTTTACCTTCAGATACTGATGTGGATAACACCTCTCGAGGCAGAACCAGGGAAGAGACAAAACATGTTGTCTTCTGAGGTCAAGGCCAGGTGACTCCCATGACTGTTAAATCCCTGTCTTCCCATTCCCATAGACAGGGATCAACGTGGTTATTATCATCCCTGCTTACCTCCCACTCCCCAGCCCACATATGTTAAATGTCTTTTTTCCCCCTATGACTTTTATTCTGGTATGGGCCAGGGTGAAGGACCAGTGGTTGGATGACCCAGAATGATCAGAGACACAGACCTGGGCCAGGGGTGTGACCAGCAGAACTCAGCAAGAGGCAGGGGCTCACCCCACAGCCCCCAAACTGAGCAATAGACATGGTTTTCCAGGGTCGCTCAAGGCTGGAAACATCTTGTTTCTTCAGGAAACAGTGTCTGCAAATGAATTTATGAAAGAAAAATGTGACCTGGCAAATAACTTTTAAAGGGTGTTAGCTCCACCATAGCCATGCAGTTAGTGTCAGTACTGGGGCAATGAGCTGGGAGGGCTTGTCTGCCTTGGCTTAGGCACTCCTAAGATGCCAATAAACATTTCCTTTCCTTCTCTGTGGGAAATAACACACCATTACACTCAAAATCTTCTTTGTGGGCAAAGAGGAAGCATGCCATATATATAAACAAAGCCAAGAATTTATTGTTACTATAATGTAAATCTTAACAGTCTAATTCAAGAATCATTATTAGTCTAGATGTTGTTATTGCAGGAAAAGGGAGACTAATAATACAGTTAGAACATTTCTGTACAGTGAAAGTCTCAATAATAGCAATAATAAAATTGTAATGCATATATTTATTAATTTCTATCCCTTTCCTTGGAGTTATGCCTACCCTTCCACTGCTCCTCTCGACCTTCAGGAGATTTGGACTGTTGGAGAGGAAAACCATGTTGGTATTGACCATCAGCCCCTGGAGTCCCGCACTGTGAGGAATGTGATGTTCATGGTGCTGGATGCTTCTTCCTCCCCTGAGATGCACTTGGGAACATTTTATTATGTTTGCCAACACTGTTTTACACCTTTCTTTTTCTTCCCTGGTCTACAGCTCCATGTTACAAATGTATTTACTATGTATGGTACCATTTATGTATGTTAGATATAATTTCTTTGTTCTCTTTGTTATGCCTAAAATCAGTTTCATCCAGCTCTGGGTCCATATTTCTAAAACTGACCCCTGATGAGTTGTCTTCGGTGCCAAGCCTGTGCCCCTCCTCTTATCACTCCATCCCTGTACGCCTCTGCGATGCACCCTGTGTCTCCGCTTCTCAAACTCTCTGCCATTGTACCAGGCATGTATTTGTCTGCCCTACATCATTGTGTCAGAGTCTTAAACATCTCATTCGACATAGCATCACCACTTGCTACTGCCAGCTATATGAAACAATGGTTGTACGATGCAAGGTTAACTGGTCAAATAGAGAAATGACTGTCACGTTTAAACAAAGTAAAACAGAGCTGTGGGCAGGTCAAGAGACTTTCAGAAAGAGCACACCTGACAAGCCTTAGTCCTGAGGCCTTGCAAATTCCCTGCAGAGCTCATGGCCTCTTGCTAGAAGGCAATACTACATTGTAGAGCTGCAGGGTTACACAGCAAAATCCTGTTGTCTCCGGAGATGGTGTGTCCTCATAATCACTATCACATTTCACAGAGTGTCATCTTCCAGTGGTGATGTGTGTGCAGGGACTGGGAAAGCTCTCAGTTTTTCTTTTTAAGCTGCTGGATTGTACTAAAACCCATGCAGTGGATGTCAGTGTTGTGTCCAAGAGGTTAAGCACAGTTCCTATGGCCAGAATGACTGTGGGCTGATGACTGCAAGTTGTCGTGGTGCTCTTGTGGTCTGGGATGTTCAGGGGGCTATAATACCCCCTGCAGAACCTGGTGTCCTAAGTTTACTCCTTTAGACGTTCTTTCCGTTTCTCAGTCACACCTCCTGCACATATTTTAGGCCATTTATTTTGGATAAGTATTTTTTTGTAGCTAAATATAAGGTCCTTTCATGTTGTTTCATCCCTAGCAAGGACAAATAAAAAAGTTTCTCATTCCAGTGGTTTATCATATGAAAGAAAATTCTATGACTTAATCAGAAAGTATTAAGACTTTGGAGAACAGGATTTTGCAAGATCGTCTGATCAGTTTGCCTGGTCCAGCATGTTCTGGATACTTCGTGAAAACAGGGTTTGAAAACTAGACCTGTCTTTGCCAGCCCTCCTGTGAGATGGCAGCTCTGTCCCTGGCGCCAGCCCAGCTCCTGGCGATTCACCAGCTCTGGACCTGGACGAAAGAATGGTTCATCTGCAGACCCCCCCAGGAGTCCCCCCTTAGCCCAGACCCTGCCTCCCAGCCCAGCCTGCGGCACTGCCAGGCACTGGGAGCTGCTGAGCCTGGCGGCCAGGCAAGGGGAGAGCGGTATCCGTGCCCAGGGATGCCGATCGCCGACTTCACAGGGGGACGGCGAAAATACCTGCTCTATGTCTTTGACCGATTCCCTTCACCTCTTCTGTTCCTGTCTTAGTTTGGGGGGATAGGATAGGTAGAAAAAGCACTTTGGAAGGGCACCACAGAAATACCAAAGAAAGGGGAACTGCAGTGCTTTCTAAAATAATCCCTACTTCTACTTCTCAGTCCAACTCCTATCTGCATCTTCGTCCAATGCAGCACCTAAGATTTCAGCCAGTTGTTTCTGTGTCTTAATCATCTTTCAAAAATGTTAAATTCAAACTCCAGCTGTACTTACAATTAGCTTAAAGTGTGCTTTCATACCAAACATATTCAACAGAGGTTGCATTATTTCACACCACACTGGAATTTCAAACTGTCTTGATTTGCTCTCCTATTATTCCGTTGCTTTGGGTATATTTTATACATAAGCATTTCAGACATGCTGAACATTGCTCACTGTTGCTGAAAAGACCCTTGTAATTAATAGCTAAAAGAAAGGAAAAAACCCTTATAAAATATCTAAAGGCTGCAGTTTTCTAATTAGGACACAATATGTGAGAAGACCTCTAAAAACCCCACATTGTAACAGAATTGTATGTACTTAAACATAAGTCTATTAAAAAATAATAAATGTGATACTGTCTCTTTATTCCATCTCAGAAGGCTTTGAAAGGTTTCTCACATGCTATAGTTGCCATATAACCACATGCTTCCAAAAAATGAATTAAAGAGAGAAAATATAATTTAGTACCCCAGAGTAATATGTAATGTGGTGATTCATCTCATCTAAAAGCAGCTGCTTTCTTTGTCATCTTTGTAAGTAGCATTCATTTTCCTGGCATAAGCACAATTTACAAATTCATCCTGGTCCTCCCAAGATTCAGATAGCATCATTAGCATATATTTAGCAGTAGCAGACAGTGAGCAGCAGGTACAAATGGCTGGCTGATGAGCTAATATGCTTTGGGCACTTCTCCAGATTGTATGCTAAGAGAAAAAATACACTACTTCAAAGTCTGCCAGTCACAAACCAATTAGCAGAAAAGAATAATAAAATGACCTAAAAATTCAGCACTGAACTAGGGGTATAGGTATACTGACATGTTGCCTGATGTTTAAAATTCTAGTTAAGACAAGAAATTACCACCTGAGTGAAGAGATGCTTCAGCACATTATTGTCCCATTTAAGCCTTTTTTTTTTTTCTTTTTTTTTTTTTTCAGGGAGTTTTCAGTAATAGAAACTTAGGC
This sequence comes from Aquila chrysaetos chrysaetos, assembly GCF_900496995.4. Classification (NCBI taxonomy): domain Eukaryota; kingdom Metazoa; phylum Chordata; class Aves; order Accipitriformes; family Accipitridae; genus Aquila; species Aquila chrysaetos. The sequence goes on from NC_044030.1 coordinate 68,538,806, forward strand.
ATCTGCTGCCTACTGGCAGTGTGGGTGATAAATACCCAACAAATCATAGCTGGCAGATCCTGCTGTCAACATGAATTGAATATTTTCATTTTAGCAAAGGATGCCACTTTCCTAACATATGTTGCTAAATAAATGTGCTCAAGAGCTAAGCAAGCACGTCCCTATCATTTGTTTTCTTCCAACATTAAAAAGAGAGATGTTAGTTGCTGCTGAGAGGTAAACAAACCTTTTTTGCAAAGCAGGCTTAGCAAGTTGCTCAGTGACACCCAGATCAGCAAGCACTGACACAAGCATAGAGTTCAATTCAAAACGTGCTGATAATTAACCCTCTACTATCTTAAAAATACACATCTTAAAGTGAGAAAGCAGACTTGTTGCAGTCTGTGTTTTACCCCAATCCAGCCTCATTTCCTAATGGTTGTGACCTGCTGGCCAATAAACCATCTAATGATCTATAGATTTGTTCAGTCTATGAATTTCATTTCCACCCCAATGAGTGGTAGCAGCAGAAGGAAAACTCTATGGAGAGCGGCTCCTCATGTTCTGCTACATGCCCATCACTTGTTCTTCCTAACATCAGTAACCAAGCAGACAAATAATGCATCTGAATTTGTTGCTCTAGAGGAAATTCTGTGTTGTAAACACTTGAAACTTTGGTCACTGGTGTCAGAAATACTTACTGTCTGAGCTAGCACAATGCAAGATCACCACATTTCATATGTGAAATATTGGGTGTTTTGTTGCTATCATACTGTACTTGGCCGTTCCAATAATTACTCGATAACAAGTTTGATACTACTGACTTCATTTTATAGGTCTTTTCTCTGGAGCCTAAGAGGTGATTTAGAAAAGTTTTAGCCCAAGACTTATCTTGAAGAAGGTGAATTGGGAAGGGAGTAAAAAATTGATACAAGTGTTTGGTCTCTCAAGGACTGAAAGAGTGGGAGCTAAACTGATACTATTAAAGTTCATACAACAGGAGGTTTTATTTATTTTAAATGCCAAATGCAGAAAAAAAGTCTTTTTTTTTCTGTTTGCTGAATACAAGCACCTGTGGAGAACCGATCTCCAAAGAAATGAGGTACTTCAGACACTGCAGAGGTCTGTATCATGCCGCAGTGTGCCGGACATGCCCTGTCCATCTCTCTGTGCTTAGTCAGCGGTCGCAGGCACCCCACCAGTGATGTGCGAGGTTCACTTCGGCCGTCACACAGAATTACTCAGGACCAAAAAGTGTCTCAAAGCAGGGACCTAAAAAACAATGGGTTATTTCTTCCCTCAGTAACTCCCTGTGATGCCCATTGCTAGAAACAGAACACAACTTGGGCAGGCAAGGTGGGTAGCCTGAAAATGTGATTGAAAGCCCTCTATGGTCAGTGGCTACTCAAGCTCAACATCACGTAAAACCAGCCTCCCCTCAGCCTGCAACTTCCCAGACCCTCTTTAAATCTACCTGGGATCCATGAAGCAGAATGGGCTCCCCCAAGTCTGCGGAGCTCGCACACCCCAACATGTCATCATTCATGTTCTCTCTGTTGATCAGGTTGCTTCCTGAGAAGAAAGAAGTCTTGCCATCTACCCACGTTTTTTCAGGTTATTTCCACCTTCAATTCAAAGACGGTTTAAAGCAAACCAAATAACCAGCATTTCCAGCTGCATGTGAGTTCAAATGCACCTTGTATTTTGAATTTCCTAGAAAGAGGCTCTAGGCTTAGCTAGTAGGTCTCGGGTCTCACCCTTGGCGTGTTGGTCCTGGGACTCATCCCTCTGGAGCCATGTACTCCCCACCCAGACAAAAGCCTGCAGGGTCAATCATAGGAAACTGAATCCAGTTTAGGGTTTCAGTTTCTGGGCACTGCACTCAGGGACCCGATGCTTAGTAAAAGGTGTGTCAGAGTTCACTTTCAGGCACTTAAGTGCTCTTGTTTTCCTTTAGATGGCCTCTAGCACAACCATCACAACTCTAAGAAACTCAGGCAGAGAAATGCCAAGTTAATCCGTGCTGGTGAGTTTTAGATGCATGTTAAGCATTGAGCTGCTTGACCCTACAAAGACCTAAGCAACCTTGAGGGAGGTGCAAAGTGCACCTGAAACAGCCCCAAGAACGTAAACCTGAAAGGGTAGGTGGTTAAGGAATCAGGCACTTCCAGGATTGAGTGGTGGCTGATGAAGGTATTTTAAGCACATAATTTGGGAATTAGGTGCCTAAGTGCCTCCTTGAATGTAGTCCCAAACATTCTTGCTCTGCAGCTCACTGCAGCAGCCTGTATATTGGCTTCACTGCAATTTAGGACACACCTCCACTCTGGGCTGCTTGATGTTCATCAGGACCCTGAGATAGAGAATAAAAAACCAACCAGGTTATCCCCCTTCTCATTGATAGAGATTAGGTTCTGCTCATTGTCAGACTACTTAAAAATTGCAAACCTTTGAGCAGGAATTAAAAATGAGAGCAGGAATTAAAAATGAGCCAAGAAAGAGTTCAAATTCACCACTGAAACAATATCTCAGTGACAGTTATTCACGAGAGACAAAAAAGTATCCGACAGGTAAAATCTTGAAAAAAAGTTTCATGAATGTTTAATGCAAGTTCTAAGAATGCAGCCTGCCAAACCAGAGTAAAAAGTAAATGTAGAAAAGAAATATGTATAGTAAATTTATAAAAAAATAGAGTTGCTTCAGACAGAACATGCCTGATGCATCAATAATAAAGAAAAAGTTGAACCACCGCTACCTACAAACACACAGTTAACTTTTCCAATTGCTACAAATCACAGACCCTACATGCCAGTTTAATTCTACCAGCCCATTTTTGCCTGTTTTTCTTTGTCAGGCTTGTTCCTCCTCTAGGCAGCAGGGATGGTGACTGCTCTGTGGGAATGCAGTTCAGTGGAGGGTTGTTAGCAGAAGTATGGCATGGTACAGTGGGAAGGGCAGAAGGCATGTCATGCCTCACACACAAGGTAGTGTATTTGCAGCAATGCTGAGGACTATGAAGGCTTGAAGAGCATGTACTTGAGTGATAGCTACATTTTTTTCTCCCCTCCTGCCTTTTCTGGTTTTGGGATTCCTGTAGATATGCAGCTATGGCTCCTATTGGAGCAATGTTAGCCTCTAATCCCAGTTTAGAAAAGATGTTACGAGTGAGAAAAGGTGTTCAGATTTTGTACAAATCCCAGAATGTATAGCAAACTATTTGGGGGCTTTACTGTGCAGGAGTTTTCAGACTAGTTTTCATGTGTCAGCTAGGTATGGGAATTGAGGTTATTAGACCTGCATAACTCCCTATGCGAACACTGAGCATTCTTGTTCAGAATTAAAGTAAACTTAATTTGATTTGCTTTAATTCATTAGCTGGGTAAATTAAGCTAAATGGAAATAACATGAATCCTGAATGAGTACATGAACACAAGGCTTTAACATGGTTTAGCTAATCTACTTTAGATCTAATTTGGACAAATTTTCCTGACTCTCCAAGTAGACAACTATTTAAGGCTAGAGCCTACAAGGAATGCAGATCCTGTAAGCCTAGCTTAAGGTGCCTGGCTCGCAGAGGGGACCTCTGCATCGGGTGACTTGGGTCCCTGCACAGTTTGCATACACAGTTCCCAGAGAGACAAGCAAAAGGACATCTAGAAGCAGCCAGTGAAGGAATGAGCACTGGGGTCACAGGCAGCATGGCCCCCTTGAGAGCCTACGTCTTTCCTACACAGCTTCCAATGAACATTTGTATAACCTGGGGACCTACAGCCCAGAGTCCTCTTTGGCGGGTGGGCACCTTCAGTGTGTCCTCCTGAAGAACAGGGTAAAGCTCAGCCCTGACAGAGGCTGGTGGGACCACCACTGCCTCTTGCACACTGCCCTGGCTAGCAGCGAAGCGGCTTCACCCACGTGGAGGGGAATCCCAGCTCCTTTGGCCTCAGAGGTTCGGGCACGTATATCCCAGGAGCAAGCATCTGTGATCAGTGGGAGCTAGGGCCCCTTCCCTCATTGTCTCCAAGTGCAGAAGAATGCCAAAGGAGGTTGTGAGATGACCCTGAAGCCCACTGCTTTGAGCATTTACTGCCAGAGGTTCCTCCTCCCGGGGCTGCCTCTGTATTTTACAGCAAGCAATAATGGATTTTAAAGAGAAAGTGGCCACAGCTGCCTTCTGTGGGATACTTCATCCTTTGGATGGGCACTCATGATCTCAGAGTGGTCCAAAGGGAAACCTGCAGCATCCTCCAGCTTCCTTGTCTGGCTGTCAACACACAGCTCCCTAGTCTGTGCTCAGACTGCGAGGAAGGGCAATTGCTTCCTCCTTCCTTCCTGTCCTCCTGCCCTAACAAATTCCAGACAGGCTTTTCTCACCACATTGGTACACTGAGCAATGCTCCAAGGTGCAGCCTGCCCTTTATCTGGCTACTACTGTGAGCAGTTAAATTTCTTTCCTCCCCACCCCCAGGCATGGGGATGCATATTGCTCAACTTTTTTGGCCAAACACATTCCTTAACTATAGTTCAAAGCGTGACCCATCAGTTCTTGAACTATGGCACGCTTCTTCACCACTGCATGTGCTGCAGGGGTATGGACAGCTAAGCCTGGAAAATTACCTATTCGAGACACTGCGAGACTGAAGTGTCATTGCTCACAACCGCCTGGAGCAAAAGACAGGCAAAACTGTCCAGCTGCTCACCTCTGCACAGTGATGCATCAGCCACATGTTTATTCAGGGTTTAACATGTATCATCACAACTTCAATTTTCCATCTGACTTTCATGCCACTCAAAATTCAACTTAAAGGCACCCCTGACACATTGTTTGCATTAATCAAGGCAGAGATCCAGCTGCATTTTGGCACACAGCTTGTGAATGGATGCTGCCTATGGAACAGCCCAAGCTGCCTGAGAGCAACTGCCTGTGCTTATTCACAAGTGAGGCCCAGGGAGACAGTGGGAAGGGGGAAAGAAAAAAGAGAAAATGCATACGCTAAATTTTTGAAATTAAAGGCTGTGATGAAGAAGGTAATTGAGCTTGAGTAGACAGACTTTCCTTACTGTCTAGCAATCCTTCATTAGCACATTCAGTCTTGTTTGCATGAATCTAGTGGAGAGCCTGGATTTCTACACTGTAGCTACACATGGACACACTGAACTGGTACAACACTGGGACAGCAGGGACTTTCCCTTTGATACAGCTGGCTTCACAGATCCTGAACAGAGATGCAAGCAAACAAGGTGTTTGCTTGCATTCCCAACACTTACTAAGTTCTGAAAAACCCTTCCTATTTTTCTTACAATTGTATGAAGTGAAATCTACCCATGATAGATAAAACCTGGCACAGACTCAACATGGCAACTGAATCAGCAGCATGGTCCTCAATTTCTTCAATTTAACAGTTAGGGTACTCATCTTGTCTGCAAAATTTCTCTGAGGGAAGCAAAACGGAAAGCCACCAAATGTGGCAGAACCCTGCCAGGATGGCACTGGAGGAGTCTGACTCTTCTTATTTTGCAAGTGATGTTTTGCAACATTGCTCATTTATATGCAACTAGACCAGAAACTGCCTGAGAAACTGAAACTGGCACTTGTGGCTCTTCCCCCTACTCACCTTAAGAAGCATTGGGGCGGAGGTGATGAGAATGGTACCCTCCTGAGAGAGTGCCCGCTGAGTACCCCTCAAGGTCAGAGAAGGAACTGAATGTCTCCTACTACTTGTACCTGAGAGCTAGTCATTAAAAATGGAAGGGAGGGGGGATACTCTTACAATATTATTTCACTACCTTTATTTTTAATGAAAGAACTGACTCTTGCTTTTTTCCCCAAAGGGAAAATCTTAAAAAATAGCATGCGGTCAATCAGTACCAACTGTGAGAAAAAATGCCACCCGAACTCACTACAAATAAAACTTTGTACTGCCTCACCCAGCTCTTTAATTTTTTGTGTACTTATGTTATATGCCTCATGTGCAGCATTATTTTGTCAATAAAAACTTAGCTGTTACTGTCAATTATAGGTATCAAAAGAGAAAAAAGATGGAATTAAAAATTCCTGATTTTATCTTCTCACAGAATATTTTCACGCTCCTTAGAAATGCCTTTTAAAACTAAAACCAGTAAAAACCCACATGTCCCTTCTGATTCTTTATTTCAAATTATAATGTCATATTCCCTAAAACAGCAGGAGTGGATTTTTATTAAAATTACAGGAAAGAGCTTTTTGACAGGCAACTTCAAAATTCTGTAGGTTAGATTCAATTGTAAATCAGCAGAGGGGAATACTCTGGACTGAATGCTACTGGATTGATGGAAGGATGTAATTTCAACTCGCAGAGCCTGATATTCTTCCCAGTGGAGTCAAGCAAAAAAAAATTCTCCTTGATTTCAAAGTGGAACCAATTTAAGTGCTTAGTTTTAAACGGAGTTGCCAAGCTCCAAGTCTATCAGCCAGTTGGTATGGGAGATGCCTTTTAACTTTAGAAAATGAAGAGTTTTACTGTATCTAAGTCATATGTATTGAAATTAACTCAGTGCATGCCTAAGCTCTGCTGCTAACTGCATGAGTCTGAAGTATACTGAAGTTACATTACTTGCATATATTACACAATTTATTTTCTATGTATAGCACATGATATACTGCACTGTGTTACATTGAGAAATTACTGAAGTTACAAAAGCAGAATCTCAAAACTTAGGAAATGCCAGAAGTAAGGTAACCCATGTGACTAATTCAGCTTCCCTGTGCATATGCATCACAAATGGGCTCCATCATCATGATCACACATGATTTTTCTGGGAAGGCCTTTCTCTTTCTGTTCACTGAATGAACAGTACCTGAATGAGATTCCTCTAGAGGCTTATTTTACCTCACTGCTCTACACATTGCCCCATCCCTTATATCCCAAATAATATTCACACCTCATTCTGAAGACTAAGTACTGATTTCCTTAGGAGGGTTTGAGGTTTATGTTTAAACTTTAATAAAGCAGCATCTGAAAACTCTATTTCAAGGAGTTTATATTCACAACATTCCAGCAAAATGAGCTGGGTTTATTATTCCCTTTTACAGCTGACAGATTACAAGTGTTGTCTAATTTGTGCTGGTCTACTTAAAGAAATGAATTCCTGATTATTTTTCCCCAGAGCACTTTGCATTTTGCAGAATTTTCTCTATTCAAAGCAGAATGTCCATAACCTTCAGCAAAAACTGTGAATGCCCATAACCTTCAGCAAAAACTGTGAATGCCCAGCACTTTTTTCAGAGTAAGTCCTGGGTTTAAACTCAAGCCTACACAAAATGGAGAGCATAGCCTTCACACAAATTATTTGTGTGGCTTATATTGCGTAGAAGAACTTGGGTACAGGCAGGAACAGAGTTGAGTTCTCTGAGCACCACTCTGCAGGCTGAGGGAGACCCTTACTTCTTTCTCACTGTGCAGAGTACAACTGATGCTGCACAAGAAGTAAGGATTATATAGACAACAGACTGCTGTATATCCTGTGCACTGAATCAGGCAGGGAAGTAGTGGAAAAACACTTATGTGACCATGTATCATGATGTGCCTTGATATATTAGTTACCCAGTCAACTTTAATTCTGAAATTTCCTAACCTTTTTTTCATTGAATGATCAATCTTAGGATTCTTTAATATAGTTTTTTTGTTGTGTGCAACTTCCTAAAATGACTCCCTCTTCTCCCCGGCCCAAGAAAAAAACAGGTAATAGAACATAGGGAGCCGTACTGACTCTCACAGTGCTGCCTCACAGAGTTTGCATTACAGCAGCTCTTTCAGACCCAAAATCTACAGTTCATCGAAAGAGTTAAACTTTTCAACTGCCATATCAGACCTTTGACCATGAGCAAAGAAAGTAACTTCTAATGAGAGAAGCAAAACATTGCCATCCTCACCACCAGAAGAACTTGTTACCCATTTTGTGCCTGCTCATTATGGCTCTTTAGTAACAGCAAAAGGACAGGATGCTTTGGAAGCCCAAGGTATAATCAGGGACTTGAGGAACAGGCTTTTGTAGTCACAGGGCTTTCTGTCCTCGCCCTTTTCTGATCTTTGTCCCCATGTGTTCCTCCCTGACCATCTCCGACCTCCACCTTGCTGTAGCTGCCAGGCCCAACTTGTGTTCCAGGCTGCTGCTTCTCTCCTCCCGTGGCCAGGCTCAAAGAGCAGCCACACTAGGGTCAACCAACAGCTTCTTTACTCAGCTTCTGGTCTGGAAGGTTCAGCACTTTCTGGGTGAAGTGAAAAACAATTACAGAAAAAGTCTCACTTAGCCACTGCTGACTGAGGTTAGAACCAAGACTGCTTGGAGCAAAGGGGAGCTACAGAAAATTTATCTGTCAAACTTGAGCACAGTAGGGCCTGGAGAAACCTTACTTTAACTTGGAAATATTTGGACAAATTTTCACAGGCAGTAAGCAGGCATATCTAAGGATGCAAAAGGTAACGAGTCTGCCAAATTTCAAGTCCTTGTTCCAAGGTATGAAAGAACTAAAGCTTTCCAGCCAAACTGTGTAGAGAATTTAAGAGGAAAAAAACCTTTTTTATTTTTATGATCTCCTTCTGAGAAATAGCTGAACAACTTTCATTTAAGTTTCCCAGAAGAATTCAGGCTGGAGCATGGAAGATGTTAGCTGGAATAGTGAAGTTCTGGCAAAATAATAAGGTACTGCAGACAGGGTCTTGTAATTCACCAAAAAGATACCTGTGCCTCACCAAATACTGTAGGTATTTTCAGCGTAGGCAGTTGATTAACATTTTCTGAAAACATACCAATTTTACATGCAACATATTCTTCCATTCTGAGGTTTTTTTCAGATTTTGTTGGCACTTGTCTTGAAAGCTTCATAACCACATAATTTTCCTACTGATCGCTCTAAGATGGGTCTTACAACACTTTTAAATCAAGTGTACCATGTCATTGGACCCTGAAACTGGCAGAGAATCTAGAAAACATGCATAAGTCATAAATAGAAGCAACTCTTCTCTGCAAGTATCAGACAACAAAAAGGCTAGAAAACAAACTGATCTCATCATTTTGGCAGGTTCTTAATTTCTAAATGAAACGCTACAATGTGAACAAAAACATTATTCACACTCCACTTGCTGGTGATTCTGAGTAGATATATTCCCCTGATGGGTTAATTCCACAGTTTTCATTGGATTCAGCACTTCAACAGAAACCAATACCTCAGTGGGTCTTCCTGCAGCTTTCAATTCAACCTCTGTAACACCCAACAAGCATACCAGATACTTAACTACTTGTCAATACAAAAATTGTAATGCACCAAAACCAAATTACAGGAATGGAATAAAACAAAGGCATTAACATTATACTATAGAGCTAATTTGCTCTCCTCCGCATTTATTTATTTATTTAAAAGGATTCTGTTAGATTTCCTTTGATGCTTCCAAAGTCCCACACAATATACATTCACTTTATTGTAGAGTACATTCGGATCTCAGACCACACTATCCAGTAGTCCATCAGTCATGAGTGGTCAATGTCATACTTGTTCCAAATAAAATTAAAACCGTAGTTCTCGCATAGTGCAGTAAGCATTAATGGAGTTCAGGCTCCCTACATCACTTTAACTCCAACTCTATAAAAATAAATGAGGAAAAAAGGAAGATGCTAATAATATGAATGCAGAGTTGAACCTTTGTGAACTCTGCAACAATTCAGATCCAGGATTCCAGTCAAGATTTTTTGGTACATCAAGTTTAACTAATTAGCACTCTCACTTTTCCTCCACCCCAAAAATTCACAAATGAGAAAGTAAGGTGAAGGCCATGACAGTTTATTTGGGAAGACTGTACCTGTCTGATAATGTTGTATGTATGCATATCACAGCTTATCTTCCTCCTGGATATGTACATGTTGTTAACACTAACCTCCTAGAATACATCAGCTGGACCAAGATCAATTTCTGAACAGGTCTTAATACCTCCACGTAGAGTTAGTTTGATTGTAGTCTGATCTAATTACTGCAAAGACATTTAATAAAACAGTATCTGGCTTAAGCAAACATAATCCATGGAACTCAGCTCAAACCTAGCTCATCACTATCTCACGTAATTAGATGACATATAGGAAGCTGGAGTACTGCTGTGAAGAGCTGTTAGTGGAAGTGGTGAGTTTTGAATGTAGAACAAGACACCATGAGGAAGATAAAGAGCAACTCAGCCCTATGACTATGGTCCTTATTTTATGGTCAACCTTGTTGTTTGCAGCATTCTTTAATAGCCTGGAAATAGTCTTTCCCCACTGATTGTCCTTTCTTTTACAAATACTGTTTTTTTCTTCTTTGTTATTCTGTATTTTACTTCTTTGGGTATGTACGAGAAGCACTGCCAAACACAACCTGCGCAAAATAGTAATCTCCAAGCATTTGTGGATGAATCTTAAAACTAAAACTACATTCTCACATTTATTCCTTTAAAACAGGTGTGGGGTTAAGCTACAGAAGCACACATGATCGAGCGAAAGAACTGCACATTTCTGCTGCACAGGTGAGGAATGATTTGTACTTAAATGTAACTGTTGCTTAACTTCCTTCTCCAGGCTTTCATTTGTTTAAGCTATCTTTGATTAATTTAATTCAAAACAAAAAAATAAACATTTTGCTTCCTTGGAAGGTTTTGTTATTTTAGTTTAGGAGAAAAAAGATAGGATCAATAAACCCCCTCTTTCAAACTGACCTATAGGAAGGAATCCAACAGGTAAGAAACACAGACTTCAGACTTAATTCAAGGGAAATAAGCCAGAAAACTCTTTAAAAGATAGTGTTTACATATATATAAATGCACCCTGCTTGTCAAAAGTATTTATACAAAAATTAAGACAATTGTTAATTCTTGAGTGTTACAAACATAAAAATGCCACCTGTTTTCCAAGTCAGTTCAGCCATGACTTATTTCAGATCATATATATTACTGAACATCCCTGAAAACTTGTAACTTAGTAAACTAATGAATCACAGTGGAGTTTCAACTCAGACAACTGGCAATGTAGATGCAAGTCTGAAGTTAAACTGAATCAGCAACTGAAAAATAAGCAGATAATTTCAAACTTACAAAAAATGTTCCAGCCGCATAGCTTGCATTAATATCCCCTTGATACATATAGTTTTTATTAGGCTAGCTCTTCAAATTTCCACTCACAGTAATGCTATATACTAAAAAAAAAACAGAAAAAGAAACCTCACTGTATTACTCATTTCGGAAAGGGAATTAAGTGGCATATTTTTGTATATGTGCTTAACATGCCAGTACATGTAACAAGTAGTCTCCACTTTCAGGGAAAGTGTGAATAGATTTAAGTTCTCCTTTTTGAGCCAACATTTGTCATAAGACAGTACTTGCTGTGCAAACTGGATGGCAGCTGATTTTTTTCCAATCAATGTGAGGTTTCATAATCAGTTCCTGTCATAGGCATCAACCCTTCATTCATTCAATCATAAAAATGTGACTTACTAGAAAAGGAAAAATAGAGTCTAAAGGCACAGAATCACATAGCTGCTCTAGTAGGAGTCTGTAAACAGAGAATCATTTGAATTTAGGAAACCCAAATCTAGGAAAGTAAAAAGGCATCTGAAGCAGGCTTTTATCTAGCCAACTTCCTTAAAGACCCAAAGGGTTTTGAGGTCTACAAAGTATGCACTAAAATACCATATTTCAAAAAGCAATAAGGCAAATAGTATACTCATTATTCCAAAAAAGTTACAATGGTAGTGTAGGCATACACAGTATAACTTAGTTACAATGCGTGGTACTGTTTCTACTACATAGCCCTGTAACTGTTTCCTTTCTACATAATTGGAGATTAAACTGGGGTTCCAGGTGAACAAAACCATCCTTGTACCACCGTCTACCACTGGCAAGAGTTCTTCAGCAGCAGCAGCAATTGCCTTGCCGCCTGGGTCATGTTCATGCTGAGGGAAGTCCACAAATCAAAGATCAGAGATTAAACACTGTCATACTTGTGAAGAGCTTCTTCTAGTTTTTGTGTCACTTTTTGAAAAAAGAGTATTTGCTGCTGCAAGAAATGCTGCATCTGTGATTTAAAGTCCCTCACTCGAATTTTGTGGAAATGATTAATTTCTGCTAGGGTCGCAAAAGAAATAATGTTACAGCGTTCTTGAATGCCCTCAGCTTTTTGGAGCTCCATCTTCCCCTCTTCCACATGCCGCTTACTCTCCTTTACTTTGGTAAGGGCTCCTGTGGAAAGAACAAAACAAAATAGTTGAACTGTGAGGACAATGTAGACTCGACTACTGTACTTTAACAAGTGATTTAATAACAACAAGGATTTGTATAAGGCTCATTGTAAATGTATTTATATGTGTGCTTATATATATATGAATGAAAAGGAATAAAATAAAAGCTTTTTCATATAAAAAAATCACAGAACAGTGATTCTTGTTTAAAAAAAAACCCTACTTTTTAAAGGCTGTAGCTTGCAAAGGTTAGTAAAACATGCCTATTTCACAATCTTAAAAATCAGATGGTGTCCTTCAGAGAATAACTGATAAATATACCAGTAGTGGGAAAAAACAAAAGCACTAGAAAACTAGTCAGATCAATTTAAGCCTACATAAACATCAGACAAATAACCTCATTAAGAAATTGGACTTAGTGAAACATCACTTTTCCCAATCTTTGTGAAATGTCAAAAGGAGAACTGAATATGTAAAATCTTGCCATACCATTCTGCTTTTACACTACAGATATCCCCAAATTAATTACTGAGTACTAGAGAATCTAAAAGCTTATTTCAAAGTAGCACATGTCCAGGTAGACCTAACGCAGTCTTGTAAGAGCTAGAAGAAAAACACAGCGAAAGAATTGACAGTCCTCCTTCTCCAAATAGCTAATTAAAGCACTCACATCCTACAAAAATGAAGTATCACCCAGAACAGACCTACCCAAAGCAGACTCATATAATGACAGAATACCAAGATACATCTTAAGACATTCATTTTCTTGGACTCAATTACCCATAGAGCACCTTCTTTGCCTTAAATATTACATACATACTTTATTCTTATAACTAAAACCAATCAGACCAATACAGCTTTTATCTTCTCACAAGATATTAGGGATAGGACATTTTTCACATCCTTTACAATCACACTTAAGTTACTTGTTCCTTCAACTATTTGTAATGTCTTAACTCTTTCAGATTAGCCTTCTTACCATACACATGACTACAGTTCAGTGACGGGACTCCCTTTACATTGCCTTGAAGAAATGCTTTTCTGGACTCCCTACAGTGACACTAGGCAACAAGCTAACAGAGAAACCTCTCTGCATATATATTCCAGGGGGACAACCTCCAATCTATCTGCTGGGGGAGCAGGTTTGTTTTCTCATTAGCCTGAATCCACACATGTAGTAAACACCATTAAACAGTAAAAACGCGGTTCATCAGCAGTAATGCTATCTTGCGTCCTTTCCTTCCTATGCCTGTTTTAACAAGCCATTTCAAACGTGCCTCCCCCACTGCCCTGACACATCTCTGCAATTCAGATCTGGAGCATGACCTTGTGCCTGGACGCATCTGTCTTTGCTGCATGCACAGCGGGCTGGGATGCAACTGGGGAGCATGGCTGCCGCTTGCTGCATTTCGTTCAGGCACTTCTCATGTTCCCCTGCCTGCTGTGGCTCATCCCCTGCCCATCTCCAACCCCTCATCAGGCAGTCAGGTAGAACATAGGGTCAAGGTACACTCTTACTAGAAGCAAGTTAAAATATCAGGATTTGGCAGGCTTGGGGAAAAAGACTTTGTTGCATTTTTGAAATGAAACAGGAGCTATGTCTTGCATTATACATAAAATCTGGAATTCCTAAGATCAGAGAACCATACGTGACTTTCCTCCGTTCAACTTCTAACAACACCTTCTTAGGTGTTGCAGGGGATATTTTTAATTGCAGTCAGTCAGAAAATACCTCCTCTGTTATCAGTACTTTTTCTGCTTAATTTGCATTTAAGCTGTGCTCTACGTGGTTATCTCCTGTCTGCAGCCCGGGTATGAGCTCTCAGTCACGAGCATAAGATATTCCCCTCTGGTGTGGCATACTTGCAGAAAGACCTTAAGAAAGATTTTCCCTTTCTTTTTTGAACTGTGGCAGGGATGTTATTAAGAAGGTAAGCACAGACTGCAGGCTGCGTGGCTGAGGACACTGTTACTTGAGTGGCAGAGGCCATGCTCTGAACCCCGTGCTCCAAAAAGCTGCCCGAAGGCCAAGGGCAGTGGCTCTCCTGGGGGGCTGAGAGGTGGTGGCAGGGCTCCACACCTTCCTGGCCCCCATGGCATGCTGGCATGGTGGCTAAGCGCTTGGCATTGACTGCTTCAACTGATAGATCTCATCCTCTCTAGCCTGGCCCAAAAAAACACCACCGAAAAGCTTTTTCCACAGGCAGTGGTGCCAGCAGTGGGACTGTGCCAGAAGATCTGTATTTTCTCCTCTAAGGAGTGAGGAATCTGTGAGGTAGGGCATGATCTGAAAAATATTTAATCCCTTCTTCTGCAAAAAGGACGCTTCTTTCAACAAACAAAACCAGGCTTAGCAAAAATTTTCTCTGCATTCTGTGGGCATGGCAGGAATCCATGCACGGCTGTGAAAAACTGAAATTTGGGACTTACTGGAAGCCAGATGGAGCTGGTTAAATAAACATGACAACTCTTCAGTTGTGATGTGGGAAACAGCTTTAGATGTTATTTCTAGAATGACCAAACTGGAAGAAAAATACTGAAATTTACAGCATCAGCAGCTGAAAGCATAACTAAGCTCTGGAGCATGAATAATCTTAAAATTATTTTACATCAATAAAAAACATACATTACCAAACACTAAAGCCCTCCAGACTAGACATATCATGCATTATGCATTTTTTGCCACTGAAAAAAAAACCAGGAAAATATACAATTAGGGAAAGGAATCCAAGGGGAAAACTTGCAACCGTTAACACTGCTCTCTTAATGCATATGGATTCATACTGGTCTTATAGTGGAATTTCCGTTAAAACCTAGACAGACCACAACTGGACATCAGCAATATATGACAAAAGCTTACACATATGCTTAAGTACAAACTTGCTTGTTTTTCTGAAGTGCCTTTAAATACAGTGTTGAATTATTAGTAAAACAATTAATCTTAAAATAACTTAACAGAGGAAAATTTTAGCTTATTTTAGGACAAAGAACCTTCCCCAAACACACAGAAAAAAAGCCCATGTGCTTTATTTTAAGACGCAAATGATCATTTGTTGTAAAATGTCATTTTTAATTTGTTCAGCATCTACTGAAGTTTGCAAGACTTAGTAAATCTTAGGACAAAGTGTTGTTACTTTGCATGTCTTTGCAATAACATACCACATTTCAGCCCAAATTTTCTCCAAATACTTCTCCATAGCCTACAGCACTTGTATTTTAATCTACATGAGCAAAACTCTGAGCCAGAGGAGAGATTCATTGATGTCAAGGGTGCAATGATCCATGCAGGTTTCTAATGGCAAAAGGGGGGAGGAGGACAAGGTGAGGGAATTGGGGAGCAGAGAGCAGCCCCTTATGTGCACCCCTGCTTGAAAACAAGGGTCTTGCTCAGAGATGCCCAAGTACAGGACGGGTCCCATGGTAACCTCTAATGCCTCCCAGCCCACAACTTCTAACCCATTTCACCCCAGGCTGTACACTGTGAACTCCCCCACCTCCATCCTCACTAATCTATCCCTTGCCCTGAGCACTTAATCCAGCACCTCCCAGCACCCACTGCCACCCTCGCAGGCTGTTGAGGCTGAGCAAGCCCCTCCAGTCTAAGTACACCTGCAGAAACACCTTGTGGTTTCTGAATTTAATGATGTGAACATCACCATTGGTTTGGACAAGCCCCAAAAGCAAGATGTATTTAAATACAAAAGCAGAATTATGGCAGCCCTAGAAAAGGCTACCACACATTTTAGGGAAAAGAAATTAAAGGAGCCACCTCCTAATGCATATTAGCTCCAGGAAACCTCATGCTGAATACATGTCTGGGATAAATACCCACCAATGCACTGTTCCCAGAGGGATGGAATACATAAAAATAAATTCTTGGGTTTTTTTAGCTCCAGCTCTACAGATTCTGTAAAATCTTGCCCACGCATTTAAAGTTTCTCACCCAATGAAAAGACCTTCTGTCAAGACATCATGTTCCAGTGATGAGGACTAGCTTTCAAACGGCGAAGAGGGCCTGGATCAAAGATGCTGCAAAAAGTTGTGCTACATCTATTTCTGTTCTTAAAGGTGGGGAAAAGCAGATGTGAATGCTGTTTTTCATTGCCCAAAGCCTGGTGTTAAACAGAGAGTGGTGCTCACTGCATGCTGCTAAGGGCATAAGAGAAACTCGCAGGTTTCAATAGTTGTTCTGAAGTATGAGATTAGACAACACAAGACGATATAAACACATTTAACAAGGGACATGTGTAGTAATGTGCTAGCAGCCAAGACGACAGGGACAATGTAAAATTCCTGCTAGAAATAAATACTTCCAAGCTGTAAAACACACAATGCAAACAGCAATTTAAATGGGTGCTGAGGAGTTACCAGGAAAAAAAGCAGCGTATTGAGTCAGTAAGTTGGCCATGCAAACATGAGGTTGCAATGAGGCAGGAAGTCATACACATTCAGGAAAATTAAATAAAAAAAAGAATTCTTGAACCTGAGAGCACCCAGGTTTGGGTCAGCTGATGTATTTTCATTTCACCTGCAGTTTTATTACACTAATAAATGGTTTGAGATTGTGTAAAGAGTCAGCTAAGGGTGGGTTTGAATCAGTACTTGAAACTATACTCTCTCTCCCTCCACACTGTAAATATGTGTATATACCTGTAAACCCATGCTGTTGTGTATGTGTCTCCAAGCTCTCCAATTGCATAGTATGGTCAGCCTACCAGCAGCTGGCCCTACACTGGTTCTTCACGCTTAGTGTACATGACACAAGTCCAAGTTGCAGCCTGCAATGTGTCAAGAACGCAAAAGTTTGGGGGCTCACCTCATGAAGACTGCAATCAAGACTGCTCTTCACTCAACTCCTTTGTCTCACTTGACACCAAGTCTGCCCTGCACCTGCCAGCACACACAATCAGAAGCTGATGAAGAGCAGTAACTGCTAAGGGTGTACCATCTCCCCACTGCCCCATTTCCACCTCTTCTCAAAGCACCCGAACACCAGCTTTGGAGTGTTGCATACAGCAGTCAGGAGTGAAACATCAGCCGTGTCTGAAGCTACTAATCCAAATAAAGACAAGCCGAGAGAAAGGGAATTCTTTGGGACAGGAGCCCTTTTTGCTGTGTATTTGCACAGTGCTTACTACAGTGCACACCTGTTTCACAGCTGGGCTTGCTCGATTCTTAAAAAACACAAGCAGTAATTACTGATACTGTTCATAATGGTATCAATATTTCTGAAAAATCATCGCTGTGGCAGCAATGACTTAACTGCATACAGTAATACTGCATATGGGATGAAACACAAAGAAGCACTGGCTCAACACTGCTAGAATACAGCACTTGAAGCAGCAGTTAACTATCTGATGAAGTCAGGGATGTCTGCAATTCACAGTCACTCTCAGGAATGCCCTTCGCCTTGATATCTTACAAAGAACGGTATTTTCTGAAATACATTTTTAATGGAGCTGCAGGAGGGTGGGAGACTGAAGCAGTGAGCGGGGTGCCTGCCGAACAGTATGCGCTGCTCCTCACGTTACAGCTCTTTGCCTTTTCCCGGCTGGCTCCGGCACTGCCAGGAGGGAGGTGGGCACGGGGCGGCACACCGCCAGGGACACTGGCTGTGCTGCAGGTGAGAAGCAGTAACCGTTCAGGGAACAGAAATGGGGCACCTGGCCACCAACTCCTCCACCACAAACCTGTACTTAGTCTATTTGTAGACCCTATTCCTAAATGATACAGAAAAGGACAACAGCCGTAAATATGGCAGATTGGGAAAAAGTCCAAGGAGGGCGGTATTTCTGGCCTTGTCATCAGTGGTAACTGTGGCAAAACCAAAGAGTGCCATATTCTTGACCACCACCTTTGAGAAGTCCCCCAGCCAACAGGCTTCGGTGCGACAGCAAGATCTTGTGTCAAAGTCTGAAGGCTCTGCTGAGAGATGGCTCCCTCACAGGGAAGGACAGATAGGGTTAGAGAACACTGTGATCTTCAAAGAAACATCCAAGTTTGACAAAGAAAATCTCCCAGCACTTGTACCTCAGAAATCTTGTGCAAATAAAATGACCTGTGCAATAAACAATTTTTCATCTTTCCATTATCAGCAAGCTACAAAACAAGATTTGGTGCATTACTTACTAGAAAGTAGAACAACTGATATTTCCACACCATTCAGCTGCCCATCATATTAAATGGTCTAACAGTAGGCGTGATGTGTCCTTCAAAGCATGTTATTGAAGAAAGAGTTTTGAACTAGTCCAACAACTCCCTTTGCTTTACTTTTATTACAAGGCACTGTTCTAAGCTGAGACACCATCTCTAAAAAGAAGGGAAAACCCAATATATTTATGATGTTGCTTTCATCAAAGGATGCAAAAGAGAAAATGTAACTAGAAATAAGTTTCCTTGTTCCTTACCTAATGGTGAGATCATTTAAATACAGCTCTCCGCTTAAAGATTTGAAAAGGCAAACCCTGGCTAGCCCATGTGCATGTAGCACAGTTTTGATTTACCCTTCTTCCGAAAGAAACAACTGTGGAGGAAACAACATTATCTCTGATCCAGCAGACTGCAGCCAGAACAACCCTATCTACATGGCCATCCCACTTACACCAAATCTAGCAAAGGTGTTGTTACGGGATGACTCAAATGACTAATCCAATAAAAAACTGCATTTGGCCTGGAGGGGAGGGAGACAGTGGTTTAGTTTTATCAATGGCTTGGTTATGTGATCCAGCTCAGCCCAGGGCTACACAATCATTAGCTCCAATAGAAGGGAAGTTGCAGAAGCACCACGTGAAATTACACAAAACATGAAATCCTACTCTCACTCCCCCCCCAAACTTCCCCCTCTCAATTCAAAGTGAAATGATGAAATTGTGTGTGGCAGAATAGAGATTTTAACTACATTGACAGATTATTTGCTTAAGAATGCTCTGAGCACAGATTAACAAAAGAAGCCTACATTAAGATTCTGCAAATTCTTTACATTTTCTGGCCAAGATTTAGAATGGAAAGCAGCATAATGGGAATTTGCCTGAAATTAAAACCAGAAGACTTCTCCAGGAGAGAGTGAACTGTATAAAAGAAACGTCACAGGGAAAAAGTACCATTACAGTAATTAATGTAGGAATGACCCGTTACTTTAAAATCTGGCTTTACAGTTTTAAACAGAAAAAAGCAAGTGATCTCCAACATCAAAGGCAAAATGATGAAGTCTCTTGTTCTTTATGAAACTGCCAACACAACAGAGTTTTCAAAACCAGTCTTTCTAATTCAAAGATTATACTTTTCTCCTTAAGGGTGCAAAACTACTTTAACAACACACTCTTTTCCACAGTGAAAGTTAGAAATATAAAAATAAAATATATCAAATTGCAATTACTTTACTATTACAGGGATTTTTGTACAGATACATGAAAATCGCTGTAATGCTTTTAGAATCTGCAGCCTAACAAAAGTTAAAAAAGTGAGGTTTATTTTTTATTATTTTGTTGCCCATTGCTCAAAACAACCCCAGAATAAAATAATACTATCCTATAAATCTAGGCTTATAAACTACAGTACTGTGCTAACATCTAGGTTAACATTGACTGACTGCAGGGTTATTAATGTCATACAGAATTATTTGTTATTCCAGTTACCCTGTTGCAAAGCTCATTGAAAGCTGTCACCCAGAGACGCATTCTTCAGTTCAAAATGAAATCACCTTCTAATCTACACAATTCAGAGACCATTCACAAATAAAACAGTCTTTGCTAGAGATTATAGAAACTTAATTAACTCTAAACCCATCTGGTGGTTTTAACATATACATTGATTTAATTCATTGTCTTGGTTTCGGCTGGGACAGAGTTTATTTTCTTTCTAGTAGCTGGTACAGTGCTATGTTTTGGATTTAGTATGAGAAGAATGTTGATAACACACTGATGTTTTCAGTTTTTGCTAAGTAGTGTTTATACCAAGTCAAGGATTTTTCAGCTTCTCATGCCCAGCCAGCAAGAAGGCTGGAGGGGCACAAGAAGCTGTGAGGGCACACAGTCAGAGCAGCTGACCCAAACTGGCCAAAGAGATATTCCATACCATGTGATTCATGTCCAGTGTATAAGCTGGGGGGAGTGGGGGTTGGGGGAATCGCCACTTGGGAACTAACTGGGCATCGGTTGGTGAGTGGCGAGCAATTGCATTGTGCATCACTTGTTTTGTATATTCCAATCCTTTTATTATTGTAATTTTATTATTGTTATTATTATCATTATTAGTTTCTTCCTTTCTGTTCTACTAAACTGTTCTTATCTCAACCCATGAGTTTTACTTTTTCCTTCTGATTCTCTCCCCCATCCCACTGGGTCAGGGGGAAGTGAGTGAGCAGCTGCACGGTGCGTAGTTGCTAGCTGGGGTTAAACCACAACACCATCACACTTCTTCCTGCTCTGCTACAATAACAACCCGAAGTCACTGACAAGAACTGAACAGATTGTTTAAATGTACATATTCCGTCACTGATTGCATGAGATTCCACTCCAAAATTTAAAGCACACTTTTCACTAGGTTTTTTTTTTAAATTTTATTTAAATCCTCATGGCCTTCATGAAAGATATAAGCAAGACTGTGTAGAAAGCATTTGCCATTTGTTTGCTCTAGTCTGCTGATAAGACTCATGTTTTGGGGGCTAAGCCAAATGTGATTTCATTTTTTTAATTAGAATTTTCAAATTCTGTGCTATTTGAACGAGGCAATTTAAAATAAGCAAGGTACCAGCTGGATGAGTTTATGCAGTCTGCACACATTAACTTGGCATTTTAACTGTTCAAACAAAGTCTAACAATGAAGTCATGGAAAGATGCTGGAAAGGCTGAAACATGTCCTTGTTTCAAAATCGACTTGCAAAAAAGATCGGCCAGCTTGTTTGTTTTTGATAATGTGCTTACGAAGAGTTGCAAGAGGTCTGTGAGCTACTTTCCATTTTCAGTCTAAAAGTTCTTGTCTTCCCTGTTTGGATGGAAGTCTTCTTAGCAAGACCTGGAGCTCTCTCAGCTGCAAGAGAAGGGCAATGAACCTTTTCTCACCATCTAGATTCTTCATAAGCTTCGAGCTAAAAAGGCATTACATAGTCTTTGAAATAAAATTACTTCCTCTTTCTACAAAATAGTTTTCAGTTCTTCAAAATCTACACCGTCCTGCTACTCTCCAGCTGCCCACAACGTTTTCCCAGTAGACAAGGCCTTACCACCTGCAATGACCAAGTATCTGTAAGAGCACAGGAGGTGACAATGCACTGCCTGTGGTCAAACCTACTACAGGTGTGAGCTCTGATCAAAACCTCTCCAGCCCATTGGGACTAAGTGGGCACTGTGGATAGACTTTATGGTGTGCTGTGACACGTTCTGTCTCTCCCACAGGAGGAACAGTTACACTCTTCCTCTACTACCTGCTGGTTTTGAAAGAAAATCACTGGGGTTTTATCAGCTATGAACACAAACAGTGAACAAGAAGCAAAAATGCCATTCAGACATTTTTAAAAATAATTCTCTTAAATCTTGGTATGCAGAGGAAACGGAATTGCTGCCTACATCTTAGAAAACATTTAGACCACTTTCTCAAATCTGTTTTGCAAAAATCCTAACCAAAAGTTTGTCTGTCTACTGTTAACATCATAACGTTAAGAGAAAGGAGAAATCTGGAAAGCAGAGATGAAACAGCAAGTTAGTCCGTATTTCTTCCACTTTCAAGAATCACAAGAGGCCAATTATAGTAATTCCTCAAACAAAAATTGAAAGAAATCTGAAAACCCATAACTTCTCTACTTTCACTACGCAAATACGAAGACAAGATAGCCAGACAAGCATGAGCTAGAGTATTAGTGTACACTATCTCAAATTCTCACATGCCCATAAATTTTCTGAACCTGAACTTGCATGGGCCTGCAGTGAGCATTTATGTTGAAGATTATTGAAGTCATAGGATTTCATCACTTGAGTGAAGCTCTAGTATTTAATATTTAGGAATTATTTTGCCAAGAATGCCTAGGGAATTTCCACAAGTAGACCTTAAAAACACAGAAAAGAAGGCATTATCCATTACAAATTAAGTCAGGAGGCAGCTCTTCTTCTCAAAATTAAAGCAACTGAATCTACTGGTTTTTGAAAGATACACCAGTTCTGCAAAAGAAAATTACAAAAGTGCAGCTTAGTTTTTGAGTGTACTGAACTTAATATTCCTCTTCTATAAATGTTTTGCCAGACTAAAAAAAACTGAATACAAGTATATTTGACTAACATATTTGGATCTTCCATCCCAAAAAACACAAGCATGCACAGGAATACTTTCATGCAAGCACTTTAGAAGCATTTACCTATGGGGGGTTGAGGGCTATATTCATACGTGTATTTGGGTGCTTAGATGCTCAAGACACCACTCTGCCATCATCTACCCCTATAGGTGCCAATTTTCCCATAACTGCTTCGTTTTCCAAACAAAACCAATAAAACAACAAGTCATTTGTAAGGGATGTATGCCTTGGGGCTGCTATGCTCTGTGCCAGCCTCACTGGGACTCTCAAACCAAGCCTTTCCAGATGAAAATATGGGGTTTCCAACTCAGTGTATTCCTCACTGTAGGGCTCAGTCCAACGAATCTTCAGACCTGGTCTGGAGTGCACATGAAACCGGGTAAGGTCTCTCACAAAGCGCTGACAAGTTGATCCTCAACTGGCATGTGGGACAGAAAAGTTTGAATCCTTCCTCTGTCTCTTCTGGAGCATGAAATTTAACTCTTCCTTCCCTCACAGAAAATTCCTTAAACACTGGGTGCTCAAGATGAAGTAGGCAGAGGGAAAGGAATCTTTTAAAATCTCCTATTAAAGCCATTGCCATTTAATAAAATACTTACAATATTAATAAGAAAATAAGCAGTTTGAAAACATTCCCACAGTCCATTTGTTCACACGTTTTACGCAAGTGATCAAAATAACAACCCCTTTCTGCACACTTCGGATCATGGATGATGTCCCTAGCACAGGAGGCAGAAAGAAAGACCTGGACCCCAGAGCAATTAAAAGCACAACAGTTAACACATTTTCCTGCTGATACACAGACAAAGCAACAGCTTTGTCTTACATAGCTTCGGTTCATAATTCTAGGAGAAAAGACAATGCCCAAAATGCAGGGAAATTTTTGTCTCTGTCCTTGTTTTTGCAGAAGTTGCAGAAATGATTAAAAAACCTCAGACATGCAGACTTCTCAGTCCATACCACAAAACACAGTTCTGAATCACATTCAGCAGCTGTTCAGCTATCTGCAGTAGAGCAAACCCACAGCAGGACAATGCAGTTGAATATTCTACCCACAGACATGGGGGCATGTTTTGGGCACAGCTGCCTTCATTGTTTGGTCCTTCTCAGGTCTAGGGGAATACAGAAATGGAGTCTAAAAAAGGCCTTGTTTTTTATTGCAAGTGGACAATATAGTTGCACTATGTAGAAAACAAAGGAGAACTACTCCTAACTTCAGAGTTCATCTTTTTAAAGGCATGGCTATGTAAGCAATGCATCAATCAGGCTGCTGTTTCTGCCACTTCTAAGAGCACTTTGGGGTCATTTTACTGCACAAAGAAATTGTACACTAGAAAATGAAACACTTGAAGAAAGACACGTTGAGTCTATTTTTTCAGATGATCTATTATCACCAACAGATATTTGTTTAGTCTATACAGACAAACATAATTCTCAAAACTGTCAACTATTCCAGATAGTAAATTTAAAAGAAAGCTCTTGTGTCATAAAAACACCACGCAGTTCATATTTTCATCTGAAGTTTACAATTTGGAATTGAAGTTATACCGTGTTACAAGTAACTCTTAAGAGTAATAAAACAGCAATATCCTGGGTGTAAAAAACATCATCTTCTCAGTTTTCCTCCAGTCTACCTGTTTTGTAACAGGAATGACAAAAACAAACACATAACCCGGTTCTAACCCTATCATGAACGTGGACACTCAAGAGACCAGCCTCTCAAGCCCATGCCATTTTCTGATAGCAAGTAGGTACCTGGATTAATATTGCATTGAAGGCAGTATTAGCCCAGAGGCACTGGAGCATTAACACCTGCACGCAGACTGGCTGTACATCTCTCCAACCAGTTCCAGGACAGTGCTCTGGCACAAAATCAACTCTACGTACGTCATGCTCATGCACTGCTCTGGTGGTAGCTCATTTAGATGAACTTTCCCTGGTTCAGCAAGGTAACCTAACCAGTAAGCACAAATTCAAGCAGAACTATAAAAAAAACGGTGTTGAGTCAAGCACGTATCTTATTATTCCCAATCTTCTTTTCACAGTCTCGTCTCCAAAAATACTGCAGTGAAGAACTCTATATAGCCTTAAAGCTTGAGGATATATTATTTAAATACTATATATAATCTGCTGACTTTTTCCACCTAATAAAAAAAATCTCCCTTTTTTCCAGAAGCTTACAGATAATCTCATTATTAGTTGACAACCCACTTTAAAACGCTCTACTCCCAAACATGAGGCATTGCCAAGGCCACCCCTGTCTCCAAATCTAAAAATCCTGAAAGTTGTTATCAGAACACAATGAATGCCACAGCAGCTAGGAGAACAACTGCTCAAAGGCAAGACTGCACACTTCCCTTTTCTCTTCAATATTAAGATTGTTTAAGTTTCCACTCACAATTGTCAAGATTCAACAGAAGAATGGAAATCTGACTTTGACGGATACAATTTTTATGAAAAGCTTACTTTCTTAAATAACAACAAATTGTGCACTTTGTACCAACTCTGTTTCCTCAGATTTTCCCAGCAATAATGCACACCTCCCGGAAGCCTGCCTTTCTGATCTGTTGAAAGAAACTCTTCCAACTCTTTTACTGTCAAACTCAAGGTACTGTTCCTGATGGAAAAACCCTGAAAATGTCACATAAGGGCACAAAACAATGATTGACCGTGGGTGACAAGTCAAGGTCTGCCTCTTGGGATACAGAACACTGCTTATTCATCTCCAAAATAATTTTCAATAAAGCTCACGCATTTTCTCAGGTAACTCTTACACACACCCATTTCTGCAGAGTATATGTGATGTTTTCTCGGTCTCTTTTACAGCTCCAATCCCCCTCCCCCTCCCCCGATCTTTGAGTTGAAAACTACAGGTAAGGAATATAACAGCAAAAAGAATGAATGATGGCCTAGTCTTCTCACTATGATGAGGAATATATGTATATCATTAATTTCACAGCAGGGAGATCATCTACACACACATAGCGCTACAAACTTGTATTTCTCTGAACATGTGTCACCACTTGTATAGCAAATGATTCTTCCATTTTTGGAGTTTCTTTCTCTCTGTTGGATCACAAAGCACCATACAAACAGCAATCTAAACCTCAGAAGCATGTTTCAGCTCTAAAGATGCTGAAAGGGTAACAGGTGAGCAACATCTTTTTATGATAACAAGGGCAAAGGATGAACAACTCCAACTAAGAACACTGGCAGACCATTACTCTTTCAAAGGCCCCAAGAGATTTTAATGTGTGGCTGAACTGAGAAACCCCAGCAACTTTAAACATCTCATCTGACCGTCTGACACTGCAAAATGCACACACCACCATGCCCACCTCAAACAAGGTGGTCAGTCGGAGGAGTACCTGCATCTTCAGATTACTTCATATTTATTATCTACTAGATCAGAGATTTAAGACACCTAACGTACATCAAAGAGTAATAGATGTTTTCATACCACTTCATTTCCAGGGTTTGTAAACAAACCCATTAATCTTTAAGGTGTCAGCAGTATAGGCAGATGTGGTTTCTTTCAGACACACAGCCAAATGCAGCAACCTCTGACCAGTAAAATTCTCAACTATGTCTAGACCTTTGGCACAGAATGAAAATTGTCACTGATGTGTTTCTTGTATTTTTAGCATCAGTTTACCTGAGTAACCACAGAAAGATTTAACGCAAGGCCTGCAAGCCAGACAGTGCAAATTTAGCCCCTAGTCCCTACATCTGTGTGCATACCACTGATACACAAAACTTCCATCATTTCAGAAAACACATAAGGGTGTTACCTTTCTGGACGTGGATGATGTCTGGAAAGTTAGCCAAATGCCCCTGATACAGCGCTAACAAATCCATCACAGGATCTAGGTCCTGCCGGGGCTGATCTGCAAAGAGGTCCCCGATGGCATCGTAGGCTTCTGCAGTGAAGGCTATGGCTTGGTTGAGGCCAGCCGAAAAGGCCTGCTGGTCCAGCTCAAACGCCTGACTGAGGCACTTAAAGGAGTGCCCCACCTTCTGGTATTCCTTCTTGAAACCAGTGACTTGTTTGCGGGCAAATTCGTTGGCGGTGTGATTAAGCTGCAGGGCGCTCTCGTCCATCTTCTTCGTGAAGGCTTTGAAGCCATCTACCTGGCTTTCCACCTCCTGCAAGTCCAGGCTGGCCCCAGGGCCCGCGGGGACACTGATGGTCAGGAAAAAGTTGGCACCCACCATCTCGTCCTTCTCAGCCTTGCGCTTGCCTTGTTTCCAGGCCTTCTCATCCGTGCTGGGACAGGTGAGGAAGTGCTGGAAGGCATCGCACTGAGCCAGCACGGGGTGGCTGCACATGTGGTCCATCCACCAGGCCAGGCCTTTGCGTCGTTTGGAGATGAAGTCCTCCTCGAAGCGGCCAGTGGCCTGCTTCTCTGGTAAGTGGGGCACGGAGATGACGGGGAACTTCTCGGCCAGGCGACCGTAGAGCCAGTCAAAGTGCTTGTAGCGGCGGTGCACCTGCTGCCCGGTGTGGCTGGGCACCAGCTTGTAGGCGATGTAGCTCTTCATGCCCTTGAACTTGGTCTGCTTGGTGGGGTCCTCGATGGAGCACTGGAAGGGGTAGGGGTTCTCCTGCCACTCGGGGCCCCGGGGGCCCAGCACCACACACAGCTTGTCCCCGTCCTTCACGAAGCCCGACGCCTCGCCCAGCACAAAGGCCTCCCCGCCAGACTTGACGAAGGTGGAGAAGCGGTTGAGGTTGCGGCTCACCGTGGCCGAGCTCTTGGCACCGCCACTGCCGCCGCCGCCGGGCGGGTGTGGGTGGCCCGCCGGGTGGCCGCCGCCGCCGCCGCGGGAGCCCAGGGAGAGCTCGGACCGGGTGGACAGGCGATAGCGGCCAGAGGCCGCGCCGCCCGCCGCCTCGTAGTCGGGGTAGGAGCTGCCCAGGGCGCCCGGCTCGTCGGCCACGGTGGAGCTGTCGTCCCAGTCGTCGTCCCAGTCGTCATCGCTGCCCTGGCTGGGCTGGTAGGAACCGCCGTAGGGCGCCGGCGGGAAGGGGTACCCGGCGGCGGCGGGGGGCAGCGGGAAGGGCTCGGGCGCCGCCGCCGGCGGGGGCTGCTGCGCCGCCGGCTTGAAGGCGGCGGGGGGCGGCAGCGGCTCGAAGCCGCCGGCGGGGAGGTTGGCGTAGCGGGCGGGCGGCGGCGGCTCGGCGGCGCGGATCACCTGCACGTAGGAGGCCGGGAAGAGGCCGCGGTCGCCGCGGCTGTTGACGCCCTCCAGCCAGCCCTCGATGTCCTGCTCGCTGCAGAGGCTCAGCACCTCGTGCTCCCGCAGCGAGATCTCCCCCGGGTTCTCCGACCTGAAGTCGTACAGCGCCCGGGCCCGCAGCGCCATGGCCCCGTCGCCCGGCCGCCCCCCGGGGCGGGGGGTGGAGGTAGCGGTAAGGGGGGGTCCCGGCCGCCGCCGCCGCCGCGGTGCCGCCGCCCCCTCACCGAACCGCGCCGCGCCGCGGCGGCGGGGCTGCGGCGGGAAAGCGCCGCGGCCGCCCTCCGCCTCCGCGTCCCAGCCGGCGGGCACGCTGCGGCGGCTGGCTCCCCGGGCTCCGCTCCGCTGCGGCGCGGCAGGCTGCGAGTCCCGGCTTCACCCCGGCAGGCGAGGCAGAGCGCGGGGGCCGGGCCGGCGACCGTCCCACGTCGCCAGTTTCGCTAATCCAGAGCCGAGAGGCAGGGCGGAGGAGCCGAGCGCAGAGCGGCCGCCCCCATCGATGGGCCCGGCCCGCCCCTTCCCCGCTCGCCCCCTGGCGTCCGACCGCCCGCGGGGCTCCCGCCGGGGCCCGGGGCAGGGTCGCGGCCCGGTGGCGCTCCCAAACTGCCCCCTTCGGAGCGTGTCCTACCAGGTTTCACAGGGCGCAACGCCTGCACCTTCCACCCCTTTAAATGCCTTGACTGATCTCTCACGAGTCTGCCAGATTTCCGCCACTCGGGCACCTCACGGTTCCTCCCGACCCCCCTCAGAGGGCTTCCAGCACGTCTCCAGGCTTGGCCGAGAAGTTTGGGCTCCTTCTCGGGTGCTTGGTTTTCCTCCCCGGGCTCCCACGTGGTGCGCGGGACGAACCACTGCCCTGGCTGCTCCGGCGTCTCCGCAGGAGGTGCGGCACACGCAGATGCGGTGGTGGGGGTTGCCCTGTTCCTGGAGGTCCTCCTCCAGCGCCTGTTGCCTACCAAGAAAAGTAAGGTTGGAGTTAGGAAAGCGTGAGTTTTGCTTGCACGTGATGTGTGTTTTAGCCCTCTCGAAAAATGTGGTCATGCTGCTGATGTTCGGCTTCTGTGGAACAGCCTCGATCCCATCCCGGTGCTTTTTTCCTGCCCTGGTCATCTCCCCTCGTAACTCCTGTGGCACCTGGTCCTCTGTTGTTTAATCGCACGGATCCCATCCCATTAATCATCTTTGAGCTCTCTTTGGATCTCTGGATACAAGTTTCTCTCAAGATTTCTACCTGTTCATGAACAATTAGAAGTTCTCTGGAGGAGATGTGCCTGTTTGCTCCCCGGTTCTTCATGCTTTCCCATCAGCATCCCACCAGATACACAGTTCTCGCTTGTTTCTCTGGCATGGTTCAAAGTGTATGTGACTTCTCAAAGGTCTTCCTGTCAAATACTTTGTCTTCATCTGGGAGCGATTCACTGGAATGCTACAAGACCCACTGCTTCCTTTCATCAGTTTTAGTGCTTGATACCTGGGTCTTGCTTTTGTTCACTTTTTTCTTCTGACCTTCATTTTTCCAATGTTAGCGCACATATTATCACAGCGCTTTGCTGTCACTGTTGCTTGGCTTGTGTACGTAACATCTTTTTAATGTATCGGCTCACCCCAGCATAGCATTTTAACCCCAGATTCCTTTATTGCTTAACTCTGGAAGTCTGTTTCAATTAGCCTATACCAACAGTGCCCAAAGAACCACATAGTTCACCACACAGCCAGCTCCTCAGTGGCCAGCACAGTGGAACACATTCCTACTGCATCACCTGTGCCACCATCTCCAAACCCCAGCACTAAATTTGCAGCAGCAATTCTGAGAATCAACATCACTGCTAAAGCAAGAAGCATCAACCAGCTTTTCACCAGGTGCAAAAACTGCTGCCAGGAGAATTTGAAGGCATAAGATCTGTAAAGCTAATGAGAATAGTATTTCTTATATAAATAAGTGTAAACTAGCGAAGCAGTTATGCTCTAAAATCTTCCAGTTTTATCTTGAGATTTTAACAAAAGTTATGTGAAATTGGGTTGTCGTTTTTCAGGCACTAATGGCAAAATTATGAAAGGAAAAAATGTGCTATATTGTTTCCCTAGTGGACAAAACTACAAAGAGAATTTGGAATGATAACAAGGTTGTAAATGACATTTTCCATCTTTCTCCCACCAGTGAGCCAACTCTGATTACCACTGTGTGCAGGCACTCTGTTGTGAATGTTAAAATTAACGTTTTTAAAAGCTCAACAATTGTTTTCAAGGAAACCAACCTGCAAAATTAGAAGCCACCCTAGAAAAGATTTTTAAAGTGTTTGAAGAAGCCAGCTTCTTAGGCCCTCGGTAGCCATCTGCAGTGCCAAGCAGAAGAGCTGGATTGATTGAGCTTTGTTTGTTGTTGTTCAGACTAGCAGGGGCGAGGATTTCAAAATAAGAATAGCCCATAGTGACTTACAGCATTTTAGCTGCACGAAGCAGCTTCTTCATTGGGAATTTCTACCATCTTCATTGGGAATCGAATTTTCAGAGTCAAAGTGAATGTTATTCTGACCCTACTGAGACTGGTAAACTGTAATTCAGGGAAAACATCTATTATTAAATGTGTTCCTAGGGATCTGTAATTTGGGGGGTGAAACTGAAAGCCAAACTAAAGCCAAATGGCCACCACTCTGTATGGGATATCTCATTGTTTTAATTTGGAGTTAGGCATCTCAAGACCCCTGAGAATATATGCTGAAAGAGAGGTGTTTGAAAGCAGCATGATTTATTTTTCTGCTCAGGTGCAGAAGCTTAAAATAAAAAATTTGGGAACATTTTGGTGAAAAGGTAAGGTTATTAGGCTATCTTTAATTAGGAAAAGTGAATGAGTAGAGCCTCTGAAACAAAAAATAGTAAAAGTGTGTATCACTCCTGCGTAACTTTTCCTTGAAGCCCCCAAATATCTCCTTCTTTATTTTTTAAATTTTCCTCTATGCTATCACTTTGCTGCTTTAGTAAGAAAAGCAAAGCAACCTTCCGTGAGAGAAGATGAAGCTCTGGTGGCACTTAGCCTTTTCATTATGATGATACCTCTTTGTGGGCCCTGGAAAAACTGTGTGTCTGGATATTGAACAATGTCCTAGTAGGAAACACACTGAATAGTGCTTTGTGCAAGGAAATGGCTACAAATAGGCCAATTTTCATCAATGTCATTTCTAAGAGCAAACTCAGTCAAATGCTTACTCAGTATGTGATTTTTTTTGTTGCTATTTGTGTTATATCTCTAGATTATTTTGTTTTGCTGGTGCTACTATCTCATCATAACTAGAAATGACTGTATTTTAAAAAAAAAAAAAACTATAGAGATGGATAATAAATTTCACTTAAAAGGGGAATAAACTGTTTTTCTTCCATTTCCATATCACCTGTAACTGGAACGTCGCAGTGCAGGGTGCCTGGCAGGGTTGCCACTAGAGGGCACGAAATGATTTTAAACACTGAAGTTACCGTACTAAAAGCTAGTAAAGACTTTGAACTAGCAAAGCAGTGAAGAAAATGCAATAAATGCGACAAATGTGTTATTCTAGGGGTATTTTTTTTTTTTTAGTTTCTAAAAGATAGAATATGATTAGCTTTTAAATGTTTTGTATAATCATACTCGAAAACATAAAACAGGTATCAGAAATGGAGATGCTTTATAGTGCACTATGGAATTTAGGAAAAGATGCAGTGGAATTTAGGAGAAAACAAAATATTTCTCAAACAGGAACATAAATTAAGCAGAAACTGCATAGCTTTTTTCAAAGTAGGTTGTGTAAAATTAGTGACAATTAAGCTGAAATGCTGAGGTTCTTGTCTGACCTTTGCAATATGTATTAGCTATCTCAGCCCCAGTCTGTGTAGTAGGTGGCTGTTACTCAGAAATTCTCAACACTCCATTTAATATTGCTTGGAATGCATGTCTGTCTCCATTCCCTGTCTGAATAGATAATGTTTCATAACCATCTCAGGATGGACAGGTAATGTCCATTATGTGGGCAGTTCTTCCATGCTGTGGCAGTGGAGGTATGTGCTGGACAAACATTCTGATGGGGCTGAGAGTCTTTCGTGGTTACAGACAAAGGGGCCTGTATCAACCTCCTAAACGTAAAAACTGAGACATAGCAAAAGAGGATGCATGACCCTGCTGTGCTTTAGCCCAAGCTGCACAAGTCCTTGAGGAGTAATCCGTCTTATATATTGCAATCCAATACCTTTCATGATAACTAACATTTTATAAAAAGCAAGACTGTGAGCTAAGTGGGTCACTTGTAAGGCAGTCGAGGTGAGGCCAACATTATGTCCATGTGCCATATAAATGTGGCATGAAAATAAAGTTATCTCAGCAATAAACCCATTGTATAGGATGAATAAAGTATGGTATAGCAAGAATGAAGGATTGAGCATTCATTCATTTCACGCATGCAGGTATATCTATCCTCACCGAGGATAAGAAATTGATGAGAGGACCTCCTTAGTGGGCTCTGTGCCTGTGTTAACCCTGGGGTTTATAATGGGAAAATAAATGCTGCTGGGTTCTAGAAATCCATGGGACTTGGGTTCTTTGGGCTGAAGAGGTTTACATCACCCCTGAAATTGCTCTGGCCCTGTGCAGAGAGGTGACTGGCAGAGGCTGGCCTCAGAGTGAAAGACTAGTCACTGGCAGCTCCTCAGTTATACCTGTCAATGGATCAGGATGGATGAGCCTTGACTCAACTTTATGTGTCTATGAGCTTTTTTTACTGCCCATTGTTGAACCTTATGAGAGCAACTTCTCAGTCTCACCCTGGAAACCAGAATAAATTCTCACTAACTTAGGCAACAGACTGGTTTCGATGGCAGCTTGGCCATCAAAGTATCTTCCATTTTCTCAGTACTTGTGTTTAAGCTGAGACAGGGCATTCTGCTAGCAGGAGGCAGTGATATTAAATTCTAAGTGAGATTGCTGTCTTATCTTCAAGGAGAAAAATTTAGCTTGTGTTGTTTCTTGAGGACATGGAGTACAGAAAGGATAGGCAAGGAGGTGCTCATGTTGTCTGTGTCAGCTGAAGAGACGAGGAGTTCTGAGAAGCTCAGTGGCTGAAAACAGCATTAAGTTACTCTAAGGTAAATGTTTTAGCTTCTGGGTTTTGCTGGTCTTTTGGCAAACATAGAGGCCTGCAAAGGATGAGGTCGTGAAGAAGGTTCCTGCTGTACTTGGTTTGGGCTGTGTATTGCTGAGAAGGTGAATGGTATGAATTCCTTATCACAGGTGGTACAGCCTGTCGCTTCATTATTAAATCCTTGGTTTAGACGGGATTTCAGTGCTGGAGACATACTGGGCATCCCGTACCATTAGTGAAATGTTAAGAAGTGATAATTTCCTAATAGAAACAGTGTCAGAACCTGCCTGTGGTTGTTCTGTGTGCATTTAGAAGAATGTTTTATTAGCTACCCATAAATACAGAACTGTATTCATATAAGCAGAATTATCTGAATTTAAAAACATTGTTATAAAAGGGGAAGTGAATGTAGAAATGAAAAAATTAAGAAGTTGATAGCAAGCAATACCAATTGATAGTTATGAGAAAAAGCTAAAGGTATATTAAAAATTATATGGCCAGTGGGACAACAGCCAGGACTTACTCAGCAAGAAACAAAATCCTAATAATAGTTTAGATGAGTATGGCATTAAAATGACAAAACTGCCAATGGTGATACAGGAGAGATATTAAATATATCCAAGGTTATTTAATAAATATTTCAGCTCTGTATGTGGAAAAATTATATTCATGTTTTTTCATGTGGATGCATTCCTTTGTGTTCTAGTAGTAACTAAGGAGGGTGTTTAGCAGCAGATGTTAAACTTTTCTATCTTTGTAACTCACAACATTGGGATAGTAAAAAGACTGTCCCAAGAGCTGTCCAGACTATTACTTTTAGTTTTAGGGTAAAATTTATATCACTGAGCAAATCTCAGTGGGCTAGGGAAAGCCTGCTTTTTCTTGGCCATGGTCACTATTAACACTTGGAGGGGTGTGATGAGTTTTCCATCAACTGAAGTCTTTAATATATGATGTCTTACTTAAGTATGTGTTCTTTTTCAAACATATTATGGGCTTCATGAGGAAATTAGCAAGTGAGGTGACGTGGGCTCTGTTCAGGGGATCACACTGGGGATCATCACTGATCCTTCCGACCTTTAAACCTATAAATCTGGAAACCTTAACTGTCTCCATACTGTAACCATTTCAGGCTGAAGTTTCTAGAAGGTCTCAGATAAGTATTGCTATGGGTAGTGTGATAGAATGAGTCTAGAGTTCATATTTCTGCATGTGTTTGCCTCAGTCTCCTAATCTGCCTTGAGTCCCTATCAGTTTCATTCCAGGATCAAGCCTTAAGGCTTCATATATACATTAACACAGAGACTGTATTTATGGTGCATCTTGTACAGTACATACATGACACTAGGACTTGGATAATTGTGGTAAAGTTACAAAAAATGTACTTGAAATACTATTAAAATGCATACAGCTGTCACAACTGCACGTAGCTCATGAGTTTCTGTCTGCCTTTTAAGACAGAGTACAACAGTTACGTTTTTATTTGTCAAACCATGCTCTGAAAATGATTTCCCTTCATTAATTTTTCATTATAGCTATGGTGTAATGCTATTGCTTTTAGTTAAGACTTGGACTTAAACCCAACATCCAAACTCAAAACCAGCTCATTCACAGACAAAAGCTACGCCTGCTCTTAGTGCCTACACCACTGTGCTGCTGTGGTGTCTGTGGGACAGCTAACTCCAGCGTTCAGGCTAAGAGGAGAGCGGGATATGCTGGAAAATGAGGAGTGGGACTAATAATAAAGGAATTATTGCCACTGGAACCCAAAATGTCTTCTGATCCCATCTTACCTCTTGTGTGGAATCACACACACACAGGGAGCCACTCATGTGGTCTCATTTGGACATCTGAATCAGCTGCAGGAGCAGCCAGCTGAGCTCTGTGCTGCACCATACCGTGGTGGGAGAGAGCGAGATGCCAGTTGGCCCTGGAGGCTGCACGGTGGGACCTGAGTGAGGAGGTCTTGCTGGATCAAACCAACTCCATGCAGAGCCAATGAGAGGGACCACTGCACATGTTCACTAGTTTACAGTGAATCAGTAAACCAGCTTGAGGTGATGAGGACTTGACTGTAGAAATTTTGGGGTGGCTAGTTCAGATAGGGCACTCACAATTTTAACCCCCATATCATCCAACTCTGCTAAAAGTAAGTGAAGCTTTTGGAGATTCTGCCATGGTATCTCTGCTTACATGATGGGAATGTACAATTAATGTATGGGAAAATTGAAGGGATGTGCAACTGGAAAGAAATATAGCTGAAGATAGTAGGTGACTTATTCTTTCATCCTAGCACACAAAGGGTTTAGTCCATGTATGGTATTCCTTTTCTTTTAAGAACATAAATTTTTTAAAGTCATTTTGAAGTGTCTTTCTCAGCCCTTAAAAATGCTTTTTTTTTTCAAAAAGTCAAATATTTCTTGTAGGAGGTTTAAATATTATGCCTTAAAATCTTTATATACATGTGCTGGTTTTGACTGGGATAGAGTTAATTTTTTCCGTAGTAGCTAGTATGGAGCTATGTTTTGGATTTGTGCCAGAAACTGTTGGTAATGCAGAGATGTTTTTGTTACTGCTGAGCAGTGCTTACACAGAGTCAAGGCCTTTTCTGCTCCTCACGCCACCCCACCAGCGAGCAGGCTGGGGGTGCACAAGGAGTTGGGAGGGGACACAGCCGGGACAGCTGACCCCAACTGACCCAAAGGATATTCCAGACCATATGACATCACGCTCAGCATATAAAGCTGGGGGAAGAAGAAGGAAGGGGGGGACATTTGGAGTGATGGCATTTGTCTTCCCAAGTAACTGTTGCAGGTGATGGAGCCCTGCTTTCCTGGAGATGGCTGAACACCTGCTTGCCCAGGGGAAGTGGTGAATGAATTCCTTGTTTTGCTTTGCTTCTGTGCGTGGCTTTTGCTTTACCTCTTAAACTGTCTTCATTTCAACCCATGAGTTTTCTCAGTTTCTCACTCTTCTGATTCTCTCCCCTATCCCACTGCAGGGGAGGGAGCAAGCAGCTGTGTGATGTTCAGTTGCCGGCTGGGGTTAAGCCATGACAATATACATATATGTATATATTCTGAATGAGTTGGAGTGTTTTTCCTGCTCCCCATCCTTACCTGAGACACCCCTGGCTATGTGCCAAGGCCCACCCTGGTCCTACAGTTTTCTGTCTGTCTACTCTCTGTGCACAGACCTGCCTGCTGCTGCTTCTGTGTTAGCTTGCAGGGCTCAGAAGCAGCACGCTTTGTCAGCAGAAGAGGGATACACGCTGGGGTCGGGGTCAGACCAAAGCACAGTAGACACACCGAGGAGCATGAAAGGAACTGTAAATGATTCTCTACTTGCATCAGTTCTACTTGTGCAAGTGGCTGCTAGACATACTTCCCCCTGAAAATGCTGTCATCAGCGGTATTACCATGTGGCTAAAGAGTCTTAGTTTTTAAGAAGATTGATGGGATCTGTGGTGAGGCTATAGCCCACCACGATGTAAAGAGCTGACACCCCCATGCTAGCACTAACCTGGACAGGGAATCCTGAGCTGTAGTGCCATGTTTCTCCTGTCTCTTCGTCTGTGAAAGTATTTTTAATAAGGGATGATTTTTTAGCCTGAGCTAAATGGACAGCCTGGGCTTTCTGGACCTGAGCTGGTACACAGGGACAGTACTTCTGGCTCCAGAGTTAGCATGAGTGGTGCCAGCTCAGGTGTCTCCGATGTAACGTACAGGTCTAAGACCTTAGACTTACCCCCTGCATTCACAGCGTAGGGCCACTGAGATGCTGTCCTCTGCATGACAGGGTCCAGCCATTGTCTCTGGTAGTCAGCAAGACAGAGGTCAGCGTCTCTTTCAAATAAGAGAAGGTGCACCCAATATTTTCAGAAATACTCTTACTCCCATGAAAAGCCAAATCTTGTAGAATTACTCAGATGAAAAAGCACATTTTGATTCCTGGCTATGAACTAAGTAAGGAACACTAGACCTACCTCTCCTAGAGGGAATGTTGTCACCATGATGCTCCAGCGGTTTCCTTTCCTCTTTTCCAATGCTCAGGGCTGTAGCTGACTGGTTACTGAGTGACTGATGGTTGTCAACCTCTGTTCACTGCACCACAAGTATCGGATTGTGTAGAGAGATCTCAAATGCCCTGGATGCAGCAGAAACTATAAAAAGGCAACAAATCCAAGGCATTTGTGGGCTGTATACCCACAGGGATCACATGGAAATGTATGTTTGTTACCTTGCTTTTGGAGACTAGTGCTAATATTGAGATATTTTCTTCTTCTATGAAAGCATTTTTCACAGTGCTTAGATTCACACATGAAATCATCTTTATTTGGAGGAGCAGTCTGATCAATTACGAAGGTAATCCTTCACTGATGGAAACTGAGAAGGATCCATAACACTTGCTCTGCAAGGCTCGCAGAAGCATTTATCGCTTATTCTGGGCCAGGATTTTGTAGGCAGCCAGTATCAGGGTTCTTAATTTAACCACATCAGCATGTCTTAAATCTGCCTTAAGCTGTAGCTCTTCTGAAATCCTTTGCTGTTGATAAATTTCTTATTCTGCTGTCCATGAGCAGCTTTCTCCTTGACATTCACATTCAGTTCTAATCAGATTATAAAAGTAAAACATCACATACAATATGTGAAAACAGCTCTTTTCAGACAATGTGGAAATGCTCTGCCAAGTACTTTGATGCTGTTCTGGTAAACACATAAAAATCATTCATTCAAGAACTTTCAACAAACTGCCACTAAAAAAGGAGAGAAGCACTTTCCTCTGCATCGCTCTTGGTGCTAAAATGCAGGAAGGCAGTGGCAGGTCCCTACTCCAGCGTGGTCCCCTTTACACAAGCACTCAGGTGCTGGGCCAGGGCGAGTTCCCATTCACCAAGGAGTATGGACATAGGCTTTTGTAAAGCTCTGCGTACAAAAGAAGGTAAAATCCGCCTGGGTATGTCCCTGCCTTGTTTGGGTCAGTATGTTCCAGTGGTTACTGACTGACGACATTGTGTGTAAGTACAGACCTGGGCACAAAGTGATGTGAAGAGACCTGAGATACAGAACAGCCAAATGCCAAATTCTCCATCCAGTTTTGTGAGGCAGGCCTGT
This sequence comes from Aquila chrysaetos chrysaetos, assembly GCF_900496995.4. Taxonomy (NCBI): domain Eukaryota; kingdom Metazoa; phylum Chordata; class Aves; order Accipitriformes; family Accipitridae; genus Aquila; species Aquila chrysaetos. Next base: position 68,576,753 of record NC_044030.1, read on the forward strand.
GTACATAAGCAGGGCTGTGTGTAACCATGGTATTAACATATATAGAACAGATGATAAGATTTTGGCTGTCTGGTCTAATTCCTTGCCAAGTTTCCAGTAGTTTAATCATGATCTAATTTGAAATAATTAAATCAGTTCTGTTTTTTTAGAACTGCTTTTTCATCTCTAGGGCTATGAATACCATCACTACAATCATAGCTAGAATAATTTTTATAATAACCTATAATTTTAAGTGATCAAATTTACAAAATCCTCTGTAAACAAAAATCACCAAAGCAGATTAGTAACTGGTGATCCTGAACTCTATCCCAACAGTTATGCCATAAGGTGATGTAGAAACCATGGGTCTAAACTTGTGAGCTTTTATAAAGCTGGCGTGTAAAGTTTAAATCCAGATCTGTACCTAGAATTCATTTTTTTTAAATCCACATTACATCTTCCATCAGATTCCTGGCTGACGAAGCATCTTAACCTAGAAGTGTTGAAAATCTCGGTCTGATTTTCTAGTGTGATCATTTATTATCTTAAACCAATCCACAAATTAAACACAGGCAATATGAGGGAAAAGTGTGGGTTGAGTGGAAATGTAGAGACACATGTTTTATATTTGGTTTGGTTTGTTAGAAAACATTAGGTTCTTGACTTCTGCTCTATTAAAAAAAATAAAATAATTGCACATGATGGAAATTCACAATCCAAACTTTATTCTGCATTTCTTGTACAAATTCCTTGTGTTTTAGTACAAATAATAAATAAAATGTAAGACTTGAACTACCCACTTTTGTAAAATCAGTTGCTTCAAATATCTTCAAGTCTAAACAACCATGACATAAACCTTTCTAATGAATGGACATGTGCAGACACAAAAGCTTGGGGCTTTCATTTTAAACTAAAGGAACTCTCTGGCTTCAGCTAGCGAGAGCCTGGGTTTTGTTCATCAGATTTTTCTCATATTCTTAAAATTGTATTTGTATTCAGTTTCATTTGAATATGTTTTTGATTTGTCCAAACAGCAGATGAGTATCATAAAGAGTCTGTATTTAACTTGGCACTTTCCATTCCACATTCCTTTACTATTCATAGCACAGCAGTCATACTCATCTTCAGTACACATAAAAGGAGGCAGTTCGACTTGCAGCTGTAGATCGCCTCAAATGTTTGAGTATTTACAAACTCACTTACAGCATTGGGGTTTTTTTATGTTGAGAAGACCAGATACTAGATATAGTGGGTGGATTTTTTTTTTGTCTCTACAACTCTCATGAAATGAGAGACAGTGGGACAGAAATTAAACCTGTGTCTGTAGTAAGGTACCCCTGTACTTAAAATTAGCTTCATGTAGAGTCCATGTTCATACAGGGAGAGTGGGTCTATACATAGGCAGAAGAATTTGCTCTTGAAGACACAGTTGTGGGATCTCAGCCTAAACTGTCAAGCAACATAAAGAATAAAATATTCATCTGATTGAACAGGAAGACTACCTAAAACGTGTAAGAATGAAGGCATCTGTGCTAGAGCAATGCCTTTTTATTACTGGGGCTTCACAAGGAAGAATTTGATCCTTTTGACTATTTGTGAGCAATATATTTTTTCTTCAGTTGCTAGTAGATAACAAAATATGTTAAAACCAATTTTCTAAATGTCTTTGAAAGTTTTCTTTCAAATTGATTTGTCTTTGACAGAAAGTATTATTTCTTCTTACTGTACTTTCAAGCAAATATAGTCAGCGATTATTATTTTTTCTTACAGATTCAAACATGCAACACACTTCTAAAAAGTAAGGTCTCAAGTTTGGGGTTTCTTTTGTATACAAGCTTGGACTGTGGAAATAGGGTTTTTTTTCCTTCATAGTATCCTTCAGTTTGTGTGCTTTTCCAAAGCCTAAGGAAGAAGAATTTAATCTCAAAAATTAGCAAACAGATTTTTTGGCACGTAAATTAAATTTCTGTAAGACTCACAATCTATCTATTGCTTTTTTAATAATTATGACTATGTATGAAAAATGCTTCTTTAATGATTATGACTATGTATGACAAATGGTTATTCCTTAGAAATACAAGACCTCCTACTGAACTCATAAATGTGCTTTATTTTTGATATGTTATCAAATGGATTTTTTTTTGCTCTTGCTGTGACTAGCCTAAACTTTCTGCTGTTCAAAAATCCTGGCTTTCCAACACATATGTAGCTGGAGGCAAGCAGTCTAACATTTCACAATAAACAATAAACTCAGCATACTGAAAAATATATACAAAGATTTTCCTTTACTATTATATAAATACAGCCACATGCTTACTACACTCCACAGCATTGCTTGAATAGTATTGTTATATTGAGAATGATTTTATCTCACCAATAAACTACGGACAAGGTTCTAGTTCTTTCCCGGTGCTTTCTTCATTTCAACAACCAAAATGCCATCATGGCAGAAAAGCGCAGACAAGTCTTTGTTCTCCACTCCATGAGGTAATTTGTACTGCCTGGTAAAGCTTCTGGATACGAAACCGTGTTCATCCATCCTGGGTCCATGCTGAGCTTTGATCAGGAGCCAGCCTTCAAATGTCTGAATAATGATATCTTCGGGGCGGAACTGCACGACGTCCAGCAAGACCTGAAAGTGCGTGTTTTCCTCCTCCTGGCCACTCTTCCCGGCCCCAGACGTACTTTCTGTGATACACCTTCTGTTGCTTAGTGCAGCCATAGAAGGGCCCGGCAAAGCGTATAAAGAGTGATCCAGTTTGTGTGCTTCCAGCTCTTGGACAGCAAACTGCTCTTGATAGCGTACGGGAGTTTCCACCCAGTGTCTTATAACAGCTTCTGCCATTGCTGAAGCAGAAAGATAAGTTGCTGCTCAGGTCGCTTTGGGGAAGCTGCAGAGTCAGAGCAAACTCTTCCCAATCATATGCCTTACCCTCAGGCTAGTTTAGTGGTTGATGTCGCCTTTCACTTTTAGCACAGGCAGACCTTAACATTTAATAGGGCGTGCTGGGCTTCAGTGCCAGGAGACTTGTTTCATCTTTTATCCACTAACAATAGAGCACTATTTATAGTTCTGGGGTCTTGAGTGGCTTCAACACATGCACAGTTTTCATGCATAAGTAGGAAAAGCAAAATTTTAATGCACCTCCGATTATTGCAATATTGTGCTGTTTGACATTGAGAATGTTTCTTTGATTTGAATGGAAGCTTAATAATTCTGTTTTTCCAAGGGATACAGGGCAATAGATGCAAACTCTGTACTTCTTCTAACTGAAATTCAAAGTTACTGAGGGAAGGGATTTAATTAGCTTGACAGAAGAAACGAAGCAGATTTCAGATTCGGTAAACTGTAAAATTATCAAGTGCATTGGATGTTGTTGCAGAAGCTGTGCATGGGTGAAATACGGGCATGGTTAACCATGTCATTGGCAGGAGGAGGGAACTTGCCTGCCCGAAGAGGGGGTGCCTGAAAGGCTGAATCTGCAGTCTTAGTGACTTACAAACGGCAGCATGTCAGGGACTCAAGACTCAAGTGTGCAGGGAGAATTGCAGTGAAAGCTCATGTTTCACAGCTTCCAGAAGAGGGCAGTTTCTTTTCCCCAGCAAAGCAGTAAAGACAGCTCGAAATCCTTAATGCTATCACATTGTCCCAGTAACCTTCATCTTCTGGAGCTTAACAGCTTTAATCTATGATCCCATCTACTGCATATGTCTGGGGAGCAGGACTGATGACCTCAAAGGCTCTCTGTGGTGTAATCTTCTTGCTACTCTGTGATCTCAGGGCAAATAATGCCTACAAGTGTTAATAGTTTGGTTAACAACATCTATGAGGAAAGTGCAGTGAAAAGGGAAAAGCATTTCCAAATTTTAGTATGTTTGCCAGAAAATCCCTCTAGCTGGGCTTGGTAACGTAAAGCAGAATGCACTATGGCAACTGATGGTGAAAACTGTTTCTTTCCCTCTGTTGCACTAATGCTAGAAATAATCAAACGAGAGACTTTTATCCCTTCTTGTTTGGTTATTGTTGTTCAGAGCTCTGACTCTCTCTTGCCGTTAGATCTTCCATTACCATGAAAATGGCAAGTCAGTTTATATGGGATCTTTGGTTGTTAATGGAGTCACGAAGAAAGAGGCAGCTGACTTTTGATAGCTATTAGAAATGAACTTCTGTATTGAGTCGATAGCAGAGCACAATTACTGGACACATCTAAAATTAAAGTTCTAAGGTTGCTATTTGATTTTAGAGTCATGAAGGCTGCATCACAAGGTAAGGAAACTTTCAAAGGTAGCTGAAGGGTTCAAGATAACTTACACTAATGGCCAACCATTTAATTGAATATTGTGGGAAAGGAGAGTTATGCTACTTTATTTAACTATTGGCTCATCTCCTCTCAAACTGTCCTCCAGAAATCATTTAAAAATGCAATTCCAAATGTATGGCTTGCTAAAATAGTGATAAAAATAACCTGGAGCATTGCCTGTTATCTGTTCGGCAGCTGTTTTCTGTTTTGCTAGCCAATGATTCATCTGATGAGGAAACTTTAACCCTGAAGTGAAGCAGTATGCCTGGTTGGTTGTGATAGTATGCTTTTAGAGATTGCTGAAAGTTATTACTGTCCCAACTGAATTCTGTGATGATAGCCTGACTTACTTTACTTCAATTTTGCACTTCATTAATAAATGCACTGTGCAGGAATACCTCATTCTTTTATTTTTTATTTTGTTTTAATTATTCCCATCTTCTCTAGAAAAAGGTAAACTTGCCTGTACTCAACACTTTAAATGAAAACAGAAGTCACCACCTCAGTGCAGCTCACTGTGGGACAGCTGCATCTATTCCCAGAAACAGTTGCGTTAGTCTTTCAAATGTCTATGTTAAGCATACTTGGAACTGTCCGTCTGGTCTAATTAGCACAAAAGATGCTTTGAATACCCTTTAAATTCATGTCATAAGCCAAGCTCTACAGAAGTTTATAGGATCCCTTTCTACTCTGCAGGACAAGGAATTGGGAAGATTTTGGTAAGGAAGCTGTGTAGCCTCTTTCTGCTCTCCCATCCTGCTCTCTCCTTGGACCCAGTCCCCTCTCCTCTCTGCCACCTAAAGGATCAGGAATTAGCACCATCTTTCCTACATATGTCTTTGTTGCTGACACGGAGAATATGTCAACTGGAAAAAGAAACCACCCTTGAAATGCAAACAACCCAGCAACTTCAAATACATTTTTGGGCTTTCAGATTTAAATATGGACGTGGTGCTGCAATGCTGAGGAACTTTTGATGCTTACGGTGCTACACTCTTCAAATATCTATAGCACGCTTCAGTCGAGAAATGCATTTTAACAACGATTGATTACTGAGGCAATTTTAAACGTTCTGAGCAGATCTGGCAGGAGCAGGATCAATGTCCTTAATTGCCAGCTCAGTGCCTCGGGTTTTCTTCCCCCTTTTTTTTTTCTGTGCGTGTGCGTGTGAAGGCCTCGCCCCATGCTGCATGGTGGGCAGGAAACCACCAGTTGCCGTGGGAACTATTGCAGAGCGGTTCTTTGCAAAACTGAAGCCAGACAATTAGTTATGGTGGCCTTGCACTTCTCAGCCCACGCTCTCTTTGGCTGACCGCACGTATTTACGGTCTCCGTATCTCCCGCGGATTCCCGAAGGACAGGGATGGGATCCATTGGCATTTTGGAACAGCTGGCGGGGAGAAACCGGGTGCCCGCGCAAAGGGGTCACCCCGCCATCTTGTGGTCACACCGCCATCTTGTGGTGAGACGGGAAAACAGCTGCGAGAAGGGAACCGCGCAGGGCCTGCTGCCTGCTGGTGCCAGGCACCACCATCAGTCTGCGAAATACTTGTGCGGGAAGGCAAATCAAAGGAAGAAACCCCCAGGATTTCAACATACAACGGGCTATTTTCAAGCTAATATAAGCTTATTTTTCAGTTTTTTTGCGGGGGGGGGGGCGGGGCGGGAATAAGTATTTGATTCATGTTGAACTCGTGGAAAATACAGAAAGCAGGCATCCTGGTAAAGCTGTATTGTAAATTGCAAAAATGTAAAGTGCACAAACTCATGAGAATAACACATTTTTTGATGCATATCTTAAAGAAGTACAGGTGCATCCTGCTTGACACAACTTTAAAATAATAGATTGCCTTGTTGCAAGTCTCTGCCTGCATGATTCCCCAAAGAGAAGTGTTTCAATTACCATTGAAATTCAGTAGCTGCTGAAAAGGGCAAAAAAGTGAAAAGGCTGGCAGGATGAAGCGAACAAGAACACTTCTAGCAAAAGCTAATAGGCTAAATTCAAATGAGAGCCTTGTAATTATCCAAATGAATTTAGGCAGAGCACTGCAATTACTTTTACCAAAGCACCCAAGGATGCCACTCATGATCTACTTCACATGTCATTCAAAAGAGATGCTGTCACTTCAGACTTGGCAATATATGAAAAATGTAAGGAAGAGTAGTACTTCATGGATTTTACTGGTACTGGCTCTGTTATACCCAGTATGGGAGTTTAAGCTTTGTGGTGATGCCGTGAAAAGCAGAAATCAGGACTCAATAGTCAGAAGACTATTAAGCAGGTATCCTTTATGGCAGCGCTGGGCACACATGGGATTTCTCCTCCTATTGTGTGCACCTGGTCAGGCTAATTGCATAGTTTATATACAGTTCTGTATATATATTCATCTGATTTCCGGGAACTCATTATCATATGTAAATGTCCTTCGCGCAGGCATACTCGAGGTCTCTGGTGGTCTTCAGGAATCCTCTGGTGGTCTTCAGTAGCCTTCCTCTCTTGTCCGCTGTTTGACCGTTCTCGGATGATTCTGCGCAGTGTGATCTTCTGCATGTTTGATACATCTTATCCTAAAGAGTGCTCATTAGTGCTTCTATTATCTATGCTTACAGTTTGACGTAATCCATATGGATACTTCAAAGCTAAGTTATCGGAGAGAGCTAAAGTCCTAATCTTCTTCAGAAACTGCAAGGCCATCCAAAAGCAATTTCTCCTACATTTTGCAACATACAGAACTTTTATCTACCACCTGTTAGCAAATAATTGGGTAAAGAAATAGCAAGGCCATTGTATTCAGAAAAACATCTTTGTATCAGTGGTTATACGGAAGAGCTAGATAGTAAAATAAAATGTATGTGAGAATGGAACATGGGGTGACACTTTAGGGAAGCTGGATGGTAAAGAGCTATTTTCCACATGGTATTTAGTATATTTTTGTTGAGTGAGAAGATTATTGTCTCCTACTTGTGTTGCTTTTGAGTCCATTGCTACTTAGAGCTATGAGTTGTCCTTTTAGCTGGATTGTTAGATCTGGATATATGTAAGCTCTGAAGGAATCAAAAATGTAATCACAGCTACTGCAAGTGTCTAATCAGCAGATACCAGGTGTTCTGTTTTCAAGAAATATCAAGGGATTCTTTTTTATTAATGTCTCGTTCCAATCACATGATATTTATATTGGTCAGTGAATCACAACATAACCCTTTCTGCAGCAAGACTTCATGCTGTGTTACAAAATTTCTTGCAAGTTGTAAAGGCTTTGCTGTTACATAGCCAGCTTAACTGAAGGAAAGCTTCAGTCCATGGGTCGCGTCCTTCAAAACCTGGAAAAGGCTGGATCTGCCCAACCTCTTGGAAAATCTCTCCAGGGTACTGATGCTTGCTTGTAACTGCAAACTCGATCTCCTGATTTTAGAGGCCTCTTAAGAAGTGGAAAACTAATCTCAGCTTTTGCTGACTATTTGCTCATTTGTTAGGAAACTGTGTAAGAAATATAAGTAACCATGGAAAGGACTATCATTTGGGCATGTTACATCCACTATTACAAGACTTTTTTTGACATGTTAAGATGATAGAAGGGCAGATGAAGGATGAGGATGAGGGATGACAGGACCACAGCAGCTGCTGTTGGAGCAACATCTTTACAGAACAGTGAAGGAATAAAAATGCAGCTTGTATAATAATGATTTTAATATTTCAAGTTACTATAAAAGTTACTTAAAAGTGATGTCCTGGAACTCTTTACAAGTATTTGCTTTGTTATTCACATGGCTTGTTTTCTACAAATTTTCATGTCAGTTACCGGCAAATGCATCTATGCCTCACAAATTCTTGAGGAACTGTAGAGAAGGCAAACTGTAGTATATTATTTAGAGTGATAATAATCTGTTCACTTCTTGCACACAGAACAGTAGAGAGGAAATGAACAATTAAAAGAGAGTAATGTGCCTAAGGGCTTGGAAGCTCTGTTTTGCCGCTGAAAGGCAGGATCTAATGCACTCTTGCTGTAGAAACAGTCTTATTTTTCACCAGTTAAAAATTAACTAGTGTTCCAAGAAGAATGCCAGTTCTCAGGTTTCCTCCTCCTCTGCCTCACTGAAGTCTTGACTTGAGACTTGATAGGAATAACTCAAGGCAGTTGAGTGCAGTAAGACTGGTGTATTTATTCTGGATGTGTTTAAACTTCATAGCAAGTGCTCACTTGCTTATTTAGGATGTGAAACTCCTATTCCATGGATCAGATCTTCAGGTTTGCATGTTTTGAGGTTGACCACTTTAGTAAAAATAATAGAAGTACTGAAAATCTCACCTATGAAGTTCTGGGAGTAGGAATATTTCTGCTGTTTAAAATTAGGTACTCCCTAAGGCTTCTAGGGGTAACTGCTGGAAAATCTAGGATGTAAATTACACATAAAACATGCTAACCTGTAATTAGCACAAAACCCCCATGATCTCATTTTGTTTAGTTTTTCCTAAGAACAAAGTTAAGACTGAAGTTAAATAGGTAGAATGAATTGAAGACCTATGGTGTACCGATGCTCTGGATATGTTTGTCAAAATAATTACTTGCCAGAAAATAATTGAACTTACTAAATGAATTCTGAGGTTTAAAATTTTAACTGTGTTGAAGTGTTGGAAGGGACTAAAGGTATAACTGAACAGACTGTGTTGCTCATATACCATGAAAATATTGTATTATGACATGAGTGCTAGAGTCAAAACTACATTATAGAATACATATTTCCGTGTACTTAGGAAATTTTAGAGCTGCAGGCATTACTTTCTGAGTATTTGCTAGCAATGAGATATCACCTGAATGGCCCTTGATATGAAGGTGGCTTGTGGCTTTAGCTGAAGTTTGCGACTTCGCCACTGAATGCTAAATGAAGCCACTGGTTTAAGGCATCCTGCATTGCTGCATCCGGCATCCTTTGTGACTGTGTCTAGTAGGCACAACTGGAATCCATGAGATTCTTCTTTAACATCAAGAATCCATGAACATTTCTCCAAATAACATGAAAGTCACTGTCGTGGTTTAACCCCAGCCAGCAACTAAGCACCACGCAGCCACTCACTCACTCCCCCCCCACCCAGTGGGATGGGGGAGAAAATCAGGAAAAGAAGTAAAACTCGTGGGTTGAGATAAGAACGGTTTAATAGAACAGAAAAGAAGAAACGAATAATGATAATGATAACACTAATAAAACGACAACAGCAATAATAAAAGGATTGGAATGTACAAATGATGTGCAGTGCAATTGCTCACCACCCGCCGATCGACACCCAGCTAGTTCCTGAGCTGCGATCCCCCACACACACTCCCCCCACTTCCTATGCTAGGTGTGGCGTCACACGGTATGGAATACCCCGTTGGCCAGCTTGGGTCAGGTGCCCTGGCTCTGTCCTGTGCCAACTTCTTGTGCCCCTCCAGCTTTCTCACTGGCTGGGCATGAGAAGCTGAAAAATCTTTGACTTCAGACTAAACACTACTTAGCAACAACTGAAAACATCAGCATGATCAACATTCTTTGCATACTGAACTCAAAGCATAACACCGTACCAGCTACTAGGAAGACAATTACCTCTATCCCAGCCGAAACCAGGACAGTACCCACCACCATGCATCACCAAGGTGGGTAAGTTCCCTAGAGTCAAGCAAAGAATCCCTAGTCACTCAGTCCAAACCTCATTAAGACTGAGAGTCAAGACATTGGTCTAGAAGGTGGCCCGCTACTGATTCCAGGGTAGAAGTACCTCATCCAGAAAGTTCTTAAAGAGCAGCTGCTGGGATTTGTGAAGGATTTACAGGAAGTTTGCTATCGTTAGTGAACAATTCCTTTCTGGAGTGACATAAATGTGCTCTTCAATGTCAATGTACCTTGGGAATTAACTTTTACGATGAACATCTTTAACTGACAAGGAGCAGCTGGAGACTGAGTGGGTCAAGTAATGAGAGTGGAAGGCTTGCCCCAAAATCTCAAGTTTAGAGTGACTGATAGGGGATTGATAGTGACCCAGTGCTACTGTCCTCATATGCTGACTTAGTGGATAATGAGAAATTTGTTGGTAGCCATGTCTCCATTCTATGAGCCACCTATTTGTACCACAAAGCCAGTGTCTCACCCAGGTTTCCAGTCTTAGACGGAAAGACAATAATTCATTGGCAAATATACGGCCTGCCCTTGCCTGTCCACATGGTGAAAGCCAACCAAAATCTGGCTCCTACATCAGAATTGTTTTTTTCCTTCAGTGTTGGAATCAGAACAATAATCTCATACTGTCTTAATTTCATGACTTTGGCAATGCCAGGAAGGCTGCAGAGGTTGTAAAATCTGATGTTAGAAATCCTTTTTTTTTGAGATAGAATTTTCAGTTAAATCTGAGGACCGTAATCTTATATATAAACCACATAATCCTTTTATCTTCATTGGAGTTGCACGTAGTGTGTATCAGTGCAGAATTTACATCCTTAATTTTAACATTATCATCCATACTAGTTCTGAAATTACATGTTCTTTCATAGTACGAGTTCAGCTCAGAAGACAGCACTTGGCCAGACTTTTCTTTAAGATTACAGATTAAGTTTACTGTGAATCTGGATTTACAAGGTTTAGACAGTTATGATAACACACAGACATGAGTAATGAGTGGTTTAATGAAGTGTTAGGCCTGAAATTTAAAACTTTTTTCTCTTTTCTCTTATTTGAGCGTCTATTCATACATGTTGTATTTGAAAAATCTGAAAACATGTTTTCTGGCCTGCTTTGTGTGCTTGCCTATAGGCAAAGACTCCGTGCCACATAGGAAAAAAATAATGGGAGACTTGCTTTTCTTCTTAAAAAAGTCATTGTATCATATAACATACTGGCAGAATCTCACTCAGTCTTTACCATATCTTCTAAGCAATGATCTCTGTACATGTAAACATTTATAACATAGGACCAGATACCGGGTTAAGTATGTAAGGTAGCACTTTCTTTCCATTACTACAATACTTTCCTCCCAACAAATATTTATCAATACAGCTATTTTTATAATAAAATAGAGCAGAATTGCTGTGTGAAATCTATTGCTTGTCTGTTGTTCTGCTGAAGGTCAGAAGATCCTTAATTTAACTTTATGTGCTAAGGTTTATGTTTAGATAGCACGTTGTGCAAGAAATAAAATATTTGTAGTGAGATCATGAGAGAGCAATGATGTTTATAAAAGCAGATTTAATTCCCATGTTATAGAAACTGTTTTATTTTCACAGTAAAAGCTCTTTTTTCCATATTAATCTTTGCTGTACCAAGAAGGTAAATTAGGTCTGTGCAGGCTAATAGGATAGTTCTGTAGTCATATTTGTAATACTGGGCTTTTTAAAGTGATTACTTATTCTTGGAGAGAAGTTCTAAAAAATAATTCAGATCTTTACTGGGCATTTTAAGTGTGTTAGCTATTCCATATAGATTGTAGTGTTCTTTGGGGCCAGTCAAAGCTACTTACAGATGGCCAAAGAGTACAGACTCTGTTATTTGTAAAGAGAGGTGGGGCTTCTTTGTGCTAGGGCTGAACAAAGCCACAGGAAGATCATTCAGAAAAGTTAACCATAAGCAGAACCACAAACCACAGAGGGGGCTTTGACATGTAGTCAGACGAGTTAGTGCTGTTGGCATTTTGTATCAATTCAAAATATATTCAGTTATACGGAAAATGACTGATGGATGGATAAAGAAGTTAGAAGCAGAGAATTAGAGTGAAAGACAAAATGGATAGAGAGAAATGTTCTAAAACCAAGGAGATTTGATTACTAGTGTAATCGTTCTCATTCAGCAAAATATACTGAGTGATAGTAGCCAAAGGCAGCTGGATGTTGGATAACGAGTGACTGTCTGTCCAGTTCGCCAACTCCCTACTCACACTGCTATTCCCATAGTATTCAGTGAGGATATCAGAGAAGTAAAGGCTGCAGGATTAAACCTTATTCTAGCAACAATCTCGGAGAGAAAGAACCACCAGACAGTTTCAGATGGACTCCACGCTGTCTCACTGCTATTCATTTTCTATCACTGCTGGAATTTTGCTGTGGAAACAAATAGAAAGGAAACAATAACAGGATTAAGAACAATGACAGACTATTAAGTCACATACCAGTGGTTTACAGCCTATGACATTTTTTTCCACTGGTGCAATGTTAGATTTTTTGGGGCAATGGTTTTGCTTTTTTTATATACATCATTTTAGGGTTAAGCACATGACCCAACTGAGGAGGGGATGCTTTTTAGTTCCTCCCTACTTTGATACAGTTTGTATGTTGTTTTGGATTTAGTTCTCCCACGTGAATTTGTGTATTTTGGAGACACATCCCTTTTCTGCTCAGGAACAAGAATTAGGGCCACAGTTGCCAAAGCATGTTTCATTCTTCCTGGCTGCAGGGAGCCATAGAGAGCAGTTAGCCATCAGTGAGCAAACAACAGTAATGAACTCTTCTATGAACTGTAATTCTGGGAGGGCTAATGTGCATAGACTGTACAGCCATAGAGATTTGGGACCAACATACAAACAACTGGTAATTCTGTAATCCTGGGTCTAGTCTAGCACTGTAGAAAAGCAGCATCCTCTGAGGTTTGGTACTTAAATAGTGCAAGAGGACTCTGCTAATTTGAGAGATCAAATTCAGTTTCCTGTTCTTATTTCACTTGTTCCCAGAGTCAACAAAGACACTGGACTATTCTGCAAGCTGGAAAAGTGTTTTTTAGTTATTCTACTGCTGCAGTTCTACACTCTGATAATGTAAAAGCTCAAAATTAATATTTCTTCTCTGTAGCTGTTCAATGTCTTTAGTCTTTGAAGTCACTTTGCATGCTCTGATAATAATTTAATTTCCTGATCTAAAATGTCCAGCATTATTTTCACATATTTTAGGCTTACTTTCATCCATATCCAAGTGTGAAGTAAGCATTTAGATAGCTAGATAATGTGGTTACAAAAGATGCTTGCTACATACCAATTACATATCAGATGCATGACCACGTGCAAAACTCAGCCCCATTTGAACATGGGGTTCCAAAACCCCATAGGGGTTTCCCAAATGCAGTTGCTACAGTCACTTGTCTTCAAGAGCTTGTTAGCCTTAACGTCCACATCTCATAGGTGTGGGTGAGTTCATTGACGGTTATCTTTCTGCCTATAAATTTGCTGCCATAGGAGACTGGTGCATGTCAGCTATGCCTTTTGTACAAACTAATATGGAGCTAATTGCCTGCATTTACAGAATGACTGGACTGCTCCCTTGTGATACCAGATACAACCCCCTGCAGTTACCACCTGCATATGTGGGGAGAAGGGCTAGCAGAAGTGCCTGGCTCCACTAGCCCACGCTTTGTTCAACTACAGCAGGTCTGGACCTGGTCTGCAGCAGTGTTAGGCACTCAGAGCTGTACTTCCAGATCATACTAAAAGTGGTCTGGCTGGGATGCTACTTGATGCTAAATATTGCAGAATCCTGTCTGTCTTACATTAGGTACCCCAAATCAATAGATACTTTGAGCTTTAACTTTCTGTGCCTCATTCCTGCTTCTGAAAGAAAGCAATAATAATATTCTCTCATCTTAAAGGATTGTTATGAAAGTGAACTAATTAATATCTGTGAAGTGCTTAGATAGTATCACAATGTGTGCCAAAGCAATGAATAATTCTGTCCTCAGACAGGATTTGACGAGTAGTGAGTAAATAATACATGGGGCCACACAGAGCAGTAATAACAGTAAAGAAAAAGGAAAATTGAATACTGACTAAGAGAGTAGTCAAGTGGAAAATAGACAGTAGAGTTATATAATTGGACAGCACGTCATCATAGACAGGCAGATGCAGACCGAATTAAAGCTGCACAGAAAATCTGAAATCTAGCGTATTCTTCCTAAGTAAGTGCCTGATTTCAACAGTGGTTTTAATGTTGTGTTTTGAACATTTACTGTACTATAGCCACAATTGTTAGGTTTCTATTCCTCTCCTCGTTTCTCAGCATGATACATAATTCGCTGTGAGTATGTGGGATATGTAAAGAGACAGAATCACGTTTGGAAAATAATTCAGATAATAATGTAAAGTTTTCTGAAATGAAGTTAGATCTGATTGCACTGTCACTCCCATCTACTCCTTCTCCATGAGAATTACAAGTCAGCTAATGTGGTAAATTGAAACTTCTTGGCAGTTCCCTGTCTGGAGACCAAATCCATCGGATATGTTCTGCCCACTGTCCCAGCAGAGATAAATCAGAACTTCCAAACTGCAGCAAGAATGGTATCAGGAAAGGTAGGCAGGGCCTGGTAGGATCTAGGTTAAAATGCTTTTATTGGAAGTTTATATCTGTATCCCACCGAGATTACTGGGAATTTTACCAATATCTGTCTGTATGCTGTAATATGTCTTAGACCTCTGAAAGCTGGATATCAAACAGGGAACATGTGAGAAACATTACTTTTGCCCAAGGCTCATTCAGTTCTGAGACAGTGCATTAATATGTATGCTGAACTGCTGAACAGGGTGAAAATGAATTAGTGATCAATACTAATTAGGATTATTTGCTCTAAACACAAATGTACTGTGCTTTTTGCTTACAATATATACAGCTTTACTTGAAATATTCTCCCAATCTCTGGTTATTTTAGTACCACTAGTTACAATTTTTCGTTTATTCAGAGTAACATTAATCTGTAGCCTTAATTCCCTCAGTAAGTATTAACAGTTACATGTTGATGAATTAACAGGTTCACCTTTCCTGTCTTCTTAAACCCTCCACATAGAAGCAACTGATTAAATTTCATGCTAGTTATACAGAAAGCTTTAGTTTATTATCTAGCCAGGACTACAAAAATCAGATATGATCCAAATCTATCTATCCTTCATGCTGAAATAAAACAGAAAAAAATAGAACAGGTATTCCTCCTCACCCATTCTTCAAATGGGTTAAAGACAAGAACTTTATACTTTGGCTGCTGGCCTCTCCCTCAAGGGAAAAAAGAAAAACATGTTAGTGAGAGTCAAAGGACCCTGTAAAGCATGCTTTGGACTTGCTCCCATAGCTGAAATCTATACAGTTACCGCATAGAATACCTAACCCTTAATGAGGTTTTTAAAAACCTGACTATTGTGACCTATTTTCCTGATCTGAGATTCAGTTTGGCTGAGAGATCTGTCAACGTCTTTTAAATTGTGATTCCCTTCATGCCTTCATTGGCCAGCTACTTGTGAGTTTTTCCCATCCTCACGACTATGTGGAGCATGCTCAAAGGACAAATGTGGTTTATTCCTAACCAAGGATTCTTCAAGATGGACTCAGAATATTCACACCCTGGTCTTGCTTTCTCCCACCTTTAGAGCTGTAATTGCTTGTAAGATAGATGAAAGAAATGCACTGAAGTGGCTGAATTCACATGCTGTCTTTAGACCCTCATCCCAAACCCACGTAGGAACAGTGGGAAAAGAGGGAAAGTGCTACTGGGAAGTTCCCACCCACACAGTAAATTGCCTGAGTGGAAATGCATTTCCAAGTGTGCATGTCCTCTGTCACATTTATTCCTATACCTTTGACTGTAATGCAGCTGAGCTTCTTGGCTGTGTAAGTCCGCTCCCTAGCACATCTATAGCGTTACTGGGTTTGTGCTGTTCAGACGATCATCACTAACTGGTTTTATTACTCACAAAATAGGTTTATAATCCAGCTGCCAAGACATAAGCAAGAAAGGATGGCTGGGCTTGTGGTTAGAGTACTGACTTGGGAGGTAAAAAATCCAATCTTGTTTCTTGGCTCTCCTGCAGGACTTTCTCTGTGACTTCTGGCAAACAGTGTTTCTGTTCCACTTTCAAAGAGTGGGGAAAGAGGTATCAGGATCTTAGCCCTATTTAGATTATCGAGCTTTAGATTATCTTCTAATGCATGTATGCAAAAACTCTTACACAGAGACAAGATAACATATGACGCCTTCAGAGGAAAAAGACAGAGCAAACAAGGAATGTAAGAATTGTAAGTATGAAGGTGTATCACTATTGAAAAGGATGAAATTGAGTTTAATATGAATACACCTTTAGTATTCCTGGTTGAAACCAAAGAACAGCTTGCTGGCTCAGGTATCAGAGGTGGATTTACTGGGAGGGATAAGGCCTCCCCCCTCCTCTATTATGGCACCAAGTATGTCACTTGCTTCACAGGATGTGATAGCTTAGCAGTGGATGACTGCATCCAATGCTGCAGGCTGGGGCATCATTATAATGCAACTGAAAATACAGGGTGTACCCTGTATATGAGTATACAGAAAATAAGAAAGCATGTAGTAATCAAAGTTTGTCAAATGGATGCATATTCAATAGAAACAAAGATGTTTTCAGCAGATTTACCTTTTGCTGCTCTTGGTAAAGTAAAGGTAATTGTATTGCTGTCCTGTTTGGATGGCTGATGATCTTGCTTTTGTTTTATTCACCAGTAGAATATTTGCAAAGAACACAGGAAAGAGTGCCTGTTCTAGGCTTATCACACTATAGTACTATTAATGGATTTTGCCTACAAAGAGCTTTCACAGAATGAAGTTGCTTGAGTTCAATTTAAAATTAACAGTTGTAGGCTCATGTTTCAGACCTGTCTTGGGCAAAGTTCATATTGACACTGAATTTTCCCTGCATAAAGAGTGAAAAGGAGCAAAGGGACAAAAGGATTAAATATTTATTTTTATAATACCTGTACTGTAGAAAAAGCAAAAAAGATAAGCTTCAGAGACTTGTTTGACATTAATATGAAAAAATGTTGCAGTGATAATAAGTGAGATAAGTGGCTGTATGTGCTAATGTGCTAAACTGCATATGTGAAAAATGTTGAGAATATTTGTGTATAATTGGAAGCACAAAAGCACAGCAGTGAATTTATTGATGGAGTTAAACTTTCTTTAAACTGCCTTAGAATGTCAGATGTTAGGTGTAGTCCTCTGCTACCCTGTGTGGCTGAGGTACAATAAATTGTGTCAGAAGTAACAAAATCTCTTATAGTGTGTATTATATATGTTGTGCTCACTCTATAGATACTATAACTCACACTTCCATGGTAAATGCTAGTAAGATAGACAAGATTTTAAAAGTAAATCCCAGACATGAGAATCTCTGAGTACAGACTGAAAGAAAATTCAAAGTTATTTGTATGAAGTGTGCCCAGATATTACTATGAATGTGAGGATTACTGCTCGAGTAATAAAAAAGAAGCTTTGGTTGCAGTTTCTGACAAAAACCCATGTAAGTTGGATTTCAGATAAGCAAACCTAACCAAACCCCAGTGTTAGCGAGTACTTCACCAACCAGATCTTACATCACTTTTTTGTTACATCCCATTTTTTGTCTTTTTCTTAAGTCTGTGCTTTGTTGGCTGGTTTTCTGTCACAGGAGATACAAATCTTTTCTTATTCTACTCTAGTTGTTTCCATTGCACTGAACGTGGGAGATGTTTAGAAGCCTTGTTTATCTCCCAAAACATCCTTGATGACTGTAAGAATTCCCTTGCTGGTGTGGTGTTTTGGGTTGGTTTTGGGGGTTTTGTTGTTGTTGTTGTTGTTTTTGTTGTTGTTTTGTGAGGGTTTTTTGTTTGTTTGGTTGGTTGTTTTTTTTTTTAATCAAATCTGGAAAGATCTTTAAAAGCTCATTCATTTATGAGTTCTTCAAAACTGAGGTTTGAATCATAGATTCTCTCTTGGTTTACTCAGGCTCCTATTCATAAAGCAGACTGTAGGTACTAGAAAATCCCTAACTCCAGCTCATTAGTCAATAAGAAGTTACAGGAGTGCAGGACTTAATTCAAAGTTAAAGTCAATAGGTGTCAAATGGTCAAAAATTTACTCCCTTTTCAGATCACAATCTCTCCAAAGAGTATGCATAAAAACCAGGTTCCTTCCTTCCTTCTTGTAACTTTTCGGGTTGTCCTGATGTTTTTCTGGATAACATGCAAGGGAATCAGAAAAGCTGACTAGGAATAAACAATTTTCACACACATTGAAGTCAAAACTTATACAGTGCACTTCAGCCGGCAACGGGGGCGCTTCTTATAGCATTAACTCCCTAGACAGAGATTTTCACATTCCCACCATAACCTAAAGAAATTTGCATTATATGATAGTAGACATGGCAAAGATAACAAAAGTTTGTTAAAAATCTAGATTTATTATTTTAGTTATCTTCATGAAAACTTTACATATTTATATTTAAGGGTGAGTCTTGATACAGTAAAATAGCATTGAGAACAAGTGTTAGCAAAAGGTGTTCTTCATTTCAGTCTTTAATTGAAAAACAGGATAGCTGAGTGTGTATAATTAAGTACAACAATTTAAGTAATATCTGGTTTAAATCCCATGATTTTCTCTCTTAACTATATACTTGCAGTTTCCTGTAAATAATAATGTGGAATAGTAGCTAGTCATTTACAGTTTGTATAAAATAAGGAGACTATAAAAGAAATGAGCATTCTGCCTATTCTTAGTTTGTAATTACATTTTACTATAAAGTGTATGGAATTGGTCTCATTCCTGAGTCTCTGCAAGTCTTAATGCATATTTAATGGTGCAGACCTACTGCAGAAAGTCTGTCAAGAGGGGAGCCTTATCCTGACAGAAATCTAGTCACACGTTTCCCCATCCAGAGTCCCTGTATTAAGCAGGTTAATACAGCCTGAAAAGTGAGAGGGAGTGGTAAGGAATGCTAAGAGATGTCCTAATTCAAGACAACTTGCTTGTGCCTGTGAACAGAACAGCTTTTTTAGAGTTCCTTGCTGGTATTTAAAATCAGCTATTTGGCACGTCCATTGTGCATTTGAATCCCTTTGGTTAGAAAATACTAAATGAACTTTTTAATGTAGTAATACACTCTGTTTTTAAATACAGCGACTAATTGTGATTATCTCAGACAAAAGCAGTTAACATGGATCTGCCCTTGGCCATAGTAAGGGCAAGTTCACATTTAATGTAATTGTCAATTAACAACTCTATTAGTACATTTTCCCAGTAAAAACAAGCCAATGACAGCACAGCCCACTCTGTTCATTTGAGACTGAATCCTTCCCTGCCAGTGACCATCTTCTGTTCTCCAGGGCAAAGCAGTTGTTTCTTTGTTAAATGGCAATAAGCCTTTGTCCATGCTTTTGTATGAACAAATTGTTATATATGTTTCACACCCTTAAAAAGTCTAAATGTCATAGCTAACATACTAGGGACTTACAACAGGCTTTGCCTCTAGCTGTTTTCTACACCTAATTTTACACAGTGCACCTAAGCAGAATTAAATTGTTTAAATAGCGTAATGCCGTACAGCTGGTTCAGTCAATAATGTCCTTAACTCTTGCTACACCATATTTCTCCCCAAAGGATTATATGTGTTTTACCCTAACTATTATTTTACCTTGTTTGGGAAGGAAGGAAAAATGTCCCAGAAATTTTATTCTGTGGGGAGCAATAAAGAACATAAACAATATATATATACTGTTATATGTTCTAGCAGCTGATGGAGGCATCTTAAAACTGCTGTGCAAATACCACCAGCACCCAAATAGCTCTGCAAAAAGTAGCAATGGCAATAAAGGGTCCCTCAACCTTCCTCCAAAGACCCAAGGGAAAAAGGGGATTGCTAACAAACCATTCAATTTTTACTCATGGAAATCAGCTGAAATCTGTGGAAGTTTTTCTCACCAATGCCAGTGGTAATAGGCAAGTTTAACTTCCAGGCACAGCCCAAGTAAACAACAGTATGACCTTGTTACCTGTTTTGCAAGATCTAGCTGGGGTTGAAGCTGGAGTGTGTGAAGTGTGGTCTGCTAGTGTGAAACCTGGCAACAACCTGTCTGCTTATTTTTGGCTGTCCCTTCCCTGCCCCATCCTTGCCGAGTGAATGCTTCGTCTAGGGAGGGTGGGAGCTGACTGCCATTCAGGGGGAGGAAAAGGAAGGAAGAAGTGGCCTCTAGGTTTTAAGATGGGAGTGGACTGTGGAGGGAGGAGAGGCTACTGTGAAATAGGGGAGGCAGAAGGATGTGTCCTGGATCCTGTCATCTGAAGGCATGAGGGCTAGCGAGTGTGCGGAGAGACTCCCCAAAGCCCCAGAACTTCCCTCATCCTTCTCCTTCCTTTTTCTAGAATCCCGCTCCTTTCCACAGACCCCCTTCCCACTGAAACCCCCTAAACTCACTCCCCATTCCTCTTTCCCTGCTTTCAATCAGTTCAAGTGAACAAACCCCTCACATACGCTTGCTGAGCCGTGCCACTTCTCTTCTTCACCACAGCAGAACCTGACACTGATTTTTTCCATTTATTACAGATCCATATTGAGCTTCCGAGACTTCATGAAAACCTCTCTCTGAATCCCTGCAGGGGTTTACTGTAGGCTGAAAGCTAAAATATTAATTGTATTCCTCCTATGGAACTCTATAAGTCAGTGGATTTAAACAAGCAGAATCCCAGTATGTCACCATCCCAATATCTATCTGTTGCCATTTTCCTACGTTTAAAGGATACAGAAGCCCTACTGTGTGCTGTTATAATCTGTTCCCACTCTTGGACAGTGGCTTCCAGTCATTCTGGAACAGTATTACTGGAAGGATCTTCTGGGCAGGGAACAAGATACAGTAGAGAGAGCTGTCAGAGTGATGGCATTTCAGGGTCAGCTGCCTGTCTCCCAACAGATGGTGTTTTGTTGTCTCTCATTAAAAAATCTTCCATGCAGAGAGTAATAGTGTTAGATCTTGTCATGCTAATTTAGCCTAAGCTCAAAGATAAAATATGTATTCCAAAAATACACAGGCTACTCAGCTTCAAAGTGCAAAACACATCTTTTCATCCATGTGCTAGCCATGTGACATGTAATTATATCACCTCATTTCCTTTTGCAGTTTAGTTTTGATTGGACCAACCCATCTAAGCTACTTCACTTGTTTGCTTTACACATCCTTCTTGGCCATGGATGGAGTATGCACCACCACAGTGCACACACAACACGGTATGGCTCAGAGCACTCAAGAGTATATGAATTCTGGACTACTTGTGAAAATGAGTGCATAAGGTCTATGGAAAATCCAGTTCAATTACTGGGAAGACCTCTGAACAAAACCCAGTACACAAAGGTCAGGTAGCCAGTGTCTTCCACCTATTGAAAGCAGAAGCAACATTGCTATTGTTTTTATTAGGAACATGAATTGGGTCTTCAAGTCAAGTACTTGAACCTTTGTAAAGAGGGGGATAGGCTTTTCTCCTTTTCCTGAGTCAGAGGGTCCAGTCTTCTGAAGAGAAGATATTCTCATTACTGTTATAATACAGAAAGATTAAGCTGAAGATGCAAATACTGGATGAAAATACTGTTTATATTTTTAAGTAGCTTTCTGCATGTGATTTCAGAATGGGCAACCATTCTCTTTATGAAGATCATCCATTTTGTGTGGGGATCCTTTCTCATTTACACTCACACTATCAGAATAGTTTCTTAAAAATCTGTGGTACTAAAAATATAGTGAGACTTTGACCTGTGGATTTCCAAGAGGAAGTTGAATTAAGAAAAAAATAAAATTAAGAAGAACCTACTTAATATTCTGCTTCTATAAACATTTGAACTAAGGTCTTTTGAACTTCTTGCACATTAAAGCACATACTCAAGCAGCTGTTGAATAAAGTTTTATAAAGTGGTATGTTTAACAGCCTGCTACATTCAACCTTAGTCACTCATCATAACCTTAGAAAAGACAATATGTAAACTTGTTTCAACATAAACTATCCTACCTTTCCCGCATAAGTGGGCTGAGTACTGAAACCATTTTGTATGAATTACAGCATTTGTAGAGTAGCCATCAGTCAACCAAACTGCTTTATGGAGAAAGCAATATAACTGGTTCTGAATACCTCCAGTGTTATATTCCACATGTGTTAACCTTCCATGAGCAGTTCATGCAAAGGTGGAGGTAGTTATACAGATATTTAAGTGGAAGCTCCTAAACCTAGAAGGCATGGTGTTTCAAAAACATTTGGATTACCTTCAGTTCATGTTATTCCTACGGTACAGATGCCATTCAGATTTGTGTATGTGAGTTGCTTTTGGAAACCAAGGAGACAGATGAGTGATTTAAAAACACAAGTTATGTACTTAATAGCCCCAGTACAGAGAGATTAGTGGAGCTGAAAAAGAAACAACACTTTCAGTTATGCACATTTGCTTTCCTGCTTCCAGACATATTTTCCAGTGTAGCACTATTTTCTTAACTTCCCAGTTTAAAAATACATCTGCTGTCCTAGTGGGGGAGCATGAAGTTGATTTATCTGGATTCTTTTGGTGTATCATTGCTTCAAACTTTTATTATCTCAGATGTATAGAACTGTAACTACAGAAACATCACAAAATGCCTCAGGAACAGTTACAATTGAAACAAATCCTTTGGAGAGATACAATTTGTTTCTAAGACTTCCTAATTAGCTTGTGGGTTTCAATTCACAGTATCTCCTTACTTACTACATTTATTTTTTTCCTCAAGAATTAGTACATTGGCCCATATTTCTGGCTTTTAAACAACATGGGAATCCTTTAAAATTATCTGCAGTTGATATAACCTTTTCCCTATTCCTTGTCTTCAAAAAATGGCTGAACCACAGTCCTTTTGGTAAATATGTCTGACTTGACATAGGATTCTCCTTCTGGACTGATAGTGTTCAAGGCTTGTTATGATTTCTTGAGGCACTGATATCTATACCTCAGATTTTGCTTCCAGAGTCTTATACTCTGATACTGCTTTTTAATCCTGTTTCAGCTGTATGTTGATATGTGTGCCTTATCATTAGTTACATACTTTAATTCATCACGAATATGCAGCAAAGCATTTAAGCACACTTTAGTCAGTAGGGCTTTAGGACATGATTTAAAGAAAAAAGAGCCCCTAAGGATATGCTACATAGCAAAATGCAGGTTTTATTATAACTTGTGTTCACATGCCTGCATAGCTTAAATTCGCTAACGTGAATAAAAGTGAAAGCATTACTTTTGTGTGAACTGGTAACTGGAGTTCAAACTCTAAGGCATGTGTTACTACATTGTCATTTCTCTTCTTAATATACTACCTAGATTAGGCTACAACATGGCTTCATTTCTGCCATAAAGGTATATCCATACCAACAAATTATTTCTTACTCATTCTGAGCATTTATTTTATCCTTTTTGCTAAAAGGCATTTTGCTTTTCATTTAAGATTCAGAAACAAAGTAAGTTAAAATGTAGAAAAACTTCAACCACTGAGATTTTGTTTCTGGTGTTCATTATTTCCAGTGAGAGATGAAATGGTCATTTCCACTGATAGCTGCAATGCTTTGCTGAGTATATTCTCAATATATGCTATATTTAGACTACAGGCAAAATTTAGTTATACAGGTTTGTAGTCACACTGACTTCTCCGGAAGATATGGCTGTTAATGAAGATACAAAGCTGAAGTATATAAGATGGGTTAACATGTTGAATATAAATATGAAATACAAGGTCATAAGCAAAATGCAATTTCTTTTGTTTCTGAATTACCTGTTTTTTCAATTGCTTTGAGACTTCATATTTCTTCTCACCAATTCATACATGCCGTTACTCTTTTAGAGTGAAGAGAAAGACTGATACTAGCAACAGTCAGACCCATGTTCCAGGTCTCTGCACAGCTTTAGCTGAGTCACCACATTCCTCTCCTTTGGACAGGCAGACCTACAGGATGGGCACTGTTAATCTCCAAACACAACACAGGTATTATGTAAGTAAGTCATAAGATATATTGTCTTTTACTATTGAAATGGCATTTTTTTCACATCTTCACAAGACTATGATTTGAGAAGTTCTGAAAATATGAAGAATTTTCTAAGACCAAAGGGAAAGGTGGCAGGCTTTAAGCACCGGATCCAAACCCAGCCCATCTTATAGTCTGAAAGACCCAGAATATTTTCTCTCTAATATTTTTAGGGGTCGATTTGGAACACAAGTGTAATTCTGGCCTAACAGAGTTCTCATCATGTGGTCAAAAACAAAGGAAAAGGCTACAGATGAAAACATGTATTTGTGTGTTAATATTAGAGCAAAGACCACAGGATAACTGTATTACTTCTATTTATTTATTCATTAAAAAGGCAAAACAATCATAACATGAGAGAGAAATATTTGAATACTCTGTAAACAATATTAATACTAGAAACAAATGTATTACAAACTCCAATTGGAACTGTAATCCTCATAAAATGCACTAGACTGAAGTCACAAAAATCCAAAGGTTCAGCTCATCCCAGAAAGCCAGACATTATGTGGAATGGGACTAGATTTCTTAGCGTTTTCCTCCTTGTTGATTCTCAGCAGGGATGTGAAGGTACAACTTCTAACCCATCTCTTGAAGGTATTTCCACAGTGCCCTAAGCAGCAGAGGGTTAAACCAGATCACAACAATGAATTTATTTTTTTTTTTAATCTTCACAACACCTTCCCATAGGAAGACACTATTTTCTACATTTCACCAAAAAAAAAGAAACCAAGCAAAGAAAAGGCAAATGCTTTGTCAAGTATGTATGAGAAGAAACCCTAAAGCCCTAAATCTAGGCCTTCCAAATTCCACAATTTCTTAAACACAGAACCCCTGCTACCAAGGGGAGATTCCGTGTCTGTGCTCGTTTAGTCCTCAAACTCTGCTAATAATTCAAACAAGGACTCTTAACTATTGTTTTTATTGCTGTGGGGACTGTTTCATGACCTTCCATTGAAGAGTCATGAAATGAAAAATGAGTCCACAGTACTACCATCAGCAACAGGCTGAGGTGACTTAGAAATTAAAAAGTATCATATGTAATTGCCAGTCTGCTCAGCAATATAATCTATTGACTAATCTATTCAAATTTCTTCATGCAAATCTTCTTGCATTGTTTTACCAACAGTAACATTTTTAGGGTATAGGGAAGAGTAAATAACCTATATAAAATCAACTGTAATATTACAATTACTTTATTCATATCCCATAGGTTTAAATTAATTATGAATTGAAATTATACTAAATTTATATCAGTGTAACTACAGTCACAACCTGGTTTCTACATTTGACCTTTTTTTACCATTAATCTTTGCTTTTAGACAGCCTGTTGTTATTTTGCTAGTAAGGTTACCTAAAGGACAGACAAATGTTTCAGGAAACAAGAAAAGGGAGGAGAACAGGTGAAAAATCCTTTTCAAAATCTGTTTGCTTGCTTTCATAACCACATGTTCTTTTGTAGGAAAAATACCTAACTGTAGCATACATGGTGACCATAATGCCAGAAGGTAACAAAGCATTAGAGCACAGAGAAAGAGGAAGAGATTTTTGACTGAAAGGTCTTGCTTCTCCCATAGTGTTCATTCACTTTTGCCTGTAGTATCTCTGCATGTTGACATTTGTCAATATATCAGATAAAGAGTTGCAAATCGCTTCAAGTTTTATTTACTCAGAGCAGCTTCTCCCTTTCCCCAGTAACAGTTACACGAAGTTGTTTAACAGCAGGCTCCAAGTCACTTATTGAAATTGGACCTGCAAATACAACTGCTGACTGCTCTTGACCTCTATTTAATACTCAAACTCTGCTTATGAAAAACCCATTCTTTGATTTCTATATCCAGTTCTTCTTCCATTTTTATGCCCTTCTGGATCTTTCTAGGAAACACTTTTGGTCATAATTGGCCACACACATTTGTTGTTAAAATTTATACTTAAAAATCTATTATAATTAGACCATTCAAATATTTTTTTACCTATATCAGTTTTCCAGCTGCTGAACATCAAACTCCTCTAACTAGTCTTACTTCTTATCTCTAGCTTCTTGTCTATTCTGTCAGTGAAGTAGGAGACTGTTTTATCATATCATTTGTCCTGTTGAACTAACTACTATTCACATCTTTTAAGGCATCTGATTCTAAATTTCTAGCCATGCCCAATAAAGGGATTTTGTAGCATTTGGGAGCATTTTCATTATTGTATGAGTATCCTGAGTCAAAGTGGTCCATATTTTTATGTGAGGCTTTTCTCCACAGATATTTATTATTCCCGAGTAAGGATATGGTATTAACATG
Source organism: Aquila chrysaetos chrysaetos (assembly GCF_900496995.4). Classification (NCBI taxonomy): domain Eukaryota; kingdom Metazoa; phylum Chordata; class Aves; order Accipitriformes; family Accipitridae; genus Aquila; species Aquila chrysaetos. The sequence goes on from NC_044030.1 coordinate 68,603,115, forward strand.
AAGCTACACATGTTGTAATGTTTTGCTTTCCTGCTGCTACCTATCCTATGACTTGCCAAGAGAGTCTGCCCTCTGCAATGATGTTGTACAGTGGAAAACTAACGTTGAAACATAACACAGAATGAGTAAGGTAGTCTCAGTACTTTCAGAGATATTGAATGCTTTATCTCTGCTTCTCAACTTTAATTAGAAGAGTAATTTCCCCCCGCCCCTCGTAATTAAGTTTCTTAAACAGAGCTATCTGGGCAGCTTATATCAGTAAAAACTGAAGATTAGTACAACTACCTTCTTGCTAATAAACAAAAGTCAGTTGCCTTTCACCTAAGGTTATTAAAAAGTAAGGCAATTGGGAAGGGTGGGGTGAGCAAGGGGAGAACAAACACACCATCCACTTTGTTCGCTTACTGAATTAAATTATTATAATGTGGCAAAGTGGTTTAGATAATCTCAATCACTGATATGCTGCTAGGTCTCTTTGCTTTAGGGCACCTTTTATAAAACATCCAGTGTTCAGGTCATTCAAACCATGATGCAGGAACACTGGCCATACTGTTCCTATGTACTGCTGCTGAATGAATAGCACTGCTTTCTATAGCACTTCTATACAAGTATTATCTTTGCCAGAATCTTTTTAACTGATGAGACCAGAAATTAAAGTGGTATGACTAAAAGGTATACTAAAGTATGCCTGTCCTTCAAGTTGTTTTCCAAGATAATGCTTGCTAGACAACTTGTATCTATATAGTTGACTATAAAGTTCTGAAAGAAACCCTACTAATCCCATTCAGATATGTTTGAAAATAGGCATATTTGTTAGTATTTACATTTTAAATTCCTGTTATGCAATATCTACTAATGAACAAATAAATGTTATGTCAATTCCACCTTCAGAGTTTGTTGACTGCTAGTGCCATAAAACCTTGAATTTGGCAGGTGGCAATCATAGGTTAAAATGTTCAAAGTCATTAAACTGCACTGACATAAACAATAGATGATTAAATATTGTGCTCAGCACTTCTCAGGGTCAAACCCTAATTACAAAAAGTCCAATATTGATTATTTTTCATACAAGTTTTCCAGAAATAATTTTTGCAACAAGGTTCAACTGAAGATACACTCACAATTCTGTGAAGAAGCTCACTTTACTTTTTGGAACCAGAGTTATTACCTAATAGCTGCCACATTAAGTTTTGCCCCATTAAAATACTTTGATATTTTTCACTTCTATCTTGACATGTTAGTTCCTGCTGACAAACTTCTTTATGAAGATAGCTAACACTGGATTAGGTATACATTCCAATATAAAACTGAACTTCTTTTTAGATGAAAGAAATCCTACAGGACTTGCAAGAAAAACCTCAGCAACACAGTGACTGTGTAGGCTAGAAGGCACATGTTATAGGACTTGTATTCTGCTTACATTCTGCTATTGTTCAATGTTAATCTTCACTTTATGTCATAAAATGAATGCTCCATAAGGCTACACAATGGCCAAAAGACTCATGTGTTCATAGTGAACAGGATGACTAATATGTTAGCTTAGGCTTGGCTTCCCTCTCGATCAAGTCTGTTCTGATTTTGTAAACTGATGTTCTGTTCAGCTCGTGAACACTTGTTTATAAGATAGAAAGAAAATTTCATGTATAAAATAGTCATTTGGGAATACGTATTTTCCCTTGCACATATAAACATATTGCATCTTCATAATCAGATCTGTCAGATTGATTCACATAAAACAGAAGGGTCTTCTAGTTCATTCTCTACAGATCAAAATCAGTGCTAACTAAACCACACCCGAGAAGTGTTTATGCAACTCACGACCACTCTCAGAAATTCTACCACTTTTGGTAGTGATGTCTTTCCGTGCTTGATTATCCTTACCATTAAAGTGTTTTCCAGTGCCTGAACTAAACCTCCCCTGCTGCAATGCAAGCCAATCACTTCTTTTCCCATCACCACATCCTCTTTGCAGCAACTGTCTACATATGGATTCTATTTTCCCCCCTCAATCAGCTCTAGAAGATATAATTTCCAGTCCTTTCCCATTACTCTACTCTCATAGGAAACACTTCTGAAATCTCTGCTTGTTCTTGATGCTCTCCTTTAGGTTCTCTTCCAGTCACCCTTCATTTAGAGAAGTGTCTAAAGGCAGCAAGTCTCAAGAGTGGTGTATTACTGCTGCTAAAAAGAAGAAATAAAGGGGTTTAAAGGTAAAGGGGAAAGCACTGCAAAATGTTAAAAATCACGGACAATGACAGAAGAATGATGAAATCTGAGTTTCTTGAAGCTCCTTTGTTACATTATTGAGAGGCATACTTTAGCCACCTCTATTCACCTTGTAGTTCCCACTGTCAAAAGGACATCCTGTGATCAGCAGAAAGTTGCCAGAAATGGCTGTAACTATAAGGAAAACAGTCAGAATACTGAAAAGCAGGAAGGGCCAAGCCTGTATCCCTCCTTCTACCCCTTAGCTATTAAAATGCTAAAATTAGCAAATGTTTTAATGATTCAAAGTAAACAAATTCATTTGTACTTAACTAAATTCAATTTAATCTGCTATACAGCTGTATTTGACATTGATTCCCAAAGTAAAGTGATGAGTGTCAAAGGAAGCAAGTTTTTTGTAGACTAGACACATGAGGAAAATGAATTATCCATTGACAAGAACTACCTGCTTTTTGGGCAGGACAGAGGGAAAACTTTATCAACACTCTCTGACACTGACTGGATGTTGTAACTGAGCCTGTTTGCAACAGGCCTTAATTCATTACAAAAACCAGAGCAGCAATGGCAATCGCCCATCCCCCACCCCAGTTTACTAGATCTAGGCCAACTGCTTACTAATATCCTTACAAATACACACTCCCATTTGCTCTTGGATCCTCATTTACTCCTTCTTTCCTCTTTGCTCCTTACCTGCTTTTGCAATCCTTTTTATTACACCGGGGGTTGTGTGGTTTGTCTTTTTTTTTTTTTAGTTATCTCACTTGATATTGCCTTTCCAGCTTTCCTAGCCCAAAGTCACGTTGAGAAGTTTCCTTCTATGTCTCCAGCAAGACAGGTGTTACCGCTAACATTACAAATTTGTGGAAAAGCCTACGGGTCAGACATCAGCTTGCAGAGCAAGGTGCGAGCGTTGCTTTCACAGGTGGTTGAGGGAATCATGATACAGGATAAAGAAGATACGCTGCTCACCTGCCTACATCAAATTTCCCAGAAATAAGTTTACTCAGAGGTTCTGCTGAATGTGGTTTAGCTGCTCCTGTCCCTCCCAGCAACGGCTTGTTTCTACTGAGGTTAGTAACCAAGCTCCTGTCCCTGCCCGTCGGGAATAAGGAACCATTTGCAAACCCGGGGTGAGGAGCCCCTCCGCTCCCAGTCAGCTCCCTCAGCCACCGACCGACCGCCGGCCGGCTGCGGGGCCTCGGCCCCCCCCGCCCCCGCAAGCGACGAAGCCTTCAGCCACGCAGAACGAGCCCTGCCCGGAGATCTCCTCCCGCTCCCGCCCCCGGCCCGGTGCTCTCCTGCCGCGTGCCCCGGAGGCGGAGCGCAGCAGCTCCCGCCGCTCGGCCGCCAGCTGGAGCCTGCGGCCTCACCCCGCTCCTCCTCCCGCCGCGCAGCGCAGCCGGCTCCGACCCCCGCTCACCTCACCGCCCCCCAAGGGAGGGCCCCACTGACCAGGCAACGCACCCGCCTGGGGGAAAGCCCCGGCCGCCTTCCCAGGGCGGGAGCAGGAGGCGGGGCGAGGCGAGGCGGGGCGGAGAACCGACGGCCCCCACCGAAGCTCCAGCGCGCCCCGCCGGGCGCGTACGCCTTTAAGAGCGTCCTCCTCGCGCCCCACGTGTGCCATCAGCTGACGGCGATGTCGGGCGGGGCGGGGCGGCGCGAGGGCGGGCAGCGGGGACTCTCGCTGCTGGCGAGCGCTGGGGCGCTGCGGGCGCCGGGCTGGGGTTGGCTGCGCCGCGGCCGCCCCCCGCCGCGCGCCCCGCCGCCGCGCGCCCCTCCCCCCCGCCCGCCGCCCCGCCCCCCCCCCCCCCCCGCGCGCAGGGCCGCTGCGGCGCGCTGAGGTGCGGGCGGCGGCGGCAGCGGTCGGCTCTGACAGCGCCGCCGGGGTAGCGCCGGCGGCGCCGGACCCTCCGCAGGCCCTCGGGGCGGCGGCGGCCGAGCCTCCCCCAGCCCTGCACCTTGCGGCGGCGGCCGAGCCCCCCGCGCCGCCGAGGCCGGCGGGGCGGCGGCAGGAAGCGCCGCTCCCCTTCGGCGGCGGGGCTCCCGGTAGCCCAGCGCCGCTGTCAGCCGGGCGAGCGCCCGCGGCCCCGGAGACCTCCTCGGCAGCGCGGCGCCCGGCGCCACCCGGTACATGGATTACCTGGTAGGTCGCCCGGCGGGAGCGGGACGCCCCCCCGCCGCCGCGCCGCCGCCGGCCCGTCGGACATCTTACCGAGGGCGCTGCGGCTGAGGCGGTGTCCCCGGCGGCGGGAGGGTGGGGGGCGGGGTGCGCGGAGGGGGCAGGTGGGGCGGTGGGCGCGGGCGGGGGCGGCGGGCAGCCGGGGGCCGGCCGCGCTGCCTTCCCCCGGCCCGCCGGGCTGTTAAAGGGCGATAAACCGGCAGGGTTCCGCTGGAGCGTGCGGCGGCCCCGCTCATTTGGCCGCTATTAGATTGCTAAAGCCGTGACCCGGGTCGCTGTTTTTTTCCTAAATGCATGAGCTTAGGTTACGCTTGAATGAACTAAATTGTCACCCTGGGCGGGATCAGCCCTGCGCCCAGGCATCTGGTATTCAGGGGTAAGCTTTATTGCTCTTTAATGAATATTGGCTTTATTCGCCTGCGAGAGATCGCATCGCAGGCGCGCACTTCAGGCTGGGGTCGTGGTTGGTGTCCGGAGTTCCCGACGTACACTCGGCAAGCAAACCCTGTGGCACGGCTAGGTAATGAGCTGATGACTTTATTTTAGTACAGTACCTGCTTACCTGGTCTTTTCAGCCTAACAGCGGGAGAGCGTAATGGGCACATCCCAGCACTCAAGTTTTGTTTCTTTGCCCGCTAGCCTGTAAACTGTGCCCCCTCCTTCCTCCTGAAGTGCTGCAAAGGGTCCGCTATGGCGATAAGGAGTAGGTCTCTTCTGGCCGTCCGTGTTCGCTGTTGGTGTTTGGTGCGACCAGTCAGGAAGTATTTGGGAGTCAGAAACTTGACTTCGGCTTTTGGAGGTCTTCATGTGAGATGCGCATGGGTGTAGGCTTTCAAGAGAGGTTCATCAACCAGTCAACAGAATTTCTGGAGATACTCTTTCTAGCGAATTGATTTGAGGATTTGCTGTATAGAGATGAGAGCTGCATGCAGTGGATGACTTTCCCTTCTCTGACAATGAAATCAACTAAATCAGAAGTACATTAAACATTTAATTAAATACTATTGTTCTGTCCTTGTAGCTTAGATTTATTTTTGGTTATTCAGCTTTATACCGAAAGAAAATGTTTTAGGCTTTCGTTCCTGAATTCAGATAACCGAGAGAGAATAGAAAATGAGACCTGTGCAGTAGAAATGGTAGGTAGACTTCTCTTTAACAATCTAGTTAATGAAATACTGATAATAAACCTGCTGTGTGCCAAGTACAGCCTTGTAGCTCCTTGAGAGCCTGGAGCTGTTTCTTAGATTTTTTCCTTTATAAACTTATATCCAGATGAAACTGGCCATCCTGTACTTTTAGAAATGCTTGCATTAACTTTTGTGACTGCTACAGGCTGTTGTGTGGAAGGCCAGTCACTCCGAGAACAATAAATTTAATAAGCCTTGGAAACTGAGAGCATGTTTTTGTATTAACTAAAGGGGGGAGAGGATTAAATAGCTCAATGGTTTTTTTTTTTTTCCTTACTCTTTTTCTCCAGTTCATCCTCTTCTTCTTTTCTGTTGTGTGGCCGCCTTTGGTGCCATTTCTAAAAAAAGTGAATCTTCAGGATAACAATATCCTGAGTGTTCATGCAAGTTTTGCCTAATGTTTCTTATACAGGAGTATCTCTGAAGACAGACTTTCTCAAGGTCTCATGGATCTCACAGTGCATGTTATAGTGCCATATGAAACTTAAAGGATTCTTTTGATGTAGAAGTTGTTACAGATCAGCCAAGTTATTTTTTTATAGGTGGTGAAAGCCAGGGGTTGGGGATAATAGTTTAAACAGGATGCGGGTCCACTGATGCTTCAGAACAGTCCAAGATGCCTTCATCTGTCACTGACCAGTACTTGTTGCTGGGGTTTCCATACTTCTTATACAGTAGGAGTCCCTTGATCTTTGGAATGCTTGCTGCAACTGGCATCAACTCTTTTAAACTGAAGAAGAAAAAAAAATAAGAAAGTTTAAAATTTTTGCATCTGTGTATAACTTGAAAAGAAAACACTTCTGTTTGGCAGTTCAAATATTTTCTCATGCATTTGTGTGGAGGACTTCCCCTTCCAGCCCTCATCTTCACTATATGCAGGAGATTGGTCCTCCTTCGCCTTTCTCTATTAACGGTGGTAAATGGAATGACTCTTCTTGGTAATGAACAGCAGGTTCAAGCACCTTAGAAAGTCTGTTCTGACAAAAAGAATTGATGATGGTGAGTTAGGCAACGAGTTGTCTACAACCCACTTTCAGCCTGGAGTACCAAGCTGTTGCCACAGGTGCCCTAGCGTAGAGATGGGCCTGCTCTTTATTTATGCAAGACTTGCAGTTACAGTATGGATGTTAACCTGTAGATGTAGAACGATGACCTCATTATTTTCATAACAGCCGTAGCAAGAAGCTCTACATGTTAAGGAATTTTGTGTTTTATGCATTTATGTTGGGATCTTGCACCTATGTGGTCTTCAAAACTTAAGCAGAATCTGCTGGTTCCTCATGTTGGTGTACTGGGTTTGCGTGGCAAGATTTTGTTAGCAGGGGCGGGGTACAGGGGTGGCTTCTGTGAGAAGCTGCTAGAAGCTTCCCCAGTGTCCGACAGAGCCAATGCCAGCCGGCTCCAAGACGGACCTGCCGCTGGCCAAGGCCGAGCCCATCAGCGACGGTGGTAGCACCTCTGGAATAACATATTTAAGAAGGGGAAAAAAAAGTTGCTGTGGCAACAGAAACTGCAGCTGGAGAGAGGAGTGAGAACATGTAAGAGAAGCAACCCTGCAGACCCCCAGGTCAGTGAAGAAGGAGGGGGAGGAGGTGCTCCAGACGCCGGAGCAGAGATTCCCCTGCCGCCCGTGGGGAAGACCATGGTGAGGCAGGCTGTCCCCCTGCAGCCCATGGAGGTCCACGGTGGAGCAGATATCCACCTGCACCCTGGGGAGGACCACATGCTGGAGCAAGTGGATGCCCGAAGGAGACTGTGACCCCGTGGGAAGCCTGTGCTGGAGCAGGCTCCTGGCAGGACCTGTGGCCCCGTGGAGAGAGGATCCCACGCTGGAGCAGGTTTGCAGGCAGGACTTGTGACCCTGCGGGGGACCCACCCTGGAGCAGTCTGTGCCTGAAGGACTGCACAATGTGAAAGGGATCCACGCTGGAGCAGTTCATGAAGAACTGCAGCCTGTGGGAAGGACTCATGCTGGAGAAGTTCATGGAGAACTGTCTCCCGTGGGAGGGACCCCACGCTGGAGCAGAGGAAGAGTGAGGAGTCCTTCCGCTGAGGAGGAAGGAGCGGCAGAGACAATGTGTGATGAACTGACCACAACCCCCATTCCCCATCCCCCTGTGCCACTTTGGGGGAGGAGGTAGAGAAAACTGGGAGTAGAGTTGAGCCTGGGAAGAAGGGAGGGGTGGGGGAAAGGTGTTTTAAGATTTGGTTTTATTTCTCATTACCCTGCTCTGGTTGATTGGTAATAAATTAGTTTTCCCCAAGTCGAGTCTTTTTTGCCCATGATGGTAACTAGTGAGTGATCTCTCCCTGTCCTTATCTCAACTCATGAGCCTTTCATTATATTTTCTCTCCCCTGTCCAGCGGAGGCAGGGAGTGATAGAGTGGCCTTGGTGGTCACCTGGCATCCAGCCAGGGTCAACCCACTGCAGCTGGGCACCTGTATTGCAGCCTGCAGGCAGTGAGGTTTTCTCTGCCTATAGTGTGAAGCAGACAGCAGGGCAAAGGATGCAAGTGTTTCTGGTTGCAGTAGTCCCTTGACAGAGCATTAGACAAAGTTTTGGTTAGCAGTGGGGCTGAATGAATGAGAGAGTTTAGTGGAAGGAGGCTAGGGTAACTGAGCTCAGGTTTGCTGCAGCACGGACTCCAGAGTCATTCCCTCTTGATGAGGAGCCTACCCCTCAGCTAGCTCTTCCCAGACTTGCGTAGGAAGGTTTTTTTCCTGATTTTTCCTGGATAGTGCCTACATTCATGGAGACGTTCTTCTCCCTTGAACAGCTGATCCCAAGAAATACCGAACATCTGCAGGACCTGTTAATATCAGCAGGTTATTGAAAATGTTCAAAACCTGCTCAAAGCCCAGTCAGTTGGAGCCAGCTTGGACTATAGCCCTGAAGCTTGTATGGGTAGATACCCAGAACCTGTGTAGGACCTCTCCTGCTTACAGTGTGATCCTTGATTTATGGCTAATGCCATCTGATAAAGCACTGGTATTAGAAGAGTATCTTCTGTGGTGCTCTGGTCCGGTTGTGCATTCTAACAGAGGAGTAGCACTAGTCTTTGTGTGTGGAATAGCTAGAAGAGGCTCTTGAGCCTGGTCCCTGTTTTATTTTTGTATTGATATAATTACAGTGTTAGGAGTGGTGTGGTTTTTTGTCTTTTTTTTTTTTTTTTTTTTAATCAACATAGCTAAACCAGGTTCAGCCTCTAGAAAAGAACCCATTTTCACTCATTTAGAGGCACCTTTTACTCATACAGTTCATTCTCCTTGTATTGAAGTTAACTCCTTTAAAACATGCTATGCAAACACAACTGCATCAATGTAGATTTGTAGGTTTTTGTGACTGCATAATCCTGTGGTGTATCTGCAACCTTCTTCTGCTCATTCTTGCTGCATTGTGTCTGGAAGGATTATAGAGTATATATAGACTTATGTTGGCTGGCCTGTGTTCAGTAGACTATGCTTAATTTAAGAAATTACAGCATGATGCATCTTGTGAAAAGCATGGCATGTGACCAATCTTAAAATTTTTGTTTGGAGAACTTGTGGGGAAACAATAGCAATGTTGCAGTTTTTAATATGTGATACTTGCAATGCAAATTTTAAGCTGCTGAGTAGACTTTCGCAATATACTTCTTCAGTGGCATCCTCTGTCCTAGACAAAGATCTTACATGCAACTGTTCAATGTATCAGCCTGATCTGTGTAGAGCTTTTAAAAGCTACTTTAGAGGGTGATGTAGGAATTTGAATGTGTGACTTCACAAAAAAAGAAGAGGACTTATATTGCCCTGAGAGTTTGTAAGATAAATTTGATAACCTGTTTAATTTTGTATATTTAGCGTTTTTAATATGATTGCTTATCCTTAAATTTTAAATTGTATCCTATACTATGTAGTATCTTAGTTGTGTATAAGAATGTTTCTTGGGCAGGTAATGAAGCGTATATTCCAACTTGAAATGGAAGATAACACTTCTTTTGTGAACAACCTTATCAACTTAAGTGATTTATTTTTTTTTCCTTAAAACTTAAGCATGAACATGAGTATTGCAAATGCAAAATATGCATGCACACAGAAGCTAAAATTTATTTTTTGAGTAAATTGAACTAATTTTTCAAATTTTGGGTGAATAGGCCTTGAAGTGACTTCAGAGTTTCTTGGTGTCTGAATGGTCTTGACCTCAAGTTCTGGATAGTTAGTGTTCAGGCAAAGTCTTTCTTGCCTGGGGAAAGCTGCATATACCAAGCTGTGGTATTCCTAAAAACATTAGGTGATGTTAAAAGAAAAAAAAAAATGTTTCTGAGCAACTTTTCTTTCATGGACAGCTTACCTTTAAGACCTTCCCTTTTATTTAGTTGGACCCTTTAATTTAATTGGACAGGTTTGATTTAGAAAGTGGTAATCCAGGATAGATCATGATCACTTCATGGTTCTGATCTACTTCAGATCCTGTCTTTCCATTGCTGTTGCGTGTTCCATCGTTTGGTATCTGCAGGCCATAGAAAACATTCTTTCTTATACTACAAGTGGCATTATGGAGGCTACTGTTTGAAGGTTAGGGTCTTACTTCCCAGCAACTTTGTAAACCAGCTGTGGTAAACTAGCTGCTGTTCTTTGAATAAGGAAAGATGGGGGAAGGTCCATACTAGGAACCCTGGATTTTTCCTCTGAAGCAGATTTTTGATACACCACCTGCAACGTGAGCAACAAAGGTTTATGTAGCCTCGCCCTCTTATCTTTGCTGAACATCCCTTTCATGATATGAATTTTGTCTTTTGTCATGTAATGATAAGGATTATTGGGGCTGTCTGTTGACTCATCTGCCAGCTATAACATCCTTGAAATTTTACACCCTCTGTAGAGCACAAGGGCTTGTATCTTAAGATACTATCACTCCTTCAGTTTGGGAAGCTATTTAGGCACAAGGATGAGGGGTCTGACAGGGGTCTGATGAGGTTTCAAAATAGAGATGAACGCAGGAAAGAAGGCAGCTAACAGGTGTAAGATCAACTAGTGTACAGGGTGCATGCAACTGTATTAGTGTTTGGATCAGATGTGAATTTTTGAAGTGAATCTTAGTCACCTGTACTTACTGTACGTATGTTTGCATTGCAGAACGATCACAGATCACAGGAACCTGATATTTTTCAGATGAAACCAGATTGGTAGATGCACTCAACTAATGGGTTTTCAGTCCACAGGACCAGATCAGAACTGGTCTGAAGTAAAAAGCCTGAAGTATGTGGTATGAATGCTTGGTCTTCAGCATCAGTTCTTGCTATGCTGCACTACTTGGTATTGTATACATAGCCAGGGTCACTTAATCTGGAAATGAGAGTGCTGCTGCTTTTGATTACTTTCTGCATCAGCTTAGCAATGTAGGAAGAAACCCCAAACAAATTTTTGAGACCCTCTCCCAAAGAAGTTATTGTGGCTAGGTTCCTGTTGCTATTTCAGCTCTATGAAGTGTAACATTCAAATCTAAATCAACTGGGAATGGCAAATGGAATAAATTCTGGGGGATGACCTCACCTGAATGAGCATGCTTCTGATTTAAGTAAGTTTGGGAGATCAAGAACCTGATCTGGCTGAAGACCTGGAAGAGAGGTGGTCTGGAAAACAAATCCTCCTCCTTGGTAGAATGTACCCAGCCAGTATTGCAAACAGTTTTTGCTGAATGAAAGATGTAATCAGCCATATAGAAAAGGCAATAAAAATATTGATGACTTAACTAACTGGAAGTTACTTGACTCAACGTAGATCAGCAAGCAAAAGTGTAGAATTCCTGTGCAGAAGAGAAATGCTGTATTTGCTCATCCTGCAATAGGAAGCATTGTTGCATTCCCCAGGTAAAGTTTGATTCAAAGGTGGCTGTTACAAACAGTGAAACTTGATACAGCTTCCTTGGGAATACAAAAGAATGCCTTAATGTGATTATAATTTCCAGCGCAAGATTCTGTGAAGTCACAGGGGTATTGCGCACCAGAAATTTCAGTCTCTTCAGATGCACACACTGAAGAAACAGGTGAATTGGCACGTTTAAAATCAAATTAGTTTACCATTTTGCCCTTTCTGTGATGAGGATTGCATTAGAGTGGTAGATGTTATTACATCAAAAAAAGTGTCCCAGTTTCTGAAAATGTGCTAGTCTGTTACAAACAGCCCAATAGTGTCCTTGTGAATTATCCCAGGTTTGGTATGTGTTGGGCCCCATGTTGCTCTGCAGTGTGCTGCTCCTGAATTCTTCAGTCAGACCTCCAAGCTTGAGGCCACATGGTGATGGATTCACAAAAGGTTAGAAATGCAAGCTTTTAATAAGTGAGAAAATCTGCATTTAGTAAGGACAGAATATGCTTCCTAATACCCCATGCTGATTACCATTTTTGGCATGTTGTCAGTATCATCAGCTCGTGTTTTTTAATACTGCCAGTTTGTGATGTTTATTCTTTTAAACTGAGTTCTGAAGTTTTGTGATTATGTGAGGATATCAGCTTTCCATTAACAAAAGTAGTATTTTTGGTTTCAAACTTAAAAGCACTAATGTGGGCCTGAACAGCTGTAAAGCCATAAGGAGAAAAACATATGCAGTACTTAAAATCTTGTGATTGTTTGGGTTTTGGCTCATAATACTCTGGAGTATTTTGGTTTTGCTTTTTTTTTCACTGTGTTTGCAGCAAAACTTTCTGAAGTGCAAACTGTCTGACTGTATAAAAGTCCTTGGGGATACAAATAAGGTATTTGCAATTGAATAAGAGGTTGGCTCATCTCATGTTGGAGCTCTTCAGAGTACAGAACTTTTCTTTTGTCTCGCTGGCAGCCTGATAAGGTGACTATTGCAATTGCCAACAGGAGGGTGTGAGTAGCTTCCTGCTATCTGAGGAAGAGACACAAAGCAGGAAGTCTAGCTGACAGGTCCTCTTTATGTTTAGATGCAGTCCTGCCCTACAGCTTTGTTGCTTTTAAGGACAAACAGCAAGAAGAACATGAATCTTTGTACAATGCTTTGCTTTTATGGTATCTGTTTTGGTGGAGCAGTAGAAGAAAAATTTGTTCACAGGACCACATTAGCTTTTGACATTGGAGAGTCTGGGGAAGCAAGATGGCATCCAAGAGCCAGTAGGAACTGTTGATATGGGGGAAGTGAGTTTGCAGACTTGTTTTTTTTTTCTTGTTATGACTTGGAGGTTTTGGATGGAAGAAGCATCTGTTTTCTATGTTTTGTTAGCTTTTACAGCAACTACTGCCTAGTCTTTCTTTGTAAGATTTTGCCTCTAATAGAGATGAAAAACTTTGAAGCAATTAAAAATGAAGTAATCGTTCTGTAAACTGTCAATAGTAAGTTTCATAAATGAGCATCGATGGAGCTGCTGTGGCAGTGAATAAGAGGGAGAAGAGAATGCAGACATTACAAGGGAATTTAGTATTTGTGTTTAGTTGTATAAACTGCATATGCTTTGGATGGGCTGATGCAGAGACAAATATTAAGGCTGCATATTGAACCTGGGAAAAAAATCATAGTACTCCTCTTGATATTAGTAATAAAATGGCAGATGAAATTCAGTGTTGATAAATGCAAAGTTGTGTATATTTATAGCAGAATTCACATGGCAATACAGATGCATGGGTAGGCCCTAAAATACCATCGTGGCTCAGGAAAGGGAAAGAGGATCCTTCTTTAAAATGTCATCTCAACCCCAATGTCTGTCAACAAGTTCAGAGTATTAAGAAGGAAAAAGAAGGAGAAATCTCATTTTTACACTGCTTAAATGTACGGTTTGCTATTGTCTTAAATGCTACATTTCTGGCTGTACCATCTCAAGCAAGAGTACTGTAAAACCAAAGAAAATACAGAGAAGGATGACACGGTAATTGTAAGAAAACAATTGCTTCCATACAACGAGGGATTAAATAGTTACAGCCCTTCAGTCTGAAGAAGAGACAGCTGAATGGTGTGGGGAGTCAATATTATAGGCATGTTTGAAATCATAAAGAGAGGCTAAATAGGCAATAAGTAATTTCTCCCAGTAGAAGAACTCGATGACAGTTACAATCCAGTCACTTCTTTTTCCCATGAGTGTAGTTGAATTCTGTGTCTCACTTGTGCAGTAACGTTAGGGCGGCCAAAATGAGTAGACTATGAATTTGTACAGTGTCTTGGAAGACAGGTCCATTGCAGGGGAGTATTAAACATGATGTTCAGATGTGATGGTAGGTTTGTGGAGATCCTGAAGCTGGGATTGCTGGAACCTGAGGCTGTGTCCATGAGATGTGATTCCCTGTATGTCCTGGTGCTTATGCTGTGTGCTAAAAACCTCCATCCCTCCTCATTGAGTGGACAGCCAGATCTAGTTCCAGAACAGGAAACTGCAGTTAGAAAATGGAGGTACTCTGGATAGTGTCCAGGAGCACTCCCCAGTGTAAGCAGAATTGCATTGACTGCACAGGTGAGACTTTATTCAGAGGGATTTATGAAGATACTTAATCTGCTCCAGGGACATGTAGCTAAAGTGTTCCTTCTGCTTGGAGGTGCTGCCTTGACATACGAGCAGAGGCTGTTGGCCTTCCAACATTTGTATCCTAACCAATTTATGACTTTATATGTAAGGCCCACAACACTGAGTGAACCTGAAACTGAATTGACAGCCTGTGTAGAGTGCAGAGTGATGATGCACTCTACAGTGAGTGATCCCTTCTCCCAGTGCTTTATTCTTACCTAGAAACTTGCATAATTTCAGGTTTCACCAAGGCTGGAGAAAAGGTACAGAATTGTTGACCAATGTCTGTGCTGTTCCTGCAGCTATTAATTTTGTGTTGGCTAATCTGCATCTTTCTCTGTCAGAACTGTTGCAGTCTGGGAAACAGTTGTGGAAAACTGTTCTAGTGAGAATATTACTGAAAAGAGGGGAGAGCATTGTTCTCTGGTGCATCCACTTGATTACTTTTTATGATGACAAGAGAGTTCTTGGATCCAGTCCTACTTCCTGTTCGCATATCATTGCCTTTCTATCAGCATCAGGTTTCTTCTAGTCTCTAAACTCAGAATTATTTTGCTAATGATTACGTACAAGAAGGTTGGTATTTTAAAAATCTAATTATTCAGCATTAAAGGAGAATATGAAAATATTTTGTGTGTCTTTTATCCTGAGAACTGTATTAAAAAACAATTTGGGGAGTTTAAATTAGAAATGTTATTAATGGAATGTGCTAGAGGTCTGTGACATCTTGTGCAGAAAAAGGAGCCTTTGGGTTACTTACTACTTGGAGCTCAGTACACAAGCTTAGCAAACAGCAGTTCTGGTCAAAGTTCCTGCTACCTGTACTGTAGCATAGTTGTGTGTGATTTTGAGTACCTACATGTCCTTTAAAACACATAAGCACTGAGAATTTCTTTCAGGCTCCATACATATAGGTACCTTAAAATCTGCATATTGTTTACACTTGTATTGCTAATTTTCACATTTCTTATGGACCACTTCTTTATAAATGAGCAGGAGGGCATCTTAATCTTTATTTTACTAAAGACACATATCACCAGAAGAAACCCAACAACTTCCTTCTCTCATATTGCTTTGTAGTTTTGTGGTCTTGGAACTATACTCAGTGCTGTAATTTATTTAGGATTATGGCAAAACAAGCTGAGGTCAAGGTGAGTATTTCTGTTGGTTGGCAGAATTGAGGATACCCAGCTCCTGCAGTTGTGTGTAAGGTGTCGAGCTTTATGTGCCTTTTCTGAGAAGCTGATTAGGATCCCTCCTCCCCTTTTGCCCACCAAGGTTCTTGAAACTAGTGCTTTTAACTCGGTGGTTGCAGCTTTGAAGTGATCAGTTGCAGAACATGCTCTAATTAATCTCTTCAAAATTTGCTCTCTTGTAAATATTATGGGTAGGAATTTAATTTTGTATTTGCTGAAGATATAGATATTAAACCAACAAATTTGTGCAGTTGCAGACCACTGTGTGCCTGTGTCAGAGCTGTATGAGGTTTTTTTGTTTTGTTTTAAACACCAAATATGGAAACTATTTTGTACTATTATATTTGTATTGATAGCTGAATGCTTGAAAAAATGGACAAATGCTTGTTGTGAACGAAAGGTTGCACAGCTGCAAGGCAGACGTCTTTCTAAGTCATTATGAAGAGTCATGTTTTTACAACATATGATTAAAATGACAAAGTTTGGGGCAAATATGTATGTTAGCCATGAGTTTAGTTTCCAGCTGGAGAAATTATTTAATGTTTGTGAGATGACCCTTTGCCTAAGCAGAATAATGCCTATTGGCAGAGATGCATGCTTGTGGTGTTTGACATATTTGACCTGATGACTGCTTTTCTCACGTTAGGCATGTTAAGTGACTTGTGTTAAGAAAAAGTCTTTGTAGAATTGTATCAAACAAGGTATCTTTATTTTGTAATCTTTGTAGGTATATTTTTACATGACTTTTTTTCTTTTACTTTCATGCTTACCATGTAAAATCCTTTCAGAAAGCAACAATAAACTGTAAGTAAATTAAATGCAAATTCTCCAACAATTGTTTTGTTCCCTGATTGTATGGTCCAAAATAAGCTGCAAAACCAAAGTAATGAAAGATTAAAAGCATCAAGAATAAATTCCCCATAGTAGCAGCAGATTATCATATATGTTGTAATTCAGTGATCAGAGTGGTAGTCTGTAGGATAGTATCACTAAACATCTAATTATTTATATAAGTTCCTGATGCTTTTTCAGTGATTAAACTGAAATAATATTGGGGGGAATGTAATTTTTTTTTGGGGGGGACGGCTGAATATAAGAGAGAAGCTAAGAACAGCATTGGAATTAATGAGCTTTTTTAACACTATAGACTGCAGATCATAAGCATTTTCTTGGAGGCTTGGGGAAGGGAGTCGCTTAACATTTCTTTGGGGAATGCATAGGGGAAACATTCACTGGTACCATATGTGACAGTAGGAAGGGGAGATGATTTTAGAATTCATGCCTTGTAATAGCGTGTTGATTTCAAAACATTAATAGTAGCAAATCCAACAACAGATGAGTAAGGTAACACAGATGTAGCTTGCTTTTTTCTACTGAAGCAAGAGTCCACAGGCACTACCTGGGGAATTGGAAGTGCAGCTTAGTTCTCCCATGAATGTATAGTGTGGAAGTAATGAACAAAAATTAAAAAAGGAAGACAATTTATAATGCTGTGCTTGTCTAGAATAAAAGCAAACTATATACATTGAGAAGCTAATGGTTTGCTGCTGCTGCATCTTTACTTCCCTTGCCATCTGAAATAATCTTTTACTTTGTATATAAAATTGTGTCTACCATCAACATAGAATCTGTCATGATACTGAAAATACAAATCACTGTATCACCCTGTGTTTAAGTATGGGCTTAAACTGCAGTAGACTCAAGTTAAACATTAGGAAACTTTCTAGTAGGGAGGGTAATGAAGCACTAGGCTAGATTGCTTGGGGAAGTCATCCATCCCTGGAACCTTTGGAACAAGGTCTGCAAATACTGTCAGAAGGGGTCTGGGTATGGTTTATAACCCCACCCCACCACTTTCTGTAACATAGGATTTCTCAAAGTCAGTTCTATTCCTATTTTTCTGTGACTTTTTTTCTGTGGGAAACTCAAAGCACAAGTCATAGAATTGGATGTTTGTTCTGAAAGCTGGGGGGAAAAAAAAAAAAAAAAAAGAAAGAAAAATACCCTGGCAATTTAAATGGTGTTTTGAAGCAGCATTTCCTTGTCAGTAATAATATTCTAGATTGCTTCCAGTAAGAAAAGAAAATCAAGCATGCTGTTGAAGTTTGCTTTCAGGTTTTTGTGCTGTGCTTTTTGACTTTCAGACACAGTGAAATACTGTTTGTTTAAAATTTAAATGTGAGAGTTACAGACGAAGAAAAACGTTGGTACACATTTTTTTATTACTCCTAATTCATAAGAGCTGCTCTTTTAATTTTTGAAGTCACAATTCTGATTGAATGGGTAATTCAATTGTGGTGTTTTTTTTTTGGGGGGGGGGGGGAGAGGTTAGAAAGCAGAGGCCAAAACCAAAAAGTTTTCACTGATACTGTTTAAAGTCTGTAGCATTCAGCACTTCACCTTCAACATCTTAAAATACATGCAGGTGATGTCTGAACTTGTTAAACATATAGTAAAAATGTTCCACTTGATTGCTTTAATTTTTGCTTACAGTGACTTCTCAGATACCTTACTTAAAGTAATTCCTCAATTACTCTTCTGAATAAATCATTGTAAATCTGGTTTATTGTACTTGACTGTATACAAAAAATGGCAAGCCTACAATAGGTTTTATTTTGGTGTTCGGGAATTGCATTTATTTTCTGGCTTCTTTATGCTATTTAAAGAAGGTGTTTTTCATCTGTTTCATCAGAAATTCATAGTCCATCCTCAGCCTCTCTGGGTGACTGCAGAAGACATAGAATTGTGGCACCACAACATATTGGAAGTTGAGTGAGTTGAGGGTAAAAACTTTTAATATGATTATTCACAGCTGTAAGAGCAGAGTAAATAAAATATTCAAGACAGTAGAGAGTTCTATTTTGAACATGAAAATCTCAGAAAACTAAAGGAGTATGACTTCAGAAATGTGGGAACATCAAATTTTATGCATTATTTTGATATATAGAGGAAGAGAATTTGAATGATGATACAAGGAGAGAAGAACTATAGTATCTAAACATCGAAGCTCTTTACAGTCCACTAAGAAGCCAAAAAGCACATTGCTCTATTAAAATGTCTCTTGCAGGTTGTTTTTAAACCAGAGTAGATGGGACTGAAAGCTTGCATGCAAAATGTTGATGTTCTGTACAGGCATTTTGGGGAGCATTAGGTAATTTGAGGCCTATAATGAAATACTGAATTAGTAAGTGTAATGGTGTTGGTAGCTCCTTCTGTATGAAAGGTAGGTATCTGCATAATGTGAATTTATATGGCATTTTTCTCACCTTGTTTAATACGGCCTTACAGAAGAAAAAGTAATATACCATGAGGTGTTTCTTTCAGGGGAGAGGGGAGAGATGGGAAGAAAAACTAATTCTTAATAAATAGCATTCTTGGTAATGTCTTTATTTTAATTTCTTTAGACTATGTCTGAATGTATCCAGCTCTCATTTGCTGTTTGTAGAATTGGCATTTACACGGTAAGGCAATGTTCCAACTAACTAAATAATTTTTGTTAGTGTTAATGCCATTTGAGTGAAAAGAAGTTAGTTTTTTGGGATCAGGATTAAGCAGTGCAGTTAGCAAAAGGGATTTGTCATATTAGTTTGCATAAACAGACTACAGCATGGTTTTGTCCTGTCAAAGAGTTAATAATACCAGGACAGAGAATGTATTCTCCACTTCTTAATTAAAAAGGTAAAGAAAAATTCAGCCAACCTCTTAAGCTATAAGAAAATTTAGAATTCATATGTATCAGCTGCTGAGAATTCTAGGCTAATGTAATTGCTGAAGGGTTTGTATACATTTGCTTTTAAATATCCGTGATGTTTGAGTAATGTCATATATTAAACCGTGTTAGCTAAATGCACATACTGTCTGGAGTGCCTTAATATTTTCCAAATGCTGTTATGTTAAACTTCCCAAACGTTAATTAAGTTATATAAAAGAAATATGAGGTTTACTTCAAATATATGTCCCAAATATGCTGTTACTCTTTTTGCTGCTGCCAGTCATTCCAATTAATGATAACAGTTAAATGAATGGCGTGTTTCATAGAAATTCATTGTGTAAGCTCTGCTTAATTGTTTAATATAACATTGTGTAAGCAGAGCTTACACAATATATAAGACACTTGCTCAAATCATGCTTCAAATCCTGGAGCTTTTGGAGTGGGAGTGCTGCTTCTACTGTTAATACTTTTCAGGAGGAAGCCTGGCACATACCACTTCCTCTTCTGTTGGGCTGTACAGTCAAAAGTAGGTTACTTTTGAACAACTGTGAGGACTATGTACCACCTCAGTCTTACCTGAGGACAGAATTGCAAAGCTTAACATTTGCTTTTATTCTCAGAATTTGGTTCCATGTAGGGTTTAATATCTGCTTGAATTTTTCTCCTGTGCCATTTGCGTGCATTCAGTTTTCAACATCTAAAAGACTATTTTCTAAATGATAGAAAATAACAGATTTGGGCAATATGGACGAAATTCTCATGGAGGAAACTGCTACTTGCAAAGTCAAAGGCATATTTTCCTGTGGTATTTTTAGTTCCGTATGAAGACTTTCTCTCTCTAAATGCCTATGTGATAAGAGTATGCTTATCTTGAAGGATCAGAGAGGGTTACAGTATGAGGTTTTAATAGCTGCAAGGTATACAAGCCATCTGCCAGCTCTTTAGAAGGCTGTAGTAAGCTGTCCAAATTAATTTGAGAGGATGTCCAAGTATAAATGTTGTGTAGTGCAGAATTGGGTATAAGCAGTTATAATGAATAGCAAAATATAGCCTCTGACAATAATTGGTTCTGGTTTAGTTTAAAATAGGTAAGTGTGGTGCGTATACTGCAGTGCACTGCAGAGTTGTGGTAGCTGCAGTTATAGTGATAGTTGAGTAACTGATACCTCATTGTGACCTTTTGGGCAGCTAATATTTAATTTCATCAAACATTTTAAATTACAAAATATAAAGAACTAGCTTCATTTATGAAAATGCTGAAAGGAACTGATTTTATTGACTGCTGGTACTTAAGGGAGGAAGGTGAAGAAGATGATGACTAGGCTTCAGAGCATCCAGAGGTGCACTGTTGTGGCCACAGTGTAGAGGGAAGACATGCATCCTATGTAAGGTGCATTTGAGGGCTAAAATAGTTCCTTTAGGAAAATGCTAGGTGCTGAGAGTACTTGCTTATATAGGAATGCCTGTCATTGGAAAGGACAGTTTCAGGTGATCTGACTGCAGAGTGGGTTTGGACAGCTTTGGTGTCAGAGTAAAGGTGGAGGCCTGCTGAAGTGAGAGCTATGCAGCAATGCAGTGTGATGGTTCTCCCTCTGCACTGCTCATGCTCTGTCATGTAACTCAGTCACTGGATTTGTTGCTTAGGTGTGCGAGCAGTTTGGCAGCTACCAAGTATGGTGCTCCCTACTGATGTCAAGAAGCAAACCACAAAACTCCAATTCGTATTTCCCATTTAATTAATTCCTTATATCTTGTATTGTGTGCTTTCTACTGCATGCTGTTTCTAAGATTTAATAGATTTTTTTTTTTTGTTAATTGATTGATTTTTATCCAAAAACTAAGCAGTCTCTCAAATGCCAGTCCTTACCAGTACCATGTCTTCAGTTTGTACTGTATTACTTGGACACTTCCTGTTCTGCACGTCCTCAGTCCTCTTTGTACAGTGCTGCACGTATCTTGCAAAGGCTCTTAGTCCTTTGGACTACAGACATCTCAATTGTTAGTCTGTTATCAAGCTGCTTATCAGTAACACTCCTGAGCACCCATTACTTTAGCTGTACTACTCCATTAAATAGGCTTCCTGCTTTTCAGGCCTGTGCGGATTATGAGATGGAGGAAGGGTTTATATAGTTATCTGTGGCAAAAGACCCATGCCGCCTTCAGCTACCATGACTAAGAGGATGAAGCTTTGTTGTCTTGAGCTCGGAAAAACATAGATCTTTGCAAGAGCACAGAAAGAGATGTGATGACCATTTTGGGGAATTAAACCAGATGAGATTACTTAGAAGTGTATACCCTCAAAGGGGGGAGTAGAAAAGCAGAGGTGATTAATATAAAAACTATAGATATTTGTAAGGAGCTGAAGTTGAACGATGTGTATCCTAAAATTAAAATGTTATTATAAACTTAAGTGAAAACTTTTGGGATTAAAAAACCAGCCAACCAACCAACCAACATAAAACTCCATTTCCTCTGTGTGTTTTACACAGCTAGTACCTTCTGGCAGAAGTACCAGTCTTTTCAGACACGCTTCTTCTTCTTCCAACATACAAGTGTCTGAGATGCGTCAATTGGAAGTGTGGGAACAGACAGATAAATTGCTTCTTGAATCTTCATGACTGTGGAGATTTTAAGCATACGACAGCTTGTAGGAAAGCTTATCGTTATATTATCATTAACTTCCTTTCTGTTTCTGATTTAATTTTCTTAGCTAGGTAAAAATCCTAATACAATAATGATGGAAAGTTCAACCTACATGAACTTCAGAGGAAAAATAATCCAAAGTTTGTTGTCTTTTATAATGGTGTGTTTGCCGCCTTTATAGATACTTCGGACTCCACCTCAGAAATGCTGTGCATGATCGTATGCCTACACGTCTTCTCTGGAAGGTTCTCTCATACGCTGTAATAGGCTTTGAGACTTTTTTTCTTCTCAACTGTTTGCATACAATAGTAAGCTTTTTTGAACAGGGGTAATAAGGTATTCTTTCCTCTCCCTACCCCCTAAGTATGACTCTAGGAATAAGCAAAAAGTAATTTTTGTTTTGGATAACAAGGACAGAAGCCTATTCAGTGGTACCATTCAGAAAAACTAAGGAGGCTTAGTGGAAGTGTGGTCCTTTGCTGGTATGCATTAGAAAGAAAAATACTGGGAAACAACATTTTCCCTTCTCAGGAAATTGGAAAGCAACAGTTTTCCTTGATTGCAAATATGTCATCAATAGATAAACAATTAGAAAACATTTAAAAACAAAATAATGATAACAAAAAGCTCTCTGTAGAGCTTTCTGCTTTGCAGATGCTGGGTATGGCAAAAGTGATGCAGTCTAGCAGCGTTGCATCAATGTTGGCATCTTCTTCCTGAAAATGATGAGTAATGGATATTTTGGTATTAGTAGCCTCTTGCTTGGCTTGAATTTGTGCAGTAAGGTGTGGAAGTAAATGGTGCATTTATACAACTGTGCTTACTATAGTTTATATATGGTAAGTACAGTAAATGATACAAATGTGCTTTTAGTTCCCTGGTTTACTTTGGATTAACTTACATTTGTCTTTGTTTATAATGATAAATTCATGTCTTGAAATGGTTTGACTGGAAACAGCTGGTATACTAAGGAATTTGCCTGACATTAGAACAAAACAGAAGTAACATTTATCCATGAAGTGGTGGAGGAGAAGCTCTTAAGAGAAGAGAAGCCAACTGAGGCAATAACTAAAGGCAGTCACGGAATAGGAGGTAATCATGGGAACATGTGTGGAAAGTTCAGGAGCCTGCCTGTGACTTACAGTATGGAAAGCTTCCTGTGAGACTCTTCCCCTCCCCGATGTGGTTTCCCATTGGAAAATGCAAAGTTAAAAGTAATAACAGCTCATATAGCATATCCTGTCTGCTCCTCCCTTTCCCATGTCGTGTCCTTGACATGAGCAGCAAAACAAAGGCACAAAAGGGCAGCAGGAAAAAATTCTTTTATGTGTTACCCTTTGGGAAATGTGGACAATTCCATTCACAATCACTGTTGATATTCTGTGGGTAGGCTGCTGGAAAGGAAAGGTACAAATATTTTCTACTTCTAGCCTTAAATAAAAGGTGCTTGCTGTCACCAGAGTCTTGGCAGTGACTTGCAGCTGATGGGAGTATGTCCCGTTTGTTGTTGCAAATCTGTAGTCAAGCTGCTTGAACCATGCTGGTTGTGGTGTGCATTGCTACCAACCTGAACAGGAGAAAGAGCAGCAGAATGTTCTGATGCACATGTTGTTTTGTGCATGTGAATGTTGGATACACTGTGGATTTTTTTGCTATGAGGCTTTCCTTTCTACTTTTCTGAAATAAAGAAAGAATTGTGACTTTTTTTTTTTTTCCAAATGGGGAAAGTAAGGACAGGTGAAGTGGGAAATCATCAAGGCTGGGCCAGGAGTGAGGATCAGAATACAAATCTCTACCCTTTCTCTTCACAGAGTTCACTGGTTACAGTAAACTGTAGTCGAAATTGCTGAGCAGCCTCTCCTTGTGGCCAGAGCTAACGTTACCTGCTCAAAGAGGTCAGCAGGTCGGTCCAACCAAATGCTGCTGCAACAGCATTACTTCCCTGAGCTATTAAGTGATACACACTGTACTTACAGCCCTTTGACAACCTCTGGCAACTACTAATTGATATCACTGGAAAAGGTATGGTTTGCCACTTTGACCTGTTACTTTGTGTCAGAATGAAATGTCTGTTTGACAAACTTGCAGGCTGCAAATAGAGCTTTATCCTGAACTAGGAACATTATGAGCTCGGGTTGTGTTCCTCCTGATAGTCTCTACTGTCCATGGCCCCTGCCTGCCCTAGAAAACAGCAGTGTTGTTCCACAGACCATTAACTTTAGGGAGGACTAGGAAGAAAGCCCAGATCCTCATTACAAGAGTCTCAAATCGTTCCTGTTCAGACAAGTTGCTGTTCACTTGTATTTATCAAAGCTATGTGGTTAGTTATCCTGTACATAAACACTGTTTTGCATCTTCCCTTTGGAAGTCAGGATTCCTGATCTTCGGTGTTGCTGTCTTTCCAGAAAATCGCTGTGTAATGTGCTGGCAAAATGTCATGGTTTGCCTTCAGTGGCTGGCCTTCAGTGGCTGGTCTGCATGAAAGATAAACTACTCCTATAGGCTCAAGTGATGCAGGGGGTGATTGCGTGAGCATGGAATTTTTCTGATGGCCTCTGCTGAGCATCCTTTTTTTGTACAGTTTGCAAAGTAGCCTCTTTAATTATAAAAATAAAAAATAATTCTTTTAAATGAATGATAGATTTAAAATGTAAATTGCAAGTACATTGCAAAGCAAAGGTATTCAAAGTCCTGACAATCTCCTATAAAACATACCACATGCTTGAAATTTGAGCTGCCCTGTGACTGTGGACTCGGAAAGACGGCAGTGGGGCATGTTGAATTACTAAGTGGCAAGTGTACAAACCCAGCACTTAGCTGTATCATTTGAATTATTGAGGGGCCAAAAAGACTAGAAATGGCTCTTCAGTGAAAGTGAATTTTTTCTTTCGCATTCTGTAGTCCAGGGGTTGGGTCTGTGCATAGCCTTGAGGTTTGCAAAAATCAAGTTAATTTGCAAGGATTCCTGGAGTCTGGCTGGGCAATTCTAATTGTGGTGTAAGGTTGCCCTATGATTGTGCTAAAAGTTGCATGCACTGCTCTGTGGGTGTGCAGTCACATCCTCTACTTTGTACAGTTGCGTAAGTAAGAATCTAACAGGTGATTTGCAAGTGGAAATAGTAAGTATCAGTAGTATATACCATTTATAGTATTTGCATACAGCTATTTTAGTTGTATTTGTTGTTCTGTTGTTATACTCTTCCCAAAAGTGGTGATGCTTTTGAGTAATGAAATGTAGATTGTTTCTGGTTGGTCTGTGTTTGCCTTTAACAGCAGCTGCACAACCACATTTTATTAGAAATTATATTTCTTGCAGGATAATTACCTTTTTCACAAGACGTCATGTTACAGCAGGAGTGGGATCAGTCTGTTCATCAGGTCTTAGACTTGTTTTGGTACTGTGAGCTGAAAAGCTTGTCTGTTTACTTTAGACTGATAAAAGACTGCTTTTCCCTATGAATATGCTTGCACTGTATCCTGAGGGCATCAGTGATATGTTACTATTATGATTACTACTGTAAATAGTTCCAACTCTGTTTTCTGAAGACATCCTGCATTTGTTCAAGAATAGGTCTCTCTTAAGGGAAGAAGTCATACAAGTGGATAGTAGATTTTAAAAAAAAAAAAAAAAAAAAAAGGAAGTGCATCAAATGCCACAAAATTTCATCTGTTATGAATTAGCTTCTTTTGGGAAAAGACCCTTTTGATTTTCTCCATTAGTATGTATCTGTCCTTGGAGTTTTTAATGTTTCTCCTCACCATAAATTTGAAAATGTTTACTCAGGTGTTGAAGTTAGTTTTCAAAGTGGTCTGCTGAATTTCTTGCTGCTACAGCTTTTTTATAATTGTAGTCTGCTGTCTTCAAAATGCTTTGCGATTGTGTCCATGTGTAATTAAAGCCATAAATGCTTTTGGGAAGGCTGTCTACAGCATCCTTTAGATCCTTTTAAAGTAAATAGCCCTTTTTAGATCAGCCTTGTATTGCAATGTTTGTATTTTGATCAGTTTGATTATATTTCACACAAGTCTTAAACCTATTTATATTCTGTAATATGAAGACCTTTGAAGAGTGCCAGTTCATTTTTATTGGCAAGGATTTATATGGTACAAAATTGCATTGAATTTTTAATGGATTTATGTTGCTGGGTGTTATGTTGTTGAAGAGCAGAAAATGACAGTGTTTAATAGATACTGTAACTTCGTACAATGTTTCCATTGGTATGAATGTGTATAAATATACATACTTATGTTTGAAAAGGTAGCTTTTGAGTGATTAAGTGTATTAGCATCTCAAATGCCATTCTGGGCAATAGACTTCTAGGAACTGGTAAGATGTGAGAAGTGATATCAAGGATGTCTTGTGTCCTGGAAAGCTATCACATGGCATGCTATAACCAAGACTGTAAAATTCTGTTTCTGGTATTGTCACAATCACCTATGTGAATGTAGGCAAAAGTCTTGTACCTCCATTGCCAGCAGTATTTGTTCCAAGGCTTCCCAAACTTGCAACTTCAATTTCTTAGCTGTATTTAACACTTTAACAGTTAAAATGCTAGACCCACCTTGTTTGACTCAACCCTTTTGATGTCCTCATTAAGAGCACATGAGCACAAATTATCTGTTGTGCAGTTATTTTATTAAATATTGCACCTCAGGCCAAAACATAACCTACCCTTTTTGCTTATCTTCTTGCTCTTTGAGGAGCAGTACTCCTGTGTGCTTTCAGTATGTTTGCTTCTTCATTGAAGAGAAACGTGTAGTGCAGTGCAGGGGCCTTCTTCAGGCCAAGTCATATGAAATACATCTGTATATCCTGTTTGAGATAAAAAGACATAGCAGAAGAGCTGCAAGACTGCACAGAGGTGATTTCATTTGCAGCATTTCTAGCTAGCACAAGGTTGAAGCCAAATACTCTTAATCTCTGACCATTCTGTGGCAGTGTGTCAGTTACCTGGTTTGGGAAACGTGCGTAACTCCCTCCTCTCCTCCTCAAAACTCCTGAACATCAGCCAGGTGGTGTGGTTCTGCATGTTTAAGTTTTTTTTGGTTCAGCTACTTATGGAATTACCTAGATGTAATCTGCTAATGTTTGTCCCTGTCTTTTCTCTTTCATGCCACAGTTCAGTTATTCATTATTTTATCTATTTTCTACACTCCCATCCTGTTCAGTTGTCCCTTAAGCATCCCATTTGTGTTCTTCACCTCTCTGATGTCATTCTACTTCATCCTGGCCTTCTCTGTTAGATCAGACTTCTTGCCACTGACAAAAATAATGTTTTTTATTCTGTACAACTCACTTCCCTTGTACCTCAGACTTGTTTCTTGGTGTTGCTTTATTAATTGCCCCCGGTTTTAGCACAGAGTGTTTTTACTTCTCCAGTTGTTTGTTGGGGTGAGTGGTGGTGGTGGAAGGGTATGTGTGCAGATGAAACATTTTGAGGTAAATTGTGTGCTAGAATCTCTTTCCTTCAAATACCATTAATAACAGTTTTTTGAAGCACTGTTCACACTGTAATGTAGTCAGACAACATACACTTCAATTTATGGAAGATGATGATTTGTTCCCTGAGTCTAAAACTGCATACATTTCCAAAACATGGGAGATTTTGTTTCTTAGCCAGGCCTGTGTTGTGTTAGTGTTCTCTTGAAGATCTGCTTACTTCATTTTGCTGTCATCTTGAATTATATGGAAGACATTCCAGTGCATTTCCGTGGATTATATACTCTTAAGTAATAACCGCTCCGTATAGGGTCATATCTCGAGGCCCGACAGAGGTTGATACTCTGTTCTATTCCTAGCGTAGTCTCCGCTGTGACAAGCAGGCTATAGGCAGATAGGGAATGTATCAAACACAGCAGTGTGTGTGTAAACCATGCAAGTTCTGTGCCGCATGCACTTCTTGTCGATGTGTGGAAAACAAGGTGGGATTTGTTGTGAAGTTGAACCTGTATAGACAAAAGATCCCGGCATGTTGAAGGGAAAGTGAAACGAGACTATAGAGTAGAACTTGACAAAGACTTTTGATTATTGACATCAAGGTTTGCGTTTCAGATGCTTTTGCCTTTTTAAGAGTTGTGTGTTGTTTTTTCTCTGCTTGAATTTATTTGCTGTGGAAGAGAACAAATCTACTACGAGAGGCTGAAAAGAGCAGGTTGGGTCATGTGGGATGTTAGAGGAAGTAGCTCTTGGTTTCAAGGGTTCTAAAATGCTTTTCACTGTAACATCTCACTTGACTTTGGACAAGAATGTAACTCGGAAAGGGATCAAGTGTGGAAATGCACACCTTGACATAGCAGATTAAAAAGCAGAGGCTACAGTAGCATGAGAACCCCAAATACCAGACCTCAGCCTTGCAGGCAAGAATAACATGGGGGTCATAAAATGGAGTGCTAAATCCAAATACCCCATGAATAAGAAGGCCAAAATGTATATATGTGTGTGTGTGTATATATATATATATATATATATATATATATATGTAAAAAAATAGTTGCTGTGGAATGCTCTATGCTGAGCCCATGGAAATGTAAGGCTCTAGGACTGTTGGATAATGAGCAAGAAAACCACAATAAAAGAAACTGAGGTTTTAGGTGTGTGTTCTGCTGAGCCTGTAATATAATGTAAATTAATCTTATATAAGCTATCACCTTCTAATAGTAATCTAGAGGATGGTAAAGCAGCTTCAGATGGAGAATATGAATAAAGCTCTTAGTAAGTATGAAATCTGAATGTATTTGAAAATGCCTGTGCAACTCTTCTTCATAATGGTTTTAATATTCTCTCTGCTTGTATTCCTGACTGTTGCAGCTAGTGGCTGAACTTTCAAACTTCCTGATGAGACACAAGCTAATTTTTTTTTTTTTTTTGGCAGGGTAAACTGAGGTGTAAAATGCAAACAACTTACTGATATTCCACAGCAAGTTCTAGACAAGATCTTGTGGTTCTGAATCACAGTACCTGGTATGACTGATGTCTGGGCATTTTATATTCTGACATTAGCCTTCTGCTTTTTTTTACTGTTGAAATTAGAACATAATTAGAAAAATACGTTGTGATTGAAAATCTGTTTCTGAATTCTAGCATGGGATTGAGAGAAGATAGGCTTGTTTTGTGACTTGTTTTGTGTGAGTTAGGGATTTTCCTTTTTAAAATTCTGTAGTGTAGGAAACTCTTTCCTGAGGAAGGAAGGTGTTAGTAATTTGCTCTATTTCTTGAATAATATTGCAAAGAATGCCATTTGGTTTCATGTTGTCACTACTCTGTCCTCCTTCTGACCTCTTTCAAGCTTTCTTTTCAGGGTTTCTTTAGGTGAGATAGGTGCACCAGATAAGCTGGCATCTTTTTTCTCTTAGCATCTGGTTCTAATTAAGTAACCATTTTTTCCATAGATGCTAACTGTGATATTGTATGTGACCAGGGTTCAGGATTTTCTATTTTTGATCCCCTGTTTCCTTCATTGCTAGAATATTTTTGTTAAAAAATTTGTTATATTTCAGCATGTGTATTGACTCCTTACCATAACAACTGCTGCAAGGAAGGTCGTCTGCTCTTAATAAGGAAAAAACATTCGGTGGAGAACTGAAAAGAGAGAGTGCATAGTAAATGTGGTGCCAAAACTTTTATTTATTTATACAAGTCATATATAGATTTTTACTGTTATATGCTCAATATATTGAACTATTGCAGATCTTTGTGTTGCTGTTTAGGCACTGGGCACTGCTGTATTCCTTAGCTCTTAAACTTGACTTCACTTACTTCTGAAGACTTTCTGATGGTTATGTCTGTGTTTTGTACTGAAAACAGATTCCTTATTTGAAGAGTAAGCTTTGATTCTTGGTGGAGCTTTGCAAGAGTTATTTGGGATACCAAAGAAGGTCTTTCTGTAAAGGTCTTTTCAATGGCTGTTTTGGGTTTGTCAAGGTTGAAAAGCCTCCATTTTAAAGAAGGGCTTAACAGAGAAAAGTGCTATATAGATAGGACAGATGAATTAATGGATTAATGTGTTGCTGATGCAAGATTTCATGGCACAGATTGGTAAATTGTAAGAAGCCTCAGAAACAGAGGGTCTGCCTTGATGCACAAATGATTCTGTTTTTCATATTCACATGATACAATCATAAAAATAGGTCTGAAAGGAGTGAGAGTCATCCAATTCATCCCTGGCTCAGAAGCAGGATGAGCTATGGCCAAACCAGTTCTGACCAGACTGGTTCTCTAAAAAACCCCAACAGATTCCATAATCTCCTCTGGCAATCTCTTCCTGAGCTCGACGAGCTATGCTCTTGTACACACTGTTTTTCTATGACCTAACTTAAATCTCCTGTTAATCTTTCTTGCTACAGTTTAAGCTCTTCTTTCTCTTACACATTGCAAACAGGTAGAAAAGTCTGTTCCTTTGTTGTTTGAAAATTGGTTGTTGAAGGCTTTTTAGCTTTCTGTAAGTTAACAGATGGGTCATTCAGTACAGAACCCCAAAGTTAGGACCAGAGTGAGGAGTTATTTGTGTGGCAAGTTACAGTTCAGAGGTGCTGCTTTGTAGCTCCCCTTTGTTCTTTCGCCTTATTTACTTCAATGTAACAGGACTCAGAAGCAGCTCATTTTCATGCTGAAGATTAATATTAAATTGCTTGATGAGGATCATTTACTGGGTAGGCACTCTTCTGTCAAGGGTACCTGGAAAGACTCTTAGAAGATAAGCTTCACCAATGTTAGCACTTGTTTCTATTGCCCAATAAAACCAACACAAATATACCTGGATGTTCCTAGAATAGTGGGTGAAACCACGAAACAGATTCAACATTTTTTTTTCTCTCCTCTTTGTTATAAGACTTACCAGTTGTGACTCAGCACCTCCTCTGTAGCAGTTGGGAAGTTACGGTTTTTACAGTGACAAGATTCTCTCCCCTGAAGAATAGTACACTTTGAATGAAAAAGCATTGTAAATGCTTCCATTATTGGATTGTAATTGGTTAACAGGGAACTTGAATTGCTATGAAATTAGACTTCAGGTCTTAACTTCTTGTATTACTTGCAGACCAATTATTTCCAGTGCAGCTGTTCTCTGTGATCTTTCACAGAAGGAACTCATTCTATTTCTGATTTAACAGTAAGGAAGTTGCTATGTAAAACCTGGAAGTCTGTTTATAGGGTTGAGTCAATATATGTGATTTTTATGGAATGTAGTGCTGTTTCTTTCTACAGCCAAAAACTGGTAAAGTTGAACAAATTTTAAGTTTAGTGCACATTCTGCTTGCATGCCACCAAAGGCCAACGACTGGCTGTTAGCCCTAGGGCTCTTGTCAATTGATCCAGGACAGTCTACCTGGTTGGATTTACAGTCTAATAGAATTATTTCTTGTTTGATTAAGCTTTTAGGAAGAGGCAAGACCTGTAGGGCTTTCAGTGAGAGTATGTTTTGTTGCTTGCATTAGAGAGGGTGAGGTTAATTCACTTTTTATGCATAGGCATTTATATGGTTATGGTGATTAAATTGTAAAGCGAAATAATTGGTGTTTGTTCAGATGTTTTTTGCTTCATATAAAATGAATTAAATGGTTTACTGCCTTGCTGTATTTGAAGGAGTAAACAAAGTACAGATTTCAAACCAGTGAAGGTGTCCACTTTTCTACTTACTGTTGTTTTCAAGTTTCTGTTTAGACTAATCTGCAGTCTAGAAAGTTTCTTTTCTGTCAGATTTGTTTGCTTTGGAGTTTATCCAAAAGGCACTTGCTTAAGTAGTTTCTCATGGCTTTTAGAAATCCCCATTCCAGTTGGGGAAAAAAAAAAAGTTTATATTAATCTAGGTACATAATTCATAATAAATTCTGTATGTTGTCCGTCTGTTTTATGTTTGCATAATAAATGAAGTATAATGTCTATTTAAAATTTTCAGATGCCTTCAGTAGCCATAGAATGTGCACTAAGAAATAGGTATCACTGTCAGAATGCCAAAAAATACTGTGAAAACGTGAATATTTCCAAGAGAGATATTTTTCTTAAAGAACAAGTAGCTGCATATTTTGAAGGATAAGTTGAGTTAGATTGCCCTAAAAATTCCAAATTATGCTTGGCTTCAGCTTTCAGTAACGCTGTGTTGCTCTCTCATAAAGTTGAGGGGTGGCAGTCAAAAAGGTTGTTAGATAAACCAGTGAGTTAGATAAACCAGCAAATAAAATGGTTATTTTAACACGTGTAAAACAAGATAGCTCTGGAATGCCTAAAAGTTAAGCATCTTTTTGTTGATCTTGTTGGTAACTATGAAGTTGATGTCATATGCAGGTTCTGACTGTGATAGGAAAATTTTCAGCTACACACCACAGGTATATGCAAATATAAGTGGTTTTCTAATGAAAAATTATTGCATTAATTTTAGAGGTCATGCTCCATATGTTACTTGATCTTCAGACAGTTCTTGCTATCTTTCATAGTGTTATGTTAACATAACATTAATTACAAAATTGTTTTGTAATCTCAAGAGAAAACAAAGGTTTTCTCTTAATTTGTAGTTTAATGATGTGGTCCTACTTACCAACTGCATTTGAATTAAAAGTTTCAAAATCTATTAGAAGTTCAGTAATTTTTCTTGGAGGACAGTTTCTTGACTTCCCTCACCAATGTGCTCTCATTGTGAGCTGAAGGTGCAAATAGCAGTACTCACCAAAGAACATGATTTTTGGTGCTGTCACTATCAAAATGGCAAAGCTGAGCTATGTCAAATCCAGCTGGTTCAGTATGTTTAAGAGATGAGACTGTGCAGCTGGTTTTAGAATCTCCTGACTTTGAAATGCCTGTATACAGTCTCTGAGCAGCAGTTCCAAATTGTTTTATGTGGTGGAATTAATGTTTGAGTGCTGCATTTTGGGGGAAAGTTAATGTTAATTCCCCTGTTTAAAACAGATCCCAACAAACAACCAGAAGTGGAATGAAGTTCAAGAGCAAAGAGAAGAAGCAGCAAGTTGTTTAGGGAGAAGAAAAAAAAATACTACACCCTCACCCCCCCCCACCCCCCCAGTGGAAGTGTGGAATGAATGCTCAAAGTAGGGTAAAAGCAAACCCAGAAAAATGAAAACCACGTGAATGAAAATCCATTTCCAAGCAATAAATTTCTATTGATTTTTTTTTTTTTTTTTTTTTTTTTTTTTTTTTTTTTTTTTTTTTTTGAGCAACATTTGTAAATAATTTGGGTTTGGGCTAGTTCCTGAACTGTAGAATTAAAACAGAGATATATCATGTTATTATATATTTATTATTATATATTTTATTATAAGACTTAATTTTGAGTGGCATCTTTATTTAAAATAAAGCCCAAGTATGCAAGACTGAGCTGCTTTTATGTAGTGTCACATGAGATGATTATCTAATAATTTGAGCAGATGGCTATATGCAAATTTTGTCTTAGACGTACCTCTGTAAATGTGGAAGAAAATGTTATATTTTTAGAACTTAGTGTCTTACACACATTTTTTTCAGAAAGCCTGAAAGCAGAATGCATACTTCAGAATGGTGGTTTAATAAAATGAAATACATTTTACAGTGATCATGACATTGAGATAATTTAAAGAAACATGCTCTGTTTAGTGAGGACTTAAACAGTTGTGATTTGGTGTTTTTGAGGGTTGGTTGGGCTTGGTGTGTTTTTATGGAACTGGTACTGTTTTTTTCTCCCCTCTGCCCTGGCAGGTAAGACTTGTTTTGGTCTTCTCTTACCGAAACACAGTCTATGAGTAGTACTTCAATTCACATTTCTTGTGGTGAAATACAGGATTATTCTCATGTATAACCTTCTACTTAGTCGCCAACAATACTAATAAATGAAATTAAAAGCAATTATGTATGGGGCCAAAGAGGTCCTATGCTAGTTTGTAGCTGATGAATATCTGTATCTGGGGTACCTTCTGTGCTGTAAATATGCTTTGGACTCATTTTGGCTCCTTATCCAGGGTTCTCAGAATGTGGTATGAAATAGAAGTGGTCAGCTTTAATAGTTTATGTCCTCAGGCTTGAGAAAATACAAGTAAATCTGCACTACTGCTGGTTAATTTCTGTGCTGGTTAATTTCCGTGCTGGTTAATTTATTTTAATGCTGGCTGTTGTTGTCTTTGCTCATTCGTGTGGATGAGGGGTTTCCACTTGTGCTTTTCATCTCTTGCTCTGCTTTGGCTGGACTCTCTTTCGTCTTTGACAGGAACCCAACTGCACTTGCTTTCAGAAATGTGCATGTAAAGGGGAAGCATGTATTTTCATTGAAGACTAACTTGAGTAATTAAGTTTGCTTCAAGCTCTTAAAAGACCTAGTACCTAGTCGTGATAGACCATGCATGTGTATGCTGCAACATCCTTGTAAGATAGTGTGAGAGGGTGTGCTGTCCTTGCATAACTAACTTGAAGATGAGGAGCGCCTGACTGTAAGCCGTAACTTCTTGAGGTAGCTGGCCACTTCAAGTAGGTGTCCAAAGTGCAAGCAAACCTCAATTATATTTCAGTGCAGTGCTGCTGTAATTAACCCAGAAGAGGGTCCTTAGGTGGTCTCTGTGCCCAGTCCTACCTCTTTCAAAGGTTAGGAGTCTTAGGAACACGCAGAAAGTCATAGAAAAACAGTTGTGCGGAGCTATCACTTGACAAACATAGCCTTCTCTGGCAAAACTTGTTTTTGGCTCAGTCAAAATATTTTGATGAAGTTACATAGACCTATAAACAATAACATTACTAATTTTTTCTATAGTTCAACATCCCCCGTATAATTCTTTGTGTAAAGCTTAAAACCAACTGCTTCATGAGGAAATGATAAGGATGGCTTTATTTTTGGGGGGAAATCCAGGTTGAAGGTTCTGAGTTGCCACACAGTGTGAATTGGAGGATATAAGTACCGGGGCCCGCCCTCTTTTAGCAGAAGCCTTTATAAAGCTTTACACAAAGGGGTCTACAAAACATGAACTAAACTTTTTTTCCTAAATGGCTAAACAGGATGTAGATATAAATAATAATTCAATACAAACTTACTTTGGTGGAGCTTTCTCACACACAGCTTCTGGTATGTTGAGAAATGTAGTTTCCTTTTAGAAATAGTTCTTCCATTAGTTTCCGGACAGTGCTTAAGATGAATTCATACTGTTTAAAAAAATAAATAAAATAAAACCTCTTGTTCCAAGGTGTTGTAATCTCTTTAGGTTAACAGTAATGGGGGGGGGGGGGGGGTTCGTTTGGGGTTGTTTTGGTTTTTTGTTTTTTTTTTTTTTTTAATTTGGTGTTTTTGAAATGCATTGTTCTTAATCAAAAATTGTTAAGATTTTTCTTAACTCTTTCCAAAATATGCAGAATGGTGATCAAGTACTGGAGTAGAGACTTGTTGTACATACCATGTTAATAAAACAACCTTATAGATTCTGTCTTTTTAGGCCTTTCCTATTCTGCACATGAACACAAGTCTACTGAACATTGTCCCCACAAAATTGCATGCCCGTCTATTGTAACAAATACTGCTTTATCACTTTAAAACTATTTATTTTTGTTTTATTTAAATGTGCCTTCTGAGTAGCTTTTCTGTGGTCTGTTCCATATAGCCAATCTCTCTTGCTGACATGCACATTCTACATAGCAACAGGGAAATACTTTTTGAAGCTACCGTAGACAGAGATTTAAGGACAGTAGCAGAATGTGAAACCACGTCTGTTTCTGGCTATATGCTTGACTCTTTGTTTTATCCGTATCTTGGAGACACTGTCCTACCTTGAGGGCAAATCATGGTTGATGTAACCTGAAGGAAATGGTAAAACCTGAGATTGCCTGTCATAGGGGAGTTGGGAAATACCTTTGTATGAAGGCAGGAAAGAAATGCTTGTCAATCTTGTTGATGTTATTACCTCTTGCTCAGACAAGCTAGTTTTGAATCACTGGGGTGTCTTCAGACTTAAAACACACTGGGAGTGAATTCGGGCTTGGTTGTTTTTGTTTGTTTGTTTGTTTTGTCAGCAGAATAGTTTGTATTGAGTTGTTTCTCACTTTGAGTGGTGTTACCACAAAACAGGCTGTGTTTATTTTTATTCTTTTGTATTCTCCTATAAGCTTTATATTCTCTTATTCTGTAAAGTTAACTAGCTTTTCTCAGAAATGTTTCTTTTTCCACCCATTTGCCTTTCCCATTTAAATTTGAGATCATTCTCACAGCAATACTACGCTTGACTAACCATATAGGTTTGCTAATTTCCGATCTAATTCCTTCTCCCATGGGCCATCTTGTCTCAGCAGAAGTAGTTTCTCCATGTAGTCAGGACTAGTTTATAAAGCCTACCCCTTTCATATGAATATCTCAATCATTGAGGGAAGCCAGGATCAGTTTTTCTGTCAGTGCTGGTACGTGCTTTGTGCTTTGCCTTCAACATTTGCTTTGCTTGGTGTTAGGGATTTGTGTATTTATTTTTTGCATGTCCGTGGCTCAGCTTCTCCTTCACTCAGTCTCTTGCTTTGATGACTTATTTCAGTCTTCTACTTCTTGAACCGTATCTAAATGGAAGGTCTTTTGTGATACTCAAGCGAAGATGTTTTGTCTGTAGATCAAAATAATTCTGCATTACTGCCCCTTATTGTGTATATGCAGGGGACTTTGGGGAGGATTCTGAGACCCAAGAGGTGTATGCATGCCATGTGCACTCCTCCTTCCTTTGCCTTTTCTATGGTGGTTTCTTTTTCTTTTAATTGTTACAAATTTAATGCTTACTGCCTCAAGTGCAGGGTCTGCAAGATGTTAGCAGCAATTTCTATGAAGGTTCCTTCTGTCATCCCCCTCCCACCTTTTTTTTTTTCTTTTCTTTTTTTAGTGATCCTCGTTTTAAGCCAATTGCTTGTGTAAGCCTGGAGTTGTGAGGCTCTGTCTTCTGTAAGCTACTGACTGCTAAAAGTTCTCTGTGGCTGTTTGGTTATTCTCTGTTTCTTTTCTGCCACATTTCCTGACTGAGAAAGCAGTTGTTCCTCAAAAACTTTTTCTGGTGTTGGCAAGCTCAAAACATTGGCAATTTCTCCTTTTTATTTTCTGGAGAAATGTTGGTTTTCTGGCTTTGGGATTTTTATACTGGCAATCTTTAATCTACTGTGGGGAGCTGGGAGATGACAGCTCACGATGTGTGCAGGGGATGGGAGAACAGGACAAAGTGAATGTTTGAGATTTGTTCAAGATACTCCATTTCAGATCTTTATGTGGATATTTGCTCTTGTGGAAGGTGGAAGTTAGTGACTCAACAGTGATCCTATCTAGTCCTGTGTTCCCACTGAGAGTGGGAAGAGTCAGCACAATGCTTTATCTTGAGTTTCCCAACAGTTTTCTACGTTAAATTGTGCTGAATACCTTTCATGCCTCTCTCTGAAGTTTCTGTGAGCTGTTATTCACAGCTTTTCAAATGTGCACTGTTGCTCAGTTTTCTTCAATCTATAGTGAATAAAAACTTTCCTGAATTAAGGGCTGTGGTTCTCAGAAGCTGATAACATGTATCCTCAGAGAAATTTCTGTGAAATCTGATAATGATTGTAGCTTTATATGTTAAAAAAAAAAAAAAAAAAAAGGAAGGAGAGGGGGGAGAAAATTTGTTTCAGCAGTTTATCCAGTCACCCATGGGATTTGGGGAAGATGCTTATTCTTAT
This sequence comes from Aquila chrysaetos chrysaetos, assembly GCF_900496995.4. Classification (NCBI taxonomy): domain Eukaryota; kingdom Metazoa; phylum Chordata; class Aves; order Accipitriformes; family Accipitridae; genus Aquila; species Aquila chrysaetos. The sequence continues at coordinate 68,640,385 of NC_044030.1, forward strand.
GCTAAGCAATTGGTTAGTTTTATGGTAGCTGTTTCTGAAGCATTGGAAGGAATGTGGAGAATGGTGGACAGTCGTCTCAATGTTCTTAGGTGCTTGCCTGGTCTCTGGTTCACATGACTGGAGTCAACTTGACTGGTAGATCTGAGGTCAAGAAGATGTTTTTTCTGAGGTCAGACTGTCCGGGGTGTGTTGCTTCTTTCATTTCCAGTATGTTGGGAGGCGGTTTGCCCACTGTGCACCGTATTTTACCTGCTCTGCGCCCTAAATGTGTAGCTTGGGCGTTGATAGTACCCTCATACTGCCAACTCTCTGTTTGTGGCATTTGATCGAGTCTCCTGATGGCTAAAGTAATTTAGTGTAATTGAAGTCTTGGGGTCTGTTTTATAGTAAAATTTGAATAAAATTAATGGTGTACAGGTTAATGCATTGAATACTTTGGTGATCATTTCCATCTTTTAGCTATAGCATAATTGTACTTTGTTTGCAAAATTAGTGCCAGAAGCAGTGACGATACTTTTTGTAAGCAAATTACTCGGCTGAACATGATCTATTTTTCTGCCTGAGCTCCAGTCATTATTTTGGCTAATGCTTGTGCATTGCTAATTTGGCTGTTTCATACCACATATTGTTAAATTGCTGTCTCCTTCAGTCGTCTTGGTGCTCACTTCTGCATGACTGGTCACAAAAAACACATCCTACAGAGCTATTCCATGAAGATTGCATGCTTGTATACCACATGGATGTTGACTGATGGCTTGACACGCTGTGCTTGCAAAGCAGTCTTTGCTTATTAGAAGAGATTGCCACTTACAGTGTGTGTGGTTTAATGTAAAATACTGAGAAATATCCTGCTAAGTTTGGGGGAGCGATTATAAACCACTGATTTCTTATGTGAGAAATGCTGCTGATTGCCCTCTCCCTTCCCGGAGTGTGGGTTTGGATACTGGGAGATTCTGTGGTCCTTCTCTGCCCTTAGTTTTCAAGTGGACATTGAGCTATTAAATATGTCATTTATTTCTTCTTCCTAATGTCTCCAAGCCTTTTCCAGAAATTCATGGAGAATTTAAAAGAAGCAAAGATTACCATTTCTCAAACTTATACTGGTGTTTCTCAAAAAAATTTGCAGACTTGGTCTGTTGCATGTGTCTGTCTTCAAGTAGCCCTCCCCATTCCCCAGCACTGTCTAGCAAGAGTTTACATTACATTACCCATGGTTGGTTGTCTTATCTTTAACTGCTAGTAGCAGCTTGTTTCTTTCAGGTCAGGAGAGTGAGACACAGCTACAATTTCTGGATGTAGGTGTAAAAGTTCACTGCCTTGTCCTGAAGTGGCTGAGCTGTTGCCAGCAAAAGGTAGATAATTGTTCCCTGGGTAATAATTCACAATAGCTACTGAAATACTTTTATGTTTTAAATCTTGCTTGATATTGTTGAATCTGTTAACTGATGGACTCTGGGCATGAAAATTAATATTAAAATGCTATTTTGTCTTTCATCAGATACTTAATGAGTAGGTACACAGAAGTTGAACAGACTGTGGCATAAATTATGATCTCAATGTACTATTTGAAAGCTGTAATTCAGTACAGGAAGTGGGCTCTTGTAGATGACATCGAATTGAGTGTTATAAAAACATGGTCTGACATAGTCTTGGTATGTAAACCAATTTAGTTGTAAATCAATTTAGTTGTCTAAACTGTACACAAAGAGATTTCCTAGATACTGGTTCACTGCAGAAAGTTAATGAAACCCAGAAACTGGGTTTTTTTTCATAGTACATAGTAGAACATCATGCTATAAGATTGTTCTGGAGTTAAGAATTTAATAGCATTTGAAGGATTAAATGTTTGTATGGGTATTTAAATCATATTTGCACTGAGCAGCAAACACTTTTAGAGAAGACATTAAACCTCAGGTTTTCACAATATAACCTACAAAAGAGTATTTTGTAGTCCTATACCTGTATACTTCAATTCTCCTTTGTACATTTTCTTTTAGCAACCACCATCAGGCACAGAAGCTTGTATGGAAGTTAGTGTTTTGTTCTTCCTACTAAACAGAATCCCTAAAAACAATCAGTTTTTGTGAAGTTGCAGTCTATGTATACTTACGCAGCCCTGTTTAACATTTGCTACTGTCTTCTGAAGGTTCTGTCCTAGGAAAGAACCCAGGATTTAAAAAAAAAAAAAAAAAAAAAAAATCCTCTTTGACAGATACATCTGTTAGTAAACTCAGCCCAGTTTTAACACATCATCAGCCTTCACTTTCTGATTGCGATCCAATGCAGAAGATACAGAACAACTGTTACAGCAGTATCTTTGTAAGTGGCAGAGATATGTGATGTTCCGGTACTGATGACAAAACACTTCCATGTCAGTGTGCTGACATCTGATTTCTTCTTGTTCAATAACATCTATAGCTATGGTCATAGGCACCTTTGATCTGCCTGGAATGGATGGAGAGAGGTATGGCTACCCAGGTTAGCTCCTAGAATATAGTTGAGTGGTCCCATATCTGCTTGAATACAAGGTCAGCCAGTTTAGCTTAAAGCACTGTGTTTGACAGCTTACACAGTTGTCTCTTTGCAGGAAAGCACGTGACATTCTTCATGTATTCCATGCCATTGATTCTGACATGTGAGTGGCATTCTCCATCAGAAGACTCATATATCAAACTCTTCCAGACCATTGGAAACTTGCCAGTGTTGTTTTAGAAACACGACTTGAACACAGGAGAGGTTAGAACTGTCTGGTGGCAAAGCCAAGCTATTGTAGATTGGGAAAGATACAAGCAAGTTAGTACTGACTAATTTGCCTTCTGTGTTTCATGTGTGTTTTGGTGTAGTCTTTAATTACTTACATTGCTTTGTTTTCCCTCCTCCTTTCCCCATAGGACCCATGAGTCATTCACTGCACAGGATGGGTGGTGGTAATTTAATTAGCTGCTGTTAACAATTGTGGAGAAAAACAGTTAGGTGGTATTGCCTTGTGTTCTTTTCTGCTATTTGAACACTTTTTTGAAGGTAGAATTAGAATTCAGAAATGGCCATATTTGGTCAGTCCAAAGAAGTCTCTTGACCAGCAACTTGCTTTACAATAGCCATAAAAAATGCCTGTGGAGGAGTAAGAACAGAAGAGTGTATGTGCTACTGTTACCTGATGTCTTACAAGTTTCCAACTCTTCTAAGCGCAGGCAATTTCAGAGTTAGTTGTGGTTTATGTCCTTATTAACATCAGTAGATTTTCATCTCTGATTATGTCGTTTCTTCGTGAAGTCAGGCAGAATCCACAGCCTCCTTTTGCAATGAGCTGGTGGTTCTTCAGGTGAACTACCAGTTACATGATGAACCGCCTCTTGTCCTTTTGAAGCTGTCTCCAATGAGCTTAATTCAGTGGCTCTTAATCCTTGGAGTGGAAAAGACAGCATGCAGGTACTTTGTACCACCACCCTCTAGAACCTACTTAAAGCTTTGTAAATTTGTCAGACCTCTCAAAAATTCTCTTTTCCAGAATGAAGAACCTAAGATTGCTTAGACTGCTTCTTGAAGGAGAAGCAATTCCATATTTTGATCATCCTTTTTGTCCTTCTAGGAACCTTTTCCAGTTCTGTTACCCTTTTTGAGATAAGAGGAATAAAAAAATACAGTGTTAGGTATAAACATGGTTAGATTGAAACATAGATTTATACAATGACTTGATGATGTTCCTGTCCTTACTTCTAACACTTGATTTATTTTTTTGAGAACTATCAAGGACCAAACTGCTGTTTTCATGGGACTGTCATAACCCAAAATCTCATTCCCGAGTAATGTAATGGTCATATTAGACCCCATCAGCTTATTAGGACTGCAGTTTTTTTCCCCTCCATGTAGATCACTTTATTTGTTGAATATCACCTGCCATTCTGCTGTCCATTCAGTCTCACAGTGTCCCTCCATGAATCTTTAGTCTGTTTTGAATAACTGGATGTTGCTCATTGCTCACCTTTGCCACAGCAGATACATCACAGATCCTTGAGAAATTTTGCAAGTGGCCTCCCTCCATTGCAGGAATTGACCATTTACTCTTACCCTGTGTTTCCTGCCACTTAGTGAATTACTTGTCCATACAAAGCTTTTCTTTTTCTGTCACAACCACTTGCTTTTTGTAAGTGTTTGAAGAATTTTGTAGAAAGCTTTCTGAAAATCCACCTTGACTGTGCTTTTATGAATCTTTCTGTGGTAGTCATGGCTACTATGTCTGGGTACTTCATAAATGCTGAATTTTATTTAATCATATGTCTGCGAGGTTGTAAAATTTCGTCAGTTATAGAACAAAGCATAGAGCAGCTGAAGTCCAAACTGTGTAATAACTTAATGTCCAGTTTCAGACTCACACTAATTTTTTTTATCTCGAGAATTCATTTTATTTCCAGAATTCTCTGCGTCATAGAACATGCCATCCATTCCCTATATGGATGCATAAAATTGACTGTACTGGTGACTAGTTCTTCTGTAAATCACACTCCAGGGTCTCAGGTTGGGTATCTAAAATAGCATTGCTGTGGTTTAACCCCAGCCAGCAACTAAGCACTATGCAACCGCTCGCTCACTCCTCCCCGCTCCCAGTGGGATGGGATAGAGAATCAGAAAAAAAAAAAAAAAAGTAACACCTGTGGGTTGAGACAAAGACAGTTTAATAGGACAGAAAAGAAGAAAATAATAATAATAATAATAATAATACTAATAATATGACAATGATAATGATAAAATAATTGGAGTATACAAAGCAAGTGATGCACAATGCAATTGCTCACCACTCGCCAACCGATGCCCAGTTAGTTCCCGAGCAGTGATCCACCCCTCCTTGGCAATACCCCCAGTTTATATACTGGATGTGATGTCACATGGTATGGAATATTCCTTTGGCCAGTTTGGGTCAGCTGCCCTGACTGTGTGCCCTCACAGCTTCTTGTGCCCCCCCCCCCCCCCCGCCCCCAGCCTTCTTGCTGGGTGGGCATGAGAAGCTGAAAAATCCTTGACTTGGTATAAACACTACTTAGCAACAGCTGAAAACATCAGTGTGTTATCAACATTCTTCTCATACTAAATCCAGAACATAACACTATACCAGCTATTAGAAAGAAAACTAACTCTATCCCAGCCAAAACCAGGACAAGCATCTATCTTTGAAATGTGTAAGTGTTCTAACAGAGCCACTCTGTGGCAGAAGCAGCGGTAGAATTACGTTTACCAGGCTGGTGGTCATCTGCTTGTAGTGAGAAAATCCCTTGCCTTGTTCAAATTTCTGCAACAAATGATGCTGCAGAGTCTACAGATTTGTATGACAGACAAATTTGCTGTGATTTGTCCTCTGTGAGTCAAGGATTGTTGCACTGCCATTGTTTTCACTGTCAAAAGACTTAAGAAGGACAAGTTAACATCATTACCAGAGATGTTTCTTTGTCACTTCAAATCTGAAGTTAGTGTTTATGACACCAGCTGGTCCTCTGGCACCATCCAGCATAGTATGGTGTGCAGAGAGTTCAGCAAAGGCCAGAAATGCACACATTGATCCAAATAATGACATATTGCCAAAATGCAGCAGTGTGACAGGAAACCGTTTTTAAATCTTAATCACTGACTGTGCTCATTTACTCTGCCCAGGATTTGTGTGCAAATGTTGGTGCTGCATAAATAATTTGTGCTCTTGCATTCTGAACTACACATATCTGTCTTCTGAGAGAATTAAAAAAAAAAAAAAAAGTTGAAATTTCTGGAGAACAGGAAGTAAAATAAAATGTATAACAGGAAAGAGCATGGAAAATTCTCATTTCCCCACTGTTTTATTGTAGTGGAAAAGCTGGGCTTGGAAAGAGGCAGGTTATGCACATGGATTTTTATTCATATCCGGAGTAGAACTGGATTTGATGACCGTGTCCTGACATCCTGAAATGAGGTCTTACAGTCCCTAACGTTAGTTGGTAGTCAACACATCCTGGGGTGTGCCCAAGAGGTCATGGTAGACCAGCCAGTCAAAAGGTTTCTGCCTGATGCAGTCTTGCAACTGCAGGAGGGTGATAAATTAAGACTGAATGTGGAGTATGTAATTGTCAGTAGATAATAAAATACAGTAGATAGTTGTCTGTTCTACTGCTTTGGTGCTGCAGGAGGGAGGAGGCACAGAGTGAGGGAAAGGGAATGGGTAGGAGGAGGGAAAAAGGGAAGTGGAGGTTTCCTTCAGCCAGTAGCCATCCTTTCATGCTTTTGTTCATCTTGGTGTTTCTCCAGGGGGAATCTAAAAAGATTTTTAGGATTTTTATTAACATTGTAGAGTACGTTAAGACTTGTACTGTTCCAGTATTGCCATATGTAAAGCTGTTTTACCACATGCACAGATGGAGTTCTTCATTGGTGTATTTAGAGAACCTGAAAACTTACTGTAACTGGTACAGAAAACAGAAAAGGAAGAAAAATAGAGCAAGGGAAGGGAAAAATAGGTAAGTAGACCTAGAGAGCATATGTGACAGACTGATTGGTAGGAATGATGATGTACATGCATGTACATATTTGTACAAATATTTGGGGTTTTTTGTTTGTTTGTTTTTTCCTCACAGTTGCTTGCATATCTGGGACAATTTTTGCATTAGCAAAAGAAAACTTTAAACAGAGAATGCCTTTTAGGATCCTTTAGTATAGGCCACATAGCTGACAGTACAGCAGGAAAAACAGGGGAGTGTGTAGACTGCAACTATGGAAGAAGACAGCCTTTCTGCTGGGTCTTAACATGTTGACTTCTTGCAATGTTTTTATATGTAGCTACTAATTTAGTTGAGCAGAATTTTAAATTCATGTGTAGATAGAGTCTAAGTGAAGAACAGGAAGGTCAAATGCTAGATTTTATTTCTCATTTCCTCCCCTAATAGTTCTCATTTTCCCAGTAACATCTGTTTTCGCAGGCACTATGATGGATGTAGGTTAGATACTGTACCTTAGTGTGAATGGAGCTCAAAATGATGACTCACAAGTGGGGCTAATCAGTTACTATTGCTCTGCTTCTGGGTGTTGGATACTGCAGAGTCTTGAGGTCAATAATCAGATGAGATGGTGATTGGTCCAAACATTGGGGATCTGGATAAGTTTCTAGTGTGGGTTGGGAATATAATGCCCAATGACTGGTAAACCTAAAAAAAGCTACTTTTAGTTATGAGTAATTAAGCTGGTTGTGTGGTAGTGATTCCTCTTTGTGAGCCTTCCTCAAACTGTGAGGATTTGTCTGTTACGGAAATGCTAGGTTGGGATTTTCAAAGTTACTCTTAAGGGTTGGTATTTATGCAGTCCCTTCTACTTATTCTTTAAAATATGAGACTCCTGTAACTTACAGCCATCTCAGAAACTATTAACTGTTTCTTGCATCCCCTTGTGTGACTGCTGTAGAGCATGCTTGTTAGCTGACTGCACTCTCTCTGAACCTTCCCTCCCTCCTAAGGAGACTGGAGGATTAACAGCTGTTTCATATGCCACTTCTCATCCAAAGAACTTCGTACACGCTACTAAGTTTTAATCAGTTTACTTTTACAAGAATCAAGTCCTCTGTTACTGAAGTTCAGTAATCCCTGGCATGAGGACTACACACAGCAGACCTTTTTAAAAGTGAACATCAGGGTTCTGCTAATGAGTTGAGTGGTTTGAGGAAACTCTCACATGTCCTGCGTTGTTCTTAAAGAGTTGCGATGTACCTCTTGCTGCTGCATTGGCAGTTTTGTTTGCTAACACAGGGGCTCTGTTATCACTCTGCATGCCAGCAGCACATCTGCTTCCTGTTTTCTCTGATATAGGTGAATGCAGGTCTTCTCATTTATACTCTGCCTGTGATAAGTTCTGTGATCTATGGAACTGATATTTTTTTTTTTCATACATTTAAAATAATGAGTCTAGGTTTAGATCCAAAAAACCTGTATGTTTTGTGTCCAGTACTGATTTTCTTGAATTTGTGTTTTATACTGACTGCAGGTGGAGCAGCACTGAGCTCTGGCACATGTGACTTTTTGTTGTTAGTGTATTAGCTGCTTGAAAAGTCATGCAATTCTCTTTGTACTTCAGATGAGCATACATAACAGGCAGTGTGATGGTACTTACGAAGGCCCCTCCTCCCCAGTGTCCAAAAGAGTAGAAGATGATACCGTGCAGGCTTGTAGATCCAAATTAGTAGTTTTTTCAAACTTTTCTGTGTTGTTCTTCCATGACAGTGGCTTTGCAAAGGTGCTGTCAGCTTACAGATTGGATTTATTGTAGGATTCTGGTCACCTATTAAATTAACAGGTCAGATTAATGTAAATGAAAGGATAAAGAGCTCACTAGACTTTCAGTTCTGCATTGAAGCTTGACAGCACTGTAGACAGTGTCATGCCACAGTTAAGGTTGGAGGAAATCTTGGGGGTCTCTAGTCTGACTTTCTGCTCAAAGCAGAGTCAGCGAGGAGGTCAGACAATGTGGCCCAGGGCTTTATGCAATCTGTGTTGAAAAACTCCAAAACCAGAGACATCACAGCACTTCTGGGCAACCTGCACTGCTGCTGCACTATCTCCGTAGGGAGAAAGGTTTTCCTTTATCTGCAGTCTGAACTTGTCTTGTTTCAGCTTGTGCCCATTATCTCTCATCCAACCACCATGACAGAGCCTGGCTCTGTCTTGTCAGTGACCTGCCTGGAGGCAGGAGAAGGCTGCTCTGAGGTGCTCCCAAAGCCTTCCCTTCTGGAGGCAGAAGCAGCCCCATCACTCAGGGTCCCCTCACCAGGCAGGTGCTCTAGCCCCTGAGCATTCTGGTGGGCATCTGCTGGACTTGCTTCAGTTTGGCAATGTATCTCCTGGATTGGGGAGTCCAAACCAGAGGGCTCAGTATCTTAGCTAGGTGTGGTCTAAGAAGTGCTGAGTCAAGGGGGATCATCACTTCCTTCCATCTCCTGGTTGTGCCCATGCTACTAGAGTGCTGAATGCTGCTGGCCTTCGCTGCTGCCAGCCCCAGGGTGGCTCCTGTGCAGCTGGCTGTCCCCCAGGGCCCCAGGGACTTTTCTGCAGAGCCACTGCCCAGGCAAGCGGTGTCCAGCCTGGACCACTGCCTGTGGCTCTCGCTTCCCAGGGGCAGGGGTTGGCATTTCTCAGTGGTGAACTGCAGAAGGCCGCATTCCTATACCCTGCCTAGGTCCCTCTGGATGGCAGCCCTGCTCTCCAACACATTGGCTGTTCCCCCCAGTTTGGTGTCATCTGCAAACTTGACAAGAGTGACTCCTCCCAGGTCACTGATAAAGCTGTTAAACCAGACAGGTCACAGGCTGGGCCCTTGTAGTTCTTTACTTTGTTACTGTGGTCCAGGTAGGGTACGAGTCATTAACTGCTACCTCCAAGCCAATCATCCAGCCAATTTTTGCCCATCTAAGTTGTGTAACTAAGCAGGCTGTAACGTTTCTCCTCTTGTAGAGGTCTTGCTCTGTGACTTTTCTAGGCACCAAAATTAGATTGATCAGCCTGTAGTTCCCTGGACAGTTCTGCTTTTTTTTGAAGATGGCATGATATTGGCATTTTTGCACTTATTTGGGACCTCCCCCATCTTGGTCACTGTTGAGATCAGCCAGCACCGTCTTTGGGTGCAGCCCTTCAGTGGGTCACAGTCTCTCATGTAACCCCTGACTCTGTTCTCGCACACTGCTGGAAATTCTCCTCGTGGACAGTCTGTGGGTGATGATTTTGGCACAGTAGTGAGGCAGCAGTTTTTCTGAAGGGGAAAGGAATTAAGTGTCTTAAACTTGTAATGCAGCAGAAGAAGCTAAAGCACAGCAAAGAGGCAAACTTACAGTAAGGTCTTCTAAAACATTAATGTTATTTTCTGACCACTTGTTATATTCCCTCAACTTTGTTATAATCTTTAATTTAAAGAACATACCTGAACATGACTAAGCTGTGTAGCTGGTTCAGCTACTTAGGATAGCTCACTGTTGGGTTTAAATAAGTGAAAGCCAAGGTAGTTACTGGATGATTCAGATTTCTTTAACTTCTTGGGAGGCAATCTTTACTCTGTGTCTTTACTTCTGCTGTTTTCTGATACTGACAGGTAGGACCCAAGAGACCAGGTAAGAATTTTTAGAAGATGTTAGTGAAACTTGCCCACTTTCCTTCTGTGTTTATAGAGTGGCAAGTGCGTCCTCTGGTATTATATACAGTATATAGGTTTGTATGGATGTCCTGAATCTCCTGAATATCTCGCTGGGTTAAACTGAATTTCTGTAGCTGACTTCAGAATTCCCTGTGTTATGGATGTGGCTTTGAGTTACAGATCTGTTCTGTTAGGAAGAGCTAGGAGACAACAGCATTAGAAAATTACTTAAGAACTTACTTAGCAAACTGTTACTTTGCAGATTAAAAAGTTGTACATTGACAAACGCACTCCAGCAAAGGTATGGAGGGAATCCAGCAGGTGAGTCTGCTAAGCAGCCTATGTCTAAATACCAGTTCTCAGTCTTCCAGAAAGTCAGTCGCATTTCAGTAGCAGACAACTGAGATTGCAGTTCACAAGCCCTGTCAATTTAATGCATTTTCAGGGAAGTAGTTTTTTTAAAGTCTGTACAACCCCCCCCCCCCCAACCAACCAAACCACAAAACCCAACAAAACCAAAAAAACCCGAAAAAAACCCAACAAAAAATTTCTTCCGAAATCAGAAAACCCCCACAAACCCCAAACAACCCACCCTCCCCCCCAACCCAACAAAAACCCCCAACCAACTCCCAAGCCCCCCAAAACAAAACCAAAGGATTTTTCTTTTGAACCTAAATTCCTGTGGTGTGTCCCCCGCCCCGCTCTCTACCAAATCCATCCCTTTCCTGCGTCTTAGGAGTAACCAGGTTGCTGCGTTCTTTTGGAAGCTCGACCGCGGGTCTTGTCAGCCTGCTTTGGCAGAGCAGAAAGGAGCCCGAAAGGCGAAGCGGGAGGACGGAAGGACGTTCAGAGCGGAGGGGGGGTGTCACTTGTGCACCGGCGACTGCCGCGTTCAGCCCCTCGCCTTTACGGAGAAGGGAGCAGAGAGGCACAAAACGCTTTGTGGAGAGGGTGGGTGGGCACGAAGCGTTACACGCCCTGCCCAAGTGTGCGGGGGGCACTGCGCCGCTCCCGGGGGGCACTGCGCCGCGGGGCGGGGGCGCCGTTCCGCAGCGCCCCACCGGAGGGCGCCGGTGCCCCTCGCGGGGCGGGGGCGGCTGGCCGTGCTCCCTGCCCGCCCGCCCCCCCCGCTGCCCGAGGCGGGGGGGGTGCCCCAGCCCGATGAGAGAGGTCAGAGAGGAGAACCCCTCTGTTCTTTAGTTCATTAACACAGTTCACCGTATTGCTCAGCGCTTTCAAATTTGTCACTGTTTCTTACTTTGCCCTAAGGCTGCGCTTTATACATGTAAAACATGGGGTTATGTGTCTGTAGCCCTGGTGCAGCTATACTGCTGCTGGAAAACATTCACAGTTGTAGTTAGATGAGGATTCCTGTTTCGGTGAAGACCTGGCATGCCACGTTGTTACGAAAACACTGCTTGCAGACAAGCTTAATTTTAAGCTGTAGTTGAAGATGTGGAACCCTCATTCCTACTGGCGATGAACAGACTTTAGATCCTACCAGTGGGGATGGTGTGACGAAGGAGTTCCAGTGTAAGGAGAAGGGTGAGAGGAGACTGGGACAAGTTTAGGAAGGTGAATTCTGAAGCTGGTCAGGGAGGGAGAGAGAGAAAGCTGCTTTTGTTTATTTGGGTTTTTTTCCCACTATCTTCCCTAGTGTTACTGTGCATCCAGTACAGTACAGGGCAACCCGATAGCCAAGTGACTTGTGAGCGTCTTCCCCCTTGGCTAAACTGGGGAGAAAAGGGAAGAAGGAGGATGCTAGGAAGGGTCCTCAGTGGTCTGTTTGTGGTTGTCTTGCAAATCTGCACACCTGTTAGGCTCTGTATGGTTTACCTTAGTTTTGTTGTGTTTGGGTTTTTTAAATTTGATTTTTATAGAAACAAACCACCTGTGGGCATGTGAGTAATGCATAGTAGAGCTTTTACTCCCTGTAGCAGTTGCGTGGGAGATAACATAAAAACTGTCGTGCTTTGTACCTGTGATCCAGCTGGGAGAATAGTCTCCAACATTCAGTAAAATCATAAAAAACTCCCATAGTGAACAGGTGGAATTATCTGCATGTTTATTAGGATTTTATGCAATGCCTAATGGTTAAAGGTTGGTTTTAAACATTTTGTTTTCCTTACAATCCATCTGTTTTTTTCCTTAGCATTGCAGCTCTCCGAGCATGGTTGCTGCTATGTAAATGGCTAGAACCTTTTCGATTCTTGTCAGTTACTGGATTCTATACTGTCTTAAATCAGTGGTTTTTTGCTGTTTAATTATTTGGGGGGGGAACCCCCCTTTTGTTCTTTTTTTTTTTCTGTTTTGAGGTAGCCACTTTTTTAGCTTACTGAAGTAATTGATGCTTCTTACTGGTTTCACAGCTGCATCATCTCTGGATCATTGTGCAATTTTCCTTGGAGAAAGAACCTTATCCATCTTTTGTTTTCTGACTATAGAGTGTTTACAGAAGAGAAAGAGCAAAGTTGTCACTGTGACTTTTCAAGACAGAGTTGTTTTTACATAGGTAATTCTTGGAAATAGGTGCAGGATTTTTGAGGTGAGGAGAAGTTGACTTTGACACCTTTACTCCTCTGTTTGCCATTCTGCCATTTCCATTATCTTGACTAAGTTATTAAGCACTCTGAAAAAAGACATGCCAGGAAGATAGATTCGTCTGGTTTGGAAAGAGAACCAATGTAAATCTCCTCTGGTTAAACAGTTTTGTCCTTAGGGGGGCTGATTCTGGTCTGTCTCACCTTAGGTCTTGTATTGCAAAGCTCATGAAGATGTAGTGCTGATGAGTGCCAAGGACTACAGAGAAGAAAGATTCCAGTTATGTTTGAGAACAGCCTAGAGGAAACCTCAGGATGCAAACAAACAAGTTAGGCCAGCACTGAAATCCAGCAGTGGCTCCAAATGAGAAAGAGAATGGGTTTTATCTGAGGGGGGGAAAAAAAGGCAAATGAAAAACAAGAGTACTTAACTCTTTAGTTAACACTTCATTGTTCAACAGTGAGTAAGTTCTCAGACTCAGGGGAATAAGAACTAGAAAAAATATCTAGGCAGCTCTGAGCTAGAGCCTGGAGACCTTGTTGATTCCCTGAAACACTTACCTAGTTCATAATGTTATGGATAGCTGTCACATGATATTTTCAAATTCTTTTCTAGATAAATGTTCAACCTGTAAAATGAGGGCCTGGTTAGAATGAGGCTTCATGGGGCAGCTGAGCTGCCAGGACCAGTTGGCTGCTGAAAGGGGAGCCTTGCTCCAATGTTTATGACACCCCTTTCCCCTTGCTTTGGTATGGGGGATAAAGTGTGTATATGTGGTCGTTTTACTCTCCAGGACCTGTGTAGTCTTCTGCCAGTTTGGCAAACTGGCTTATTTTTTTTCACCCTCATGTTGGTTTTCTGACAGTTCAGTGAACTGTATGGTCTCATATGAGGGATCAGATTAGCATGACGGGCTGGTGGCATGTAAGGGCAGCAATATGCAGCTGGGAGGGCACGCAGAAAAGGATGAGCCCTACTCTTTTGACTGGAGTTCGCTGTTAGTTGTCTCATGAAACCTTTTGCTGCATCCCTTTGAGTTAATATAGACTGAAAAGTGTCCACTCCATGCATGCCCTTGTTCTGTACCATGAAGGAAAAGGTCATCAACCTTTACTTTCACTGTAAAAGCTCCATACAGCAGCTGTTAGATCATTTGATGAACCAACACAATGTGTTTGTTTGTAGCAGCCCTGTAAGTCCTCCATTCAGCTTATTTGCAGCATGGTACTGAAGTTTGGATTGGTATTGTTTTCAAGATTTATAGAAAGTAATGCATGGTGAGGCTAGTTCTCAGGTTTTTGTAGAAAATTGTGAAAGGACAGCTGATACAAAGGAAGGTGATCAAGGGTGTTCTGTTCATATTTGTCCTCTTCCTAATGGACCATATACTGAAAAAATGTTTATCAATACAAATCCTTCAGTTTCTATGAAAGGGAGTAGTGAAGTCTTAAGACTTACTCGGAGAGATTATAAAATTACCTCCAGTGGCGACCTTAGAGAGTTGATTCAGCTGCTGAGTGAAGACTTGACTTAACAACATCAAGTTGCATTTCACAAGCCTTATTCCTTTGTACCTTCTAGATCTTCTGGATTGTTCCCACCTGTTGCTTTATCATCTGTTTTTTTCTAGTTCCTTTTAGTTGCTGATTGTCCCAGAAACAGAGGAAAAGTAAAATGTCAAAGGTGGAATACTGTAAGTCAGTGAAGTTTAGATGTTAGAGCTAAATTGATCTAAAGATTTAAGCCCAGAAGACTGATTGCTTTTGTTAATAGAGTTATTTTTCTGCTCACGCGATTCCTGTATTGCTTATGTAAGCTGTAGTGCTAGCAAAAAGGAAGGTTTTACTTCTCTTACAGGTTTGCGATGTTTCAGATCTTGCTGTTCTTTCATACCTTGTTGGCTGACTCAGTAATCTCTTCTGTATCCTTCCTGGCCCTGCGTTTTTCTGATAACCTTTATTTAACTGCTATAACTCCTAACAGCAGAAGCCTTTCCTCATAAGATTATACTCAATATTCAGAAGATTCCCTTGAAACTGTACTGTTACTTTTGTATGAACGTGGGTGAATCTTCATGAGGCTTCCATGAATGCTCTTTTACTCCTGACATTTTCCAAGTAAGTCTTGCCTGCATGTTAAAGGCTTTTTCCTTGTTCATGTGAAGTTGATGCACTGTTGATAGTAGACCTAGAAGCATCTAGTCCAAATCAGGATGTTAACCAAGGCAGCATTCCAGTGCCAACTTTGCATCACCTGCTTCAGTATAAATTGCTGAGAAATTCTCATAAGCTTTTCTTTCTTTCATTTTGGTTTCATGCTCAAAGGAGAAGCCTTGTCTTGAACTATTTGTGTCTAGGAGACCTGTATCATCAGTCATCAAGACACAAATTTTGTAAGGCGTATATGCCAAATTTTGTTCTCAGATGTCCTTTATCATACTTCTGGGCATTATTATTTGGGTTTTTCCAGATCATGAATTAGTCTTGGTCTTTTCAGATCAGTAAGTGACAAATGCCATACTTGGGATAATAATCCCTAAATAGTGAAATAAAACTGAGCAAGGTAGGAGCATATGTCTTCTATCTGCAAACTACTATCACAAATATGATAACTTGATATCAACTTGATGATAAATTGCTTCAGGTAACATACTTAAGCTTTGTTATGGAAAAATTGTGGTTTATACAATTTTTATATGCAAGTCATTAAATGTAACCAGCATTTTCAGGGGGAATTTTCTTAGAATACTGTATTGTCCATTTAGCCCCATCTTTTTCATTTTGCTACACAGAAAGAACTGACAACATTTGTGTTGTGGCTTACTGAGAGCTTCATGCCCAGTAGAATACGTTCTTGTTTTTTTTGTTTTGGTTTGGTTTTCTCCATGTTGGCTCAATTTAACCTCATATTTATCTGATATTTAAGACTCTCTTTTGTTTATGCCTGTTTGGCTCATGAGAACATCTCCAAGGCTTTTAAAGGCCTCCTGTAGTTCAGAATCATTCCAGGCTTTTCTAACTAAATTGTTCTGAATTTGACCTGAATAACATTACAAATGAGTTTGTGCAATTTTCAGTTTTTGGTTTTTTTTTTTATTCCCACACTGTGCTTGGTACAAACTTGATATTAAATAGCATAACAAACTAGAAAGCTGTTGACATCTTATGTTTTCGTTGCTAGCAAGTATTGTTTGCATAAGATTTATCTCCTGAGAGAAGGGATTGCTTTAGAGAAATACACTTGCCTTCACTAGCCTAACAATTGGTAATCTGTTCCAATGTGGGTGTGTGTATGCACTCTTCTCTGAAATGTTTTCTCAGTTGTGAGGTTTCCCTATAATAAGTTCCCAGCTGGGAAAAGGAAGTGGGGTTTCAGCAGGAACTGATCTTGTCTTATTTCTGAATGAAAGTTTGGCGACTGTCCTTCCTTTCAAGCTTACCGCACCTAAGGTGAATTTTCTCTACTGCATGGGTTTGAATAAAAGCTGTCTAAACTGCTATCCAGTAATGGTCATCTACAGACACCTTTTCAATTCTTGAGTTAGTGCAGACTTTGCAGACCTGTTTGCATGCACACATAGACTATTTTTGGATCTAAATGAAAAATTTATAGCTTATTACTTCTTTTCTCAAAATGGAGTAGATAAAAGCTGTTACAGTTTAAGACAAACTGTCTGGTCCCTGTGTTAGGAGCTGATTCTGCTTGCTTCACTGACGAAAATACTGCTGGGGTTCTGTGCCTTTCTGGGCATTACCAGAACAGTTCACTGAACCTCCAGTCAGAGTTGGGCACATCTGTTAAAATCATAGGGATTGCATACATGTGACCAGCAGCATAAGTTAGCCTGGAGAACCTTTTACTATTTGACGTAAGAGGGGCGAACAGCACATCTTGACTCTAGATCTGAAGCTCTCTGGAGTGGTGCCTGCAAGAAAGCTGAATTTCTTTCACAGAAATCTGGATGTCTTTTCTACGGAATTTGGTGAGATGCACCAAACATGGAACAAGAATTTAATATTTATAAAAAGCTTTCTGAAATGGACAGCCAGATGAAGGACAGTGAAGTCAGTATGGTCCACCTTTCGGTAGGCAGTCATTTTCTGTCCTCCAGGCTTACTCCATTTGGCACATGGGAGTGGACGAGCAAAAACGCTTCCTCACTTGTGTTCAGTTGCAGGGACAAAGGAACATGCTGTGGCCTGTAAGCAGTAGCAGCAGTAGCAACCATCTCACTTGAAACACCTGCAGGTCTTCTGCCTTTCCTTAAGCACCTTCTGCTGCTGGCTTCATGGCTGGAGCAGGGAGGGAAAGGGAAAATGATAAAAGGGTGTTCCTGTTCCCCTTCTGCCTCCCTTCTTTTATTTTTCCTCTTGCAGAAGTGATTTGTGCTTCTGCATGTTTTGCAGTCCCTGTGGAAGGCCAGGTAGGCAGGAAGCCTTTTCTACTGCTCTGTCCCAGAGGAGGTCCCATCACCTCCATGAAAAGGTTTGCTTTTCTGCTTGGGCCTGACATGCACTGGTGTCCTGAAAGAGGTATTTCTCTCTCAGCATTGGAAAGATAGAGCTGCTGTGTTATAAATGGGGAATTGTGTTTATATTGTGCTGTTTGCTCTGTCTGAACTGCCTTAAGTGCAATAAGCCAAATTCAGCCTATAGCAGTTGTAAGGTAGTGAACTCTGTGGTGTCCCTGTTAAAGTTACTTCTGCTCTGAATGTGAGTTGATCTCCATGTCTCGGATGCTTCAGCATAATACAGGCTTCTGCCGGCACTGCGAGATGTTGAACAGCATGCAATGGCACTTGTGGAACCAAGCACAGAAATACTCACCTTGAGGACATCCACTGACTTCTCTCTGTTTTAGTAGATCCATGGTTTTGGTTGTCCAGTATAAATGAATAGATGTAAATCCAAAAGATACTGTTTTGATTAGCTTATTTTTATTCATAATAAAGTCTACAGATATCCTCTAAACTAAACCACCTTTTTGGGGGTGAGGGTGAAAGTATCTAATTATGATTTGAGTATTTCCAGTAGAAGAAAATCCACTACAGTCTGAGCAATATGTTCTAGCGCTTAACTGCCTCTACTTTAATGAATGCCTATTGCATTTTTGATCCTCTTCTGTATGTTTTAAGGAAGATTTTCCTTGCTCTTTTTTTTTTATAAGGCAAATGTTATGAGTTCCTCAAGCCCTCAATTATCAGAGAATTTTTTCTAATCTTTCACTATTCTAATGACTCTTCCCTGACCTCTTTGATTCTGTTTTTCTGCATATTTGAACACTCTTCTTCGGGGACATCAGGACAGACAACAGCAGTGCAATGGGAATTATTCTTGTGTCAACTACAGACATCATAAAACCTTTCTTTTCCAACTTGGTAATTCTCTCCAAAACAGACATCAGTCCTTTGAGGCTATGACTGATCCTTACAGATGCCACATGAAAATTTAGCTATCATGCCCAAAAACATTTTCAGAGGCAGCATTTTCCAGGACAGAAAATATTGTCGTCTTTTTTGTTTCTAGATGCAAATGTGCACACCCTTGGGTTTCTTGTTATACCTACCATTACCTGTGCTCAGAATAGTCAACATGGCCTGTGATTTGCTTTCTGCCACCTTCTCTCCAAGAAACCCAGTGCACATCCACTCACTTGAAACAGGATTGTCTTCTGTAGATTTGTTCAAGAAGTGTCTATTCCAAATTATATTGCTTTGCTACTAGACACTTAGTAATGTATTGGCAAGCTGTCTTTTCCATTATTTATCAGTAATTTTTTCCCTGTTGTTGATTATCTTGGGCTTCTTTTGGATGGGTGCTGTTATATGTCAGACAGCATGGGCAGGTCCCATGGGATCACACTAGAAATGCATCACTTGATGAAAGCTCCTTGTTTACAGGTGTATCCTGGAGCCCATAAATCAAATAAACGTGTACAATTTTGAGAGTGCTTTGTTGGTATTGGATTGCCCTAATGGATTGAGCAAAATGACCTACAGTGCCAAACTGAGTGTATTCCAGAAGATTATTACATAAAGACATACTTTTAAAAAAACCAGTTTAAAAACAGTAAGTCTATTGTCTGTAGACCTGTTGATTGGCATTCATTGTGTAATTTAATTTAATTGTTCATAATAAAATCTCTCATCAGCTGTTTCACTACATAAAAATTATTTTTCTTCACAAAATCTACTTCAGTCTGACAGGCCTATAATTATTTAGGGCATCCAATTTGTCTTTTGTAAATATTGACATAGCACTTCTGTTCTTGTGAACTTCTCCAGTTCCAGTTTTTCAAACCTTAATGACAATAAGCATTACTAGTCTAGCCAGTACCTATGCCATCTCTTTCAGCACACTTGTATCCAAGTTATTCAGCTTTGCTGATGTAGAAGTATCCAATTAATAGCTGTTGGTTAACATCTTCTTGAGTTACTGTTGGAATGGAAACTATTTCATCATATGAATGTTGTTTGCTTTTTCTCAGATAGAAGTGTATATTAACTTCTCCTGCTTTTCTTTGTTACTGTCAGTAATCGTACAATTTCCATCTAATAATGGATTTATTTTGTTTTTTACCAGAAGAGGACACTTTAAAAACTGTTTGTTTTACAATTCTAGCTACTCATTTCTTTTTCTGTACTTTCGCAGCTTATATAATTTTCTTTCAGTTTTAATTCCCAGTCAGAAATCATCTTGTGTTATGGGGACAACTGGTACCCTGTTAATGAAGAGAGAAGATTTTAATCAGGCTGACACAGATGAATTAATGTCTTTTGTCTAAGAAAAATGAAATAGCCTAACTCATTTTCAACATGAGTATCCTGTTGATAACTATTTCTTTACTACAGGTGGGATTTACTTCTCCTAAATCTAAACATAGAAGAAATAGACCTGTGACCTTAGACTTTCATTTTAGAATGAGAAGAGCCTTGCTTTTGGAGGCTGTTGCCTGTTTCCTTTTACTGGTTGTAAAGGGCTGTAAAGAAGTTATTCATTCTTAGGCTTCTGATTTGTAGGTGACTTAAGGTAGGTGCAAAGCTGATCGTCTTTCTTCAGATATAAAAAGAGGGAACTACCAAGAGAAGCATCATCTAGATTTCAGTTCAAAAATTTTGCTTTTCTAAAATCAAGATTTTAAAAAGTGGCTCTTTACAGATAGTGTTTGCCTTTTTCTCTTGTTCAGTGGCGACTCCAAGTAAAAAAGGGAATGTAGCTTGTAAGAAAAAGGTAGTAAGTTGTATATATCACACCTGACGTCTGAAAGTTAATTTCTTTGTGATCCCAATGGGTTCTGCAGGTTGATAGTTTAGCAGCTTGGAGGTTAAAATATGTTCCCAGATCTGTTGGAGAGGGAGAATGATTAATGTGGTCAGCACTTTCTGATCAGAACTGTATGAAAATAGAGTCTTTCTAGCTTTCCAGTTCATCTGTATTTCTTTTTGTCTACTAGGTATAGAAAATAGAGAGAAAGCTGTGACTTGCTCTTGTGGGCTCTGCAGCGCAAGTATATTTAAACATTCTTTGAAGAACTGTTTTAACAAGGAAGAGGGCCAGAGTGACTGCAGAGGTCTTTTGGGAGAGCTTTTTAGGTCTTAAAGATACAAATGAAAGAGAAATATGCAAGAAGCTACACAGCGAAAATAGAAGAAGGCTAGAGGGCAAAATCTTTGGCTCTGTGAAACAAAGCAAAATTAAATGTTGATATCTTGGTCATGTTTTGATAACAGATTGTTTTGTTTAAGAAGTTCCAGCACCACAAAATACCTATAACATCTCTGCAGATCTCTAGGGGCAGACTGCACCTGTGGTTTCTGAAAGGTCATTCACATTTTGATAGAATCTGTTTAACAAAAACAAACCCCCAAAACACCACAAAACCCCAGCAAACCAAAACCCTCTGAGTGTGTAACTTCACAATATTGTAATTACAGATTTCACAATTATTCTCACCGTTTTAAAGTGTCTTCAACATCTGCCAACTGTCACCATCGGCTCCAAATTACTGCATATGGTAACAGGTAACTTTTTACTGCCATGTAATCTGTGAGACATGAATAACTATGTACTGTAATTACATGGCACTTGCCTTATGTTTGAAGTGATTAAATGGCTATTTGTACCCTGCAAAACAGTGGTAACTTTTTTGGTTTTCATAATGGAGTGGTTCAATTTGTCTTCAATGTATTTACAGATTAAGTTTCAGTAGTTTCTTCATTGTGATTATACTGTGTGAGATGTGTTCCATTAACAAAATCCATCATCTCTTTTCTTTAAATTATGTGTCATTTTCTAGGGGATCCAAATTTGTTGTTAATTGGAAGAGCGCTTTTGGAGTGGAATTCTCAAGTATAAAACCCTTAAAACTTACCAGTCAAATTTATTTTCTTTCGATGAGAAAGTCAGTGGCACAAATAAATCCTTGTGCTTTTTTACTAAGTTCTTCATCATATCAAGATTGTGACTGAAATGAATTGGGCAAGTCGGTAACTTCCTGACAACTCTTCTAAGCAGCTGAATGAACTATCTCTTTATTAGCTAGTGCATCGTTTATCCACAGGCTTTATTTTAAATGGAGGTATGATTTGAGTCTATAGCATTTGGTAGAAATAAATTTGCTGCGCTAAAATCTGAAAAATTAGTGATTGTTGTGCTTACAACACTGGGTATATAATTTGTGTAGTCTTGTCCTGTTTGTATATGTGTGAAAATTGATAGCTTATCAGGATACAAACAGCTTTATTTATGTCTATACTCTGAGAAGGGCTGGAAAATGGAAAAGGGACTGTGTCCGTGTTCACAGGAGGTACAGCTGCGTTGGTGGGGAAGCAGATGAGGGCACTGCACAGCTGCCTGGTGACCCCAAGTGCCAGTGCTGCTCTGGGGAGCAGCTGCAGCTCGCTCTGCTTCATGCTGCAACTCTATGCTTCTTAGACATTTAATTTAAAAAAAAAAAAAAAAAAAAAAAAGGCCTTTTGTTTTATATTATAGAATTACTAGAGGAGTTTACGGCTGCAGGTGTCTTCCCTGAGCCTGGCTTCCCAAGGTTCAGTCTTTGATTCTGCTCTGTGTGCTGCTGAGGAGAGGTGGTGGTTTTGAGCCAGAAGAGACTTTTTGGAGGAGGTGTGAAAGGCTTCTGCTGCAGCAGAGAACAGTAGATGGCAGTGCTGTCCTGTTGCAGCGCTTCAAGGGAGTTTCCAGAATTTTTAAATCCTGCATAACATGCCCTTCACTACATGTCTGCTGCTGAGACATTAATAGTTAGGTTAAATATTGTTCTATCTAGAGTTAGGTTAGTTCTCTGAAGGCAATTATCCATGTAGAAGTTTGGAGGGGACAGGAGGTTGTAGGTATTTATTTATAAATAGGTACTAAGTGCATATGCATTCTTTGGTTATCTGTTTTGTATGTGATGCAGACATAAAAGAGCCTAATGCTAGTACGATGTCCTTTAATGCCATTGCAAATGTAAAGAGAAGTCACTGTGATATGTATGCACCTAACTTTTTTCCTCAAGGGGAATTACTTGCTTTCTGCAGAAACAACTGTTGGTTGGTGATGCACAGTTCAGTCCTGTAAATCTCCCACTTGCCCATATTGAAACAACTCTACAGTCTGAAAACTTGATGACTCATAGTTTAGCAATCTTTTGAGTCTTAAGTAAGGGCCAGTCTCTCCTGGCTTTTCTAGTACCAGAAATCTTTGTGGAGATTTTTTCTGTTTATCTATGAGCATGGTTTGAACGGAAAGACTACTTGATGACTTCTTTTTTTTGTCCTAAAGAGTCATCTGATTTCAAAAATAAGTTTCTCTGTCTCCCTTCCTCTCCCCTCCTTTTTTTTTTTTTTTTTTTTCCTTTTTCTTTGTTGGAATGTTGGAATGTTAATCTTCTAGGAAAAAAAAAGATGTAATTGTATTTAATCTATATCACACACACAAAAAGTTATTAGAATTGACTTCTGATGCCATGTTAGCAGAAAATTCCTCTGAATGTTTCATCTCCATAACAGTCTGAACTTGTTTCTCTTCTGAAGTTTTTATTAAAAACCATATACGGAACTTAGATATCTAAATTTAAGGACAATTGTAAATTTCCATAGAAGTACTGAAATAAAAATTCATGAGGACTGTGAGTGTACTTCTTTTACAGTTACATTTCAGTGATGCACCACAGTATAGCTGTT
Organism: Aquila chrysaetos chrysaetos; assembly: GCF_900496995.4. NCBI lineage: Eukaryota > Metazoa > Chordata > Aves > Accipitriformes > Accipitridae > Aquila > Aquila chrysaetos. The sequence goes on from NC_044030.1 coordinate 68,663,234, forward strand.
GTAACTTCATAACTGTATTCTTACAAGTATATATTTTTTCAAGTTAGACTGAGAGTTTTATTAAATTAATTGTGTTTGGAAGTTTAGTTCCAGTGATTTTTGTGTGTTTGTGTGCAGCTTTACAAGGGTTTTGCAGGTTCTGTAAAGGAACTGAGGAGTTTATTTTTCTACAGTAATTTTATGGAACATTATATTAGGGATGCAGTATTTTATGACAGGCCGTTCTTGTTAACATGCTAGTTCTGTTTTTTGGGAATAAGGAAATTGCTAACATCAGACTGTAAAAGTTTAAAATGCAGTTCTAGTAGTTATTTAACTTGCATTGAACTGCTTATGATGGTAGAAGTAAATTTTGCTACTTGTCATTGTTTAATTTATAAAGAAAAGTATTTAAGGAACTAGGACTGTGATCTTGCCTAAATGTTTTCTATATGAGAGAAAGAGTCATATATAGAGAAAAAGACCTAAATGGTAGGATATAAATTTTTACAGATGGAGCTTGTATGAACATGGTTGTTGAAACCTGCCTGTGCTTTCTGTCTTGATACATCTTCAGTATCAGCAAGCTGGCTTCATACTATAGTTTTTCCAGAAAGACTAAAGACTGCTTGTTGTAAACTTCTATACCATAAAAAGGAAGCAGAGTTAAATGGAAAATACAGTCTCAATGGTCAAAAGGCTGGGAACAATATAATTGCTGGAAGCTTAGTATTAGCGGATGCTTTACACAGAAAAAAAAAAAGGTGGATTTTATGACAAAGCTGAATGTCTTGTGCAGGTTGTTGAATTTGTTACATAACACATTAAATTAAATAAAAATTACAAGACCTCTTGAAGTGCAGTAGTTTAAAAATCACCCCAGAAACTGTTGGAATTGAGCTATGCAGAAAAAACCCTCAATAATCTTTGATTTTATTCTTTTTGGAGTGGATGAAGCTTTGTCAATTTAAAGTTTGCAGTATGGCTATATAGTACTTTTTGTACCTTTTTAAGCTGTACTGTGGGAAGCCATGTTTAGGTTTTTGGAAGCAGAAATAAAATTTGCTTTACTTTTAGTTTCTGCATAGCCAGACTTGCTCTTATGTTTGTAATATTTAGAGAAGTTCAATAGGGGGCCCTTGATGCTTTGATCTAGTGCCATGGTGCAGTTTAATGAGAGGGGTTTTCAATATTGTCTGCAATATTGCAAATTCTGCCAGCTCTGTCTTAAATAAGAAAATGCAAGATTTACACCTCGGAAACCTTCTTGTATTTCTAGGCACTCTTTCTGTTTGAAACAGGTAATTACAAAAACCTCCGGATCAATTTTTGTAAAGGGGCACCCTGATGGGTGCCATGACTGAAGTGTGACATGAGCCTTTTCCAATACAATGGGTGGCCTAACATTCCTCGGGAAGGCCAAGCTCATTAAATATTCTCTTCTTTTTTTCCACCCTCTCCCCCTCTTCATGCACTTAGCTTGAGTTGTGCTAAGTCTGAGGTTTCTTCACTGAGGACTTAGGAAAATTGCATAGAGTTCTCAGATTGAATTTTTTATGTGTATGACTTCATGATGGCATTAGCATGTGCTTTGATCCATGTGTGAATGGCATTGGGTCGGCTCTTATTGCCATATCCAGATGGTGTTACAGGGAACAAACAGTTGTGTTTTAGGATTTCTCAATAGACTGTCTAGACTGGTCTTGCAGCAGACAGATACAGCCACCCATCAAATTAGCGTTTGTCAGATTTATGGTAATGGTTCACCAAAGCCTTCCTGTCATTGACATTAAGATTTACGCCTCCAAAGTTATTTTGTCTTCCGCAGAGTGTAAAGTCTGATCATATGTATGTGTGCAATTATCTACATGTAGATGTATATTTGCATATATAAATTTTTAACTGAAGGGGAGGAAAGCAACTGAAGAGAAGTAATTGCGATGGTAAGAGGCAGAATTTTTTAAAAGAATTTTTTTTAAGAGGCTGATTCCTACAGCTGGATTGATTAGGGAAGCTTTCCCTTGCCCGTCCATCCCCTCCCTTCAAATGGTAATACGGATGTTCTGTTCCAGTCAGTGTCTCCCATATGCCCTTTTTGGAAAGAAAAACATGTATGTGGATTACTATGGCTAGATTTTGTACTTTCATGTTACACTGGAGTAATATGAGCTGCTCCCTGTACACAGTGGGAATAACCTTTTGACAGGCAGTATGTCCATTCTCAGTGGAAATGTTTTTCCAAGTCTGGCCAGGGCTCCTTTGATCGTGCCACCTCAAATGTAGGGGTCATAGCTACTATGCAATGTAAGAACCACTGATGGTTGACCAGGGGAGAGATGATTTTTGAGGAGAGCATGTTTAAAATAAGCCAAATGTCGTGGGGTTTGAGGTATCTTTTGTTTTTACTTTTTTAGAGCATCAGTAATTTGTGTTGCAGTGGGAATGCTAAGCAGGAGTGTCGGGGAAATTTTAAATTAAGCTGGACGTGCTCGTACATTTGATGGTTGAAACAAGACGTGGTGTAAATTTCAAATAGCTGAAGTGCAGTGGCGAGCTTTGGGCTCAAACATGCCAGAGCATGTTTTGAAAATGTTTTCCTGTTACAAGGATATTTCAAGAATAGCAATGGGAGTAATGGGATGATGAAAGGATCCAGATGTTATAGTAAATTGTATATTTGGGGAATGCTACCACTTAATGAAGAAACATTTTTACAAAATACTTGAATTAATTTACAAGTCTGTCTGTGGTATGTGCTTTGGAAAGTCTCTGCCCTGTTTGCTAGGAATAATTATTACTGATCATGAGTAAGAAGAAGATTTGGATTAGGTATAAAGCCATTTTATAGATAGTTTTATCCTCTGCTCTTGCTGGTTTTCTTGCTTGAAGGAGCTTTGTGACATTGTAAGAAAGTAAATATATCCAGTAAATATGTAAATAAAAAGTAAATATGTAAATATTAATTGACAAGAATCAGCTCCAGGAAATCGGAGCTGGTTCTCCAGCAGGCAGTTCACTATTCCCGCAAAATACGTGTGTGCTCCCTGTGTGCTGTTTTGGGGGCTCACAGCCTCTCTGCTGCATAGCAGCAGTGTACCACTGAATCTTGGAAAAAGCAGCTAGTTTATTCTTCACAAATCCATGGGCAGAGATTGTGATGGTGTAATCTTTGTTTATTGGGTAGATTTCTGTGATTTATGTGTTCTGAACATGCTTGACTGTTACACAACTTTTCTCTGTGTGAGTTCTTTAGTGAAAACAATATAAGATATCAGAGAAACAAATCTTCAACAGCAGAATAAGAATTCTTTGCCTTTATGCAGAGAAGGCATAGAGCTGTTCTTTTTTTCTTTCTTTCTTTTTTTTTTCTTTCTTAGGGATATTATCTGTGGCTACTAGGACTAATAGTTTGTCGAACTTTGTCTCCATATTGTATCTTTCCACGACTCAGTGGCAATATAATTTTCTGATTGTCTTTAGGTGGAACAAGAAAAACATTCCTGGTTTTGATTGTTTTCCTGTGCTCCAATTTTATCCAAATAAGCATATGTTGCACTGACATATTTTAATTAACCAGTTAATTTTCTGTATAAACTTTAATATTAATACAGCATTTAAACGGTTGAGTAAACATTTTAACTTCACTGTAGTTTTATTCTGGTTTAACTGGATGTAGTGAAATATATACCTACATACAATAAATACAGGTGGTATTATTATTTTTTTTTTCAAGACTCTTAGGTTATACTTGGTCACTTTTAATTCCTTGCTGATGGTGCTTTAGAAAACCTTACCTTAAAGCCTTGGAGGCTTTAGATGGGATATTTTTCTTTGAAGTTTAAGAATTGAGATTTTTCTTTAAGTGTACTTCTGGTTTTATTTTGATATGGTGAAAACTTGGGATGAAACCTTACTTCATGCTGTCTTAACTTGTCTCAATCAACAAGAAGATTTTACGTGGACAGTTTAAATTTTCAAGAATCGTTACTTTACAGCAAGACAATAGAGTATGTAAGCATTGTTCACTTCAATGAATGTGGCTTACTGATTTGAACGAAACTTTGTTGCTTATTGGAAGTGACTTTATCAGAGATGAGCTAAAAGGTGCACATCGGGTTTTTTTGTTTTTTCTGTGTGTTTTGGTTCCCCCTACCACCAAAGTCTCACTTTTGGGGCAGCATAAACTTAAAAAAAAGTGAGAGAGGGACTAATAACAAAATATTTGGCCTGGCCAGGTTCCCAGCAGTGCTGCCCAAACTCATGCGGGTGCCCGAGGGTGGTGTGTTACAAACCATTGTCAGTTCTGAGAGGCAAAGACCCCTGGTGCCGTAGCAAAGGACACTCTGCTCCATGAGCATGTGGCCGGAGTAGAGAAGCAAAGCTTAGGAGCTGCGGGTTGGTGGTGCAGGGTACTGCCATCGTAACGGCCAGAGATGCTCCCTCCCAGTATGTCCTTCTAGAAGGAGGTGACCCACCAGTGTTACCCAACTCTGGAGATGCCCAGGCACTGAGACTTTTTGTTGGGCTTTGCGCCTGGGGGAGTCACTGTCGTTTTAATTTTTTTTAAGGAGATTTTGTTGACGGGTGATTAACTAGGAAAGAAGGTGCTGCCATCTCCCCTTTCCTCTGAAAGCGAGGAGACAGAAGCGGGAGTGGGGAGGAAACAGACTGGCAACTGGTGTGCGAGGCATGGAGGCAGAGTTGTGGAGCAAGTGGTGAAGAGCAGGCGAGCAGCTGAGGGAGGGGCCTCGTTTTTAAGAACAAGTTGAGCCCAGCCCGTCCCTGCCAGGCCAAAGGCGCCAGGGGTACCTGCCGCTTGCCTGCCCTGATGGCGGTGCCGGGGCACGCGGCCGCCGGGCGCTGGCTGGGCCACCACTCCCGAGGCCCCGGGTCCATCACCCACGCCCCAGCTGCGGTGCAGCCTCAGGTTCCTGTCCCTCGCTGCCTGTGTCTGTTCAGACCTCGAGGAGAATAGGGTGGGGGGAGAGTGGAGCTGCTTGGGCTGACCTTGCGTCAGAAGAGGAGTCCTTTAGAGCCGAGGCCTAATTCCCTTGTCAACACACGCTGCCCTCACACCCAAATTTACGAGTGTTTTAAATCCCAGCTAGCTGGCCCAGCTGGGAATATAAACTAGACCTCAGGTATTGTTTTCACTCAGTCTGGCAACCTGCCCGCCACGCAAATGAGGATTCCAAATAGATGTGGCAGTCCCTCAGAGCTGTCCTACGACTCTCCCAGAAGCACAGGCAGATGCTTGACGATTCCTTTCCAGTTAATATGGGGGAAGGTTCTCTTCCCCCTTACTGTAAAAACAAAGCAAAAAAACCCACCCCAAAACAAAAGCAAAAACCCAAACCCATTGTGATATACCTCTAGAGACGTTTTCACTGGTAAAGAAACAGTAACTTGGGCAGGGCAGTGGCTACTCGCCCTGTGACTAAGCTTATGTGAGTGTTTGGGTTTGAGCACCTGGGCAAAACTGGCAGTGAATCAACATGCCTACATTGGAGCGAGCAGCATGTGGAAGTTCTATTCAAATTAATAAGCTGTTCAAGCTTTTTTGAGGACCCTCCCCAGTGACGATAGCTTTGTAAGGGCACTGTCAACTTAAAACCTGTACTTGTTGGAAAATGTTACCTGAGACTTCTGCAGATGAAAGATCAGAGAAGAGCTCTGTAGACTTACTGTTGCTTTCACAGGACAATTGAGGTTGGAAGGGATCTTGTAAGGTTTGTAGTCCAAGGTTGTGGTCAAAGCAGGGTCAGCTTGAGGTCTAACTAGGTTGGTCAAGGCTTTATTCAGCTTAGCTCTGGTCTTGAAAACCAAGTGGAAGAAACCATCAAAGATAAGGACTGCAGAGTCTCTCTGGGCACTGCTGGACTGTTCCTGTGGGGAAAAAGTATTTTCTTATATTCTTATATCCTGAACGTCTCGCATTTCAATTTGTCCATTTTTTCTTGTCCTCACTCCATTTACAGCTGCAAGTATCCCTTCAGAAAGTTCCCAGGACATTTATCTGGATATCTCAATTGCTTTAGATTGTCTCGATTATTCTGTGTTTGTACTGCTGTGGTCTTGTTAGATTTTATAAGTGAGATTTCTTTTAGCAGAGGGTACAACTTAGACTGCAGTGTGATTTTTGAAAGTTGGCACATTCCGTATGCCACATGTAGTATAAGTACAAAATAAATTTGAACAATTAGAAATTTGTTCTTTTGGCAATATTGTTGTCTGAAACATAAGGAAAAAAAGTGGCGCTTGATGAATTTGCATTAACAAATGCCTGTTCTGAAAGCAGGAAATCAGAGTGGCTTTGTAAGTAACAAAGAGAAATGGATTTTCTTTTAATATGCTGCTGTCTTTAGGGCTCGGAGTTGAGAGACTAACTGATTTTAATTTCACATAGGAAACTTAGGGCATCAACAAAGACACTAAAAAGTCAACAGAACCAGAAGACAACAACATGCTAATATGCTACTATTTTCACATAGCAGGGCACCCTGAAATTCATGTTAAAATAATCAGCTGTATGAAAATAGATGTCTTAATTCTTTCTGCTCTTCAGGCAGATTTTTCTTTAATGATGATCAAGTAGGTAAGTGGTGTTTTCAGCCTCTGTTCATAGATATCTCTTTTGTTTACTTTCGGCTTTTTGATGTACATGCTGAGCTACACTCTAGTCTATGCACAAGTTGCAGCTTAATGAAAATTGATTTTAAAACAGTTTAGGTAAGTAAGCACTAACCTGTGTGTGAAGATTCACTGAATTAAGTAAGGGTAACTTGCATCATGTGTATTTGTAATGGTACAGGAGTAATAAGAATCCACTTTTTAATTCGTGTTTGCTTTCTTTTTGTGCATGATCTGAAAGGGTTTAAGTATCACTTGTTTGTGTGTAGCTCTAAATTGTCACTTGAGCTGTCTAGGGCCTGCTGTAAGGTACATTACTTATTTTTAAATCAATAAACCCCCCACTTTTGAAAAGGGACAATGTTATGTTCTCTTCCTTTGCCTGGCCTGGATGCACTGGAGCTTTTGCTGTATTGCACAGGATCTAAAATGATTGCTTTCTAAAGCCTGTGCCTTAGGTAGTTATTTTCCTGCAGTGGTACAATAGCATTCTTGATGTGCAGACCTGCATATGAATAGCCAGTATTAAAAATCTAGCATCAAGACCGCAAAATATTTTTTAATACAAGACTTGACTAACAAAAAGTACTGTTTACTGAAGTGAGTAGCTTCTTCAATAGAGCAGAAAGCTAGAGGTAGCTGAAACAGGGAAGACATGAGGAATCTAAACTGCAGAATGGTCTCTGCCTTGATTTATCTACTTATTTATTTTACCTCTGTTGTGTTAACTACTTCCCAACTGGCAAACAATAGAATTGAGTAAAAGAAATGTCACCTTTTTTTTTGGCCCCTCCCTGCTCTTACTTCTGTGTAAAGCAGCATTTGTTGCATTTTTCATAAGCTTTCCATGCAACTTCTTAAAGACCATTTTTTGTTCAGACAAAAATGTTGCAGGCATACACTCTCAAAATACATGGTAGTGCAATATGTGTGCCTACTGAAACTCAGTATAGTGCTCTGAGATGGTGCTTTCCAGTTTTCTCTTTGTAGGCATTGTTCCTATAATCGCAATGCTATCGGAAAGGAAATTTTGCTGAACTAATAATTGTTTTGTGGTTGAGACACCACAAGTATTTCGCTGCTGAAGTCAGCTGCTGTGGAAAAGAGCCTTCCTCCCCTGATTTGGCCCATACCAATGATCTCTCAACTGCCATCATCACAGAAATTAGTGGGGAAACGGATTCACTCCCACTCATTAGCATGAAATCAAGCACCAGATCTTGGAAAGAATCTGGTAACAGACCAGCAGGCAGCCTGGCGCGGTGAGCAATCTCCACACGCTGCTTCGCAGGGCAGGCTGCCTGTTGATTCAGTTAGAAACGCCTCGTCCCTGGGGTGTAGCGCTTGGTGATACTCAGCCTAGGGGTGATGAATACATGGATAACTATGCTTAAATCCACATTCCTGGAGAAGGGGTGCAGTCTCCTGGACAGCCAAAGATGGCAAGAGTTTTTAGCTACTGTTACTATGTAAGCATCCAGGAGTACTACAAATAATTCCAAAATGAAAAACCAAACCAAATCCGTCCTCGCTTTTCAGGGTGTGGCAGTCCTTTCAGTAGTCTGATTTGGAAGCCTTAGCCTACCAGTGTCTAAAATTGGCAATTGCAAAAGAAAAAAAAAAAAAGATATTCCCCCCCAAAAAAGAACAAAACCCGCTGAAAGAATGAGGCAACATCATAGGTAAGGTTCTCTTCATATGTTGGTTTTGATGGGCCCCAACTACATGTAGCATGTGTTAATACTGAAAATGAAAACTTGGCCTTTACCGTGCAATACAGCTTAACGTGGCATGATGAGACTGTAGGATAAGCACAACAAGGGAATAGTGGCTTTTCAGCATTGAAACACTTTTCTTCAGGTGTTTGGGTAGAAGCACTGACTGAAGTGAATTAAGCACATTTTCCTGTGTTATTAAGCTAGATAAAAGTACAGAAAAAAACAATTGGAACTTGCTGCAGTGTTCTAAAATGTCTTCCTACAGACCTAAGAATAAAAATTCTGTAATAAATTATTTGAATATTGGCTCAGCTGGTAAAGAGAAGTATAATCACTAGATGATGTGTGAAAAGCCACTGAAATACTACAGGAGACTTCACCATCATCATGTTGAACATCTCTAAAACTTTTAGATGCTCAGGTTTCCAAGTGAAACTTTTCACCCTGCCCCAAGTCCTAAGTTCCATGTGTTGAGAATGGGCAAAGTTGTGTGCCTGCTCTCTCTCAACATGGAGAACACTCAAGCCAATGAGTATGAAATGCTAAAGGGTATGGTTGACATTTCTGCCGCATGATAAACAGTGTAAAGTGGTTGAAAACTGCACATCATTATATAAGTGTTTTTTGAGGGGAAAACATGGTTTGAAAAGTGTAAACTGAGTTTACTCCTTGTGACGGAATAGAAAATAAAAGATTTTGCTCATTTGTTTTTGAAATCTTCTCATCTCTTGTCTGTATTGGAAGGGGAAGATTCTGCAGTGTTAGTTAGAGTGGTAATTTTTCCTATGCATGGGCAATGGAGGAATCAAGAAAGTATAGGACTTACGCTTTCTTTGCCAATATTTGTTTTCAGTATCAATTTATAATGGCAAAAATGATGACATCGAATTCTTTAAAAACAAATTCATACAATCTGGTTTTTGTTTCGCTGTCCTAAGGTATCAGTGATGAAGTCTGTTTTTAATAGTAGGTAATGAGCCACTGAAATAGCTCTAGTTGCTGAGATTCTTTCGGGGAAGACTGATTAAATTCTTCTGTATACTACAGTAACAAAGTAGATTTAGAGTGCAACCAGCACAGGAAACATTAAGAGCCAATCAGTCTTGCACTTGAAACTAATGAATATTGCAGAAATTCGGAATGCAGAATAGGACTGGTATGATTTTTCAAATATAGTTGGAATTTGTGGAATGGTAAGCATTAGCAATCTTGCTTGTTTTTTAACCCTACTGTGACTGGCAAAGTATTTCTTTTAAAATTTTCTAGAGTTCTTACTCTGCTGACCAGAGATACAAAGTACACAGACCAAGCATATGGAGATGGTCTTACTCTGCTTTAGAAGGTGTAATAGTTTCAAGTTAAGATCAAAAGAATGTCCAATATATGTAGCACGTCATGTATCTTAATTTACCTTAAGCAAATACTACATATATAACATTGTCCTTCACTTGGTGTGTTAGTGATGCAAAGGAGTTAAGAGTTTAGATTTTGTCTGAGCCACAAGGTAGTGCTAATTCTTGTTAAAATAAGTCATCCACAATAAGCACTTAAGGGAAATTCAAAGCTATTACAGCAGATGGCCTGCCAAAAATCTTAAGTCATTTATGACAGTCTAATAATGTTAAATTCTTTGAACATGTGTAAAAGTGGGGAAACTTGCAGGTCTAATTCCAGAAAATGTGGGCAGCACCGAATTGTATGAGAGCACTGATTAATGAGTTGCACAGCAAATTCACACAGTTCTTTGTTATGAGCAGTTTGATTTAGTGGAGTATTTAATTGTTGATAGAAGTTCATCAATTCCTTAAAGAAAGAATATGTTTTTGTTTACCCTTAATGAGATTCTGCATGGAACCAGCAAGGTAACTTCTTTTTGTCATTGTTTTTGTCTAGTCAGGTATCACCAAATTATTTTTAACCAGAAAATTATGGAAAGGGCTTCGCTCTTCTAAAATTCCACATATGAGCTGCTTTTCTTTTCCAAATGAAACATCCATGGTTATGTAATAGGGTAATACCATAATGCTGCTTATGTAGACCTTTCACTTTATTTTTACTGCAGTAGATCTTTCGCACAGCATGACTTTTCTGATCCTTCTGAATCCACATAGCTTTAAAATTATGGAGTGAAGTCCACGTCACATGCTTGATACAGTTAAATTTTGCTAAAATGCCTACACTTTTGCCCCATTTTCTATGCTGCTAGGTTCACTAAGGAAATTCTTAATTTCTTGCTTCAGTATTATTTCAACTGGAATCTGTGGTATATCAAGCTGTCCCTGAAGGATTTTCCTCTGTGTTTATCTGACACACAAGAAAAATTTTTCTAGGAAATACCACTGAATAGTATGGTTGATTGGAGTAGAAAATATGTTGCTATTAGGCTGGAATGTAAGGCTTAGCAGAAGAGAAAAGCAGTAGACAGCAGGAAGAAGAATCATGATACATTCGTCATTAAAATACTGCAGTGTGCCTAGAAGTCTAAGTAAGTTTTAATGTTTTTACAATGGACTTCATATGTACACTTAGTGCAAAACTATTTACCTGGTTTCATACTACTCAACACTGTGCTTATTGCTGTCAACATGATTCTTCTAATGTGAACATTTCCAAATCAATTTATGGTCTGTTGGAACTTCATCTTATTTGTAGAAGATTATTTTTCCTAGGATTTTTCTTGGGATAGGACTTAAATGTTTTTACCATTTAAGGCTGCATAATGTCCCCAGCTGAAAAATCTTCAAACATTTAAACTACAGCTTAATAGTTCATTTTGAGTCCTGTTTCTGGACAAGAGTCAAATATGAGACCTCTAAGCTCAGTTGCGTCCTCTTACAATAAACTACTTTAAATTACTCTAGTTTCCTTGTGCTACATGGACATCACAGTCATGTTCTTGTATTTTTTGTTGCCTTTAAGAAGAAACTAGCACTGAAATTTGCATCTGGCTTTTTTTTTTTTTTTTAGACCATGTTTTATGCTGAAGGACTCTTTTCTTTTGAACTACATATAGGTTGAATCAGTCCCAAAACCAAATTCCAAGTCTGAACAAAATAATAAAAAAAGGCGATATAATTATTCTCTTTAGTGTATGGAACTTACAGCCTTTGCTGCTTTACATACATTGCACTGTGGTTTGGATCACTTTGGACTTCAGTGGTATTTCACTAGAAGTAATACATTAATAACAACATAGTTTTTCCCTTTTACGCTAGTGTTCTTAGGTCTTTTTTTTCAGCTCTGGCTGAATTTTACTGTTCGGGCTGACATTATCCTCAACTTTGTGAGGTTAGCTATGTTTAAAAATAGGTTTAATAAAATTTGCTGGCTTGTTTCTAAGAATAAAGTTAAAAAACAACCCAACTAACTGCTAACTGCTAGCTTGTTGGTTTAAAAATTTAGGCAAAGGCACGTTAGTTTTGGAAATCACAATTTGCCTCATAATAATCAAGGCCTTTCACTGTTTTTTAGGAGAATCCATTTTGATTTGTGAACTTGAGACAGCATGTGTTCACTAGAACGTCTTAAGTTTTGCTTCATCTTGAATTGTCTGCCTGGGTATTCTGTTCTTTTTTGTCAAAATATCTGCAGGTGTAGAGAATTTCCTTAATTGCTTGAAAGATCTGAGGGTTTTTAGTTTCCTGTGGTAAGGAACTTGGACAATTCAATAGGAAAACCGAAGCTGTTAACAAATTTTCAGATTTGAGCAGTGTAGTTAATAGTGGCAGGAGAATTTCTGCTCCAGCATTCTGCCTAACTGGATAAGGCTCAAGGAATAGTCAGGCTTATGCTTTTTTTATATGTTGCTCCATATTTTTTAGTTTGATTTCCTTGGCATTCACCAGCTGAGGATAGTGACCTGACACAATTTGCAGGTGCTTCAGCTCCTCTGTTGCAGGAGCCATAGGAGCTCAGTTTTTACATTGGGCACCACAAATTTTGCCTCTTGCCGGAGCACTCCAAACAGCATGTTTTTCTCATTTATACAGGCTTTATAAAGTCCTTGTATGAAAATGAGCAGAAAACATTCTTTTGCAGTAGCTACTTAAAATTCTAATCTTTCTGCTCTCGACCTGCAGAGTTGGAAGTGACTGAAGTCTTGAAGGTTCTCCTCTTTTTTAATTCCTTTGGTTCAGTATCTATCCAGAAAGTCCCCTCCACTTCCTGCTCACCTGTGCAAGTCCAAGGAGGTTGTATGTAGAGCTGATGCCTCACTACCAACTCTTACGCTGTTGGGGTGTGGGGTTTGGTGCAGAGTTTTGCTTCCTACTGCTCTGCTGAGGTAGTGTTTTTATTGATGGTAGTACAGCAGCACCTTGTTCTTGTCTCTGCTCTGCAAACCTACCAAGTGAAGGTTCATCTATGTGCATGATGATTCCACCTAGGTATGAGATAAGGATCTTGTGCAGCCCACTAGGAAAACAAGGTTTAATGTCTCTTAATTTAATTAATGTTTAGAGAAGGCATTTGTTCTGAAATACTTTTTTTTCTTCAAATGTCTCTTTTCCCCTGCTTTTATAGATTGCCCTTTCTTCCTGATTAAGCATTGCTCTCTTTAAGGCATAATTTGTGACTGTATGCTTTTGTAGCAATAAACTTGATAACATGAGCTTAAGAATTTCTTGGAAGGATGAGGGAACATGATCATTTACACATTTCTTCAAATAGAGAGGACTATATTATTATTACTTAAGAAAGTAAAATACTTCTGGTGCTTTTTCAGTCACTGTGATCTTTATCTGACATGTTTTAGTGCAGTTAGTTTCTTCTTAAATCCTACACTTTGTAATTTTATTACCCAATAACATAATCAAACTGTGCTGCACTCCCTAATCCCTGTATAAAATGGTATGATATATCCCGTGCCTTGTCCTATCTTTTCATTGTTATAAATTGCTTTGGAGAAATACTTGTGAGCTGTGTGAATGCCTTCTTTTCTGTGAAAAATCTCTGTGGCATGAGAACTGTGTGCACCTCTTCTTATACTCTGTATATTCCTTGTGCTTTAAAAATACTCATCTAATGGTATGTAGGTAATTGGCAATTACGGAAGTTTCACTGTATATGTTGTTTCCCTGTCACAGCTTTATATTACAAAATGCTATCTTCCAGTTCTTTATTACAATTCTTTAATAATCTGTCAGTACTTAGGGAAGTGAATGTAAAACATTAAAAATACTTTAAATAAAAATGTTGAGTTAAAGCTAGTGTTCCATTTTTACAACTAATCATATGCCTTAGTCTCTAAAAGAGAGCTATCTTCCATTTCTTAAGCCTGTTTTTATTCGTTGTCTCACTCTGAATTATGCCACCAGCTCCAGATTGCTTATGTTTCTCTGGTAGACTGTCGTCATGATGGCATTTCTCCCTGGTCCTCAGTGAAATTTTCTCTCTAGCCAGCAAAAGGAGGAGTTTCTTAGCTTGGCAAGATTTATGCTGATCTAGAATAAATGGTAAAATTTTTGTAGCAGTAATAAGCAGCAAGTCAGTTCTTCCTGAGGTGTTTGCAGCCTCCTTAAAACAAGTATTAAATCTCTCACAGCTGTGCATTAAAGCAGGTGAGGGACTGAGCACCCCAGAGCTGTGCTCAGTTATATGAATAGCATGTTGAGTTTATTTCGGCTTGGATTTATGATCGTATTTCATCAACTTAAGGTATATTCTTAAGTAACAACCTGTTGCTTTTTTAACTTAAGAGAATTTTTATGGAACTATTGTGTAATAATTATCTAAAAAAACAGACACACAGCACACTGTCAGTGAAAGCAGTAGCATTGGGAAAGGGATGGCACAGGAAGGTTTTAGGCTGAGGACTTTTACTCTGTTTAAAGGCGTGTGTTTGCTAGAGCTGCCTGGATGGTGCACCTATCCAAAGGAGAAAAATTTGAATCCCCTGAAAAGGTTTTCAGCAGCTCTGAGACTAAAAGTGGATCTTTCCCACAAAAAAAAAATATTCTGGCTTAGTGATAACCTCCAGTGGTTTGAAGTATTTCATGCCCCCTAACTGATAAAAAGTGGTTGTAGTTTTCACCAGGAGAAACTTGTAAGTTTGGGCTGTCTGCACCACAGAGGGGGCACGCTGACATACCATCCATAGTCTTCAACGTTCCAAGCAGAAGAATTCTTTGGCGAGAAGACTTGCGCTGCCTGCAAAATCCAGCTATATTTGTTCTTCTGTCAACCTCCTCTTTTCACCTAAATGCTCCTGTTGCTGCTTCTTAGGCTGTGTGTATACTAGTAATGCTTTTCACCCTTATATTTAAATGTTAACTGCATGGGCTGTTTCTATTTTAGTAACTTTTTTTACATCAGTATCTACTGGTATGTTCTTTCCCTTGCCTCCTGATAATTTTAGAGCAGCCAAACATTAATTGGTTTGCTAACTTCTTGGTTGGGTAATGCCTAAATTTGCTATGGTGTGCTTCTTGTGCTGTATGAGCAGAGAGAGAATTATTAACTGGGACCCCTGAGCAGGTAGGTTTAAAAGTGATAGTTGAAACTGTACTTTAATTTTTAATGTACCATCACACCATCATAATTTTGTTTAATTTTGCTCTATGGTGTTTTGCAAAGAAATTCTAAAAGTTTTAGGTTTTGTCCTTTGTCAATGGGTCCTTCTCTCCTGTTTTGCTTTTTTGTATAGAATTCTTACTTTGATACCAACAATATCTTTGTACTTAGTATTCTACCTCAGCTATGAACATGCTCAGTAAAACTGGACTTTATAGAAAATAGTCTGGTCTGCTGTTCCTAGAGATTTCTCCTCTTTTTTTCTCAGATTTGATGGTAAATTTTAGTTTTGAATTCTTTCACCAGAAAGAACACGACATATCCTGGGGCTTAATCTCAGAGGAAACATTGCCTTAAGTAAACATTAGATATTTCTTCTTTTTCCCTCAAAACACACTTGGAGTTTCTCCAGGTTCCTTTGCTTTTTGATACTCAAGAGACATGCATACAGCCCAGGAGCTCTTTTATTTTAGTTACAATTATGATGCCCAACAGCTCTGGAAGCATGGGCTGAAGCTGGGTGAAAAAAATTCTCTGGAGTTTGTCTGTTTCTGTAATGCTACTGATAGAGTGGGTGGAAGAATTCAGATCTTGTTACTTTTCTCAGGGACATATTAACTGGTATCACCTGAATCCCCCTTGAGATCTTATGGCTATCAGTGCATGAATGCACACTTCTCTTGTTTATTGTACTTGGCCATTCCTTGTGCTTTTCCCAACTATGTTTCACATACATGAATTTGTGTTCATTTTAACTTAACTGAAAATTTTTGAGACCTTTTTTGCTACATATATCCTATTGTAACTTGCAGAAATCTCACTTCACACTTGGTGATAGGTTTTACTCTCCTAGTGTACTTTGAATTTGCCTAGCTATTTCAGTGTAGGATAGCACCAGTGGCCTTTCTTCTTCGTTTCTTTTTTGATGTATGGAATACAATGCAAGTCTTCGTTTACCTTCCTTTTCATCTAGTGTACATCTGGATTTCTGTTTGCACCTGAAGTGTTTTGCTAATTTTATTTCTTTGAGGTTCTTTGACCCATTTGGGCATGGGATTTGGATATATCACCGTACTGTTTCCATAAATCCTCTTTTTTATATTATTAGAGAAGTAATAGCATGTGTGCTGTGTATATTAAATATGGATGTCCAGGATCTTGTGTACCAAATAGTTTTTAGGGAGAGAAAAGAAACAAAGTGTGCTGTTGCATTTAGGTGACACATAGTCAGTGTTAATTAGAAAAATCAGTGAACACCAAGTGGTCTGTATGTTTCTTTCTGGTTTTGTGATCCCATGTGAGCTTATAGAACACAAGTAAGTATTCCTGCTATGCTGAACGAAAGTATTCTATAACCCACCTTGTAACACACGTGAATCATGGAAAAGCTTTTCATGATTTGGCACAGAAACTGTAAAGGGATGACTATTAGCAAGCCTGAAAGCTCTAAACTGCTGCTTTTTTGTTTGGGGGGGGGGGGGGGGGGACGGGACATGGATGAATATATTAAAAAAATTAAATAAAATACCTATATAACTTTCATCCTGACTAGAAATTAGAAGTGACAGGAGCTGCCACATGCTTAATTTTGCACATTTCAGTGGTGCTGCTACTGCCTTTTTTGCTGGTATTTTCAATGATTCTTTGGGCTTTTTTAGTATGGTTGTGTTTCCTCAGGTTGTTAAACAAACTGTTTGCAAAGGCTTCTGTTAATTTTTTTTTGTTGCCTTTGTCTCTTGCTGTTAAATGTGAATGGACTGATGGGTTGAAAGAGAAGAGTTACTCTTGTGCAGCAAAACAAACGGAAAGCAAACTGTCAGAGAGGAAACAACTTGAGCAATAACTCTGCACTTGATGAAACCTAGAAGTGTCCTGACAAGCCCTTGGAGCTTGATTTGACACTGCAGTGAAGCAAGTGATGGTATTCTCCTGTTCAGAGTAGCACCTGTGCATATGTTTCACTGTTTTGCTGACTCAGCATTGTTTATCATAGCCATGTGCTATTTTATTTTATGTAGGCTTTAAAATCATACTATTGCACTGAATATCTGAGTACATGCAGAACTTGATAATTGTTTTCCTACATGCTTTCTTCAAGCACAGTGTGAATGGCATGGAGAGTCATTTGGTTTTGCTCTTCTTTCATTTATAGGGAGGGTGCAAGAGGTTAAGGTCAGAGAGGCTCATTTTCCATTTTGGACATGAGGCTTTGTGATTTGTTTTGGCTGATAGTAGGGAAAGGACTTATGTTGCCTTACATCTTCTTCAAGGGAAGTTATGTTTCTGACTGCATTTATCAAATTCTTGTGGTTCCTAAAGCCCTGAACTTCTGGGTGAAGCCTTCACCCCAGAGCAGTCCCTTTGATACCAGATAAAACAAATAATCTCCTGCCTTCTGCCAAATTGCTGTACAAACAAAGATACTGTCCTTCACCCTTGTGCAATGTGGCAGCCACTAGCTTAAGCATGAAAAACTGAGTTGGAAACTTTATTTTATCCTTGAGATAGTGATGACTTTATTTTCTTGAGAAATCCAAAAGTTGTTCTGGATTTTGAACAGGATTCAACCCACTCTGTATTATCATCACTCAAAGGAACAATGCGTCATGACCATGAAGTGTTTTGAAGTGATACGCTCTGAACAGCATGTCTGGCTTGTCAAAAGTCAGCCGGTTCTTTTGTCTTGACCTTATTTCCTCCAAACTTTCTCTGCTGGTAGCGGAGTTGTCAAATATGTTGAAGAATGAGTAGGGCTGTGTCATATGTCTGGTTTTGGTACTTGAGTCTGTGTCTTATGTCTTGTTCAGCTGGTGACCACATAGAGATGTCGAAAGTCATTTGAGGTGTGATTGCTCCTTTTGAGACTCCAGAAGTGTGGCTCCTCTGAAATACCAAGAAGTTTTTGACAAGTTGGTGGATAATTTCAACCAATGAATCCAAATGTATTTCTCAGTGGTCTGAAGGGAGAATTTGAGATTCCTGCTCTAAACAATACGTTGCTATTTTTAGTGTCCTGTAACATTTCTATAACGTAGAACATCAGCAGGACTGTTTGCTCTGTAAAACTGCCTCACTTCATTAAAAATTTTTTTCTCTGTCCCATTTTATATTATCCTGTCTTTAATGCCATATTTGTCTGTCTTCCTGCAGCGTAGGCTGGTATAAAATTGAAGACAGTTAGGTGCATGTAGAGGAGGAGTACTCTTGGGTTCAACCAGTGGGCTGACCACGCGCTTGGGAAGATTAGCCAGGTTAAAGAGGATTGCTCTGTCCAGTTGGGGGAGTGTTGCTGTAGGTTAGCAGGCCTTGAGCTGGGGTCCCTCTACTGGAGTTTGGATCGTTCGTCTGTATTGGAGTGGAGGAGCTTGAGTATAGTGGTCACTGTTTAATGAGGTTGTGGGCTGTTTGACTGGTCATGATTTTAGTATTTTCATCTGTGCTGAACATTACTTCAGGATGGCAGTGGCTATGTGCCTATTCATTCATCTCTGTTGGTAGCCACAAAATGAACAGCAATCTGATAGGTTTTGTCCTCATTACTGTTGTCACATAGATGAAGATGAACCTTACCAATCTGATGTTTTGAAAACATGAAAGCAGTGTCACTGGTTGCATGTCTTAAAATTGGTAGTTTGTTTGCTCTTCCTCCCCTTTTTTTGTAGTGGTAAAACCACCTGTGCAGCAGTATAGAAACTTAAGAGTCTGCAGCTTTAGCTCACACAAATGTATAGATTCTGTTGTACTAATTTGACATTAAGGTATTCATACAGTTAACATTTAGTTTATTTAAATATCCCTTTTTTGCCCTCTCCTAGCTGTGTGTAATTTCATTCAGGTGCCTTGAGTATTTTATTATCTGCATTCAATTATACCACTGCCGTCCCCAGTTGTTTCCTATCCTTAGCATTATAACTGTCTACCTTCGTTTTTTTCCCCCACCTTTCACATTATCTCTTCCAAGTTTTGAGATTTCTTTGTGCTTGTGTGATCTCAGACAACATCAGAGCTATGGAGCCTGCTGTGTGTAAATTTGACTTTTTTTTTTATAATCTCCTTGAGTTTTCACTAACAGCTTCAGACGATTAGCCAGTCCTCTGGATATAAGTGTGTGCTGGGTACTAGAAGTCTGTTTTTTCAAAGATACCTTAACTGAAAAATAAAATGTAAAGGGAGACAATATACATAAGTGAGAGGGGGAGGGGAGCACAGTTATGGTTGAGCTTTCAGCCTTAATTCTGGATTTCAAGAGCTCTGAATGCTTGGTTTGTTAGCATTAATGTTGCACTAACTTAGGGTATTTTTGCATGAGAGTGTGTGTGTTTAACCAACTAAGCATGAAATCCCTTGCTTCTGTTTGTCCCTATTAAATAGTGGCAACAAAAGAAACAGACAGGAGATGGGTTCAGAACAAAACAGATATAATGGAGTATTTCACCCCCAAAAAGGAGAGTGAAACGAGAAGTACAATGAGTAGGCAAAGACAGACTCCATGGCTGGAGGCAGTGTAATGTGTTGGAGAGAGTAGTAATTCAGGGACGTTTGCTGACCAGAGCTTCAATCTGTGATCTCTGAGCAGCACATATATCAGAAGTGTTTGCCCACCCCTGTTATAGACACAATATTTAATGCTTTTCCTGGAGGAAATCTCCATAGGGCTTTAAAGGGACACTGTCTAGGATTGTCAGCTCAAATACTGATCCACCTAAAACTGGAATCATCTGGTTGGGATGGAAATCCCTAGGCAGGAGTAGGACTGGCTGACTTCCGTTAGCTATCGCAGATGATTATACGTGCACATGCAGCATACATGCACACATACAAGTAACATGAAAGTAACAGTGGTGCTGAATATTGCACAGCTTTCTGCAGACTGTGGCACCTAATTACTCCCAGTTTCCTGTATAAATACATCCTTTTTTTCCAAAACTGGCTAAACGCATATATTTTTTCAAGATACTTTATTGTTTTATGTTCAGTACTTTAAAATCTGCTTCTTCATTTAAAAAAAAAAAAAAAGAAAAATTAATTCCAGACTGTCCCTGCCTGCCTCTTTTTGCCTGCTTCTTCTCCCCATCCAATGCCTATAAAGAGTTTTGAGTGTGATGTTCTCAAAAATCATCAAAACTGACACTTTGACATGTCTCTCCCTTTAAAGTAAGTAAGGTGTTGCCCTGATAGGATGGAAGGGCTCAAAAAAATGTTGTTCCTTTTTTGTTGCTAGCAGTGGGGCAGAAATGCATGACCACACCCCAAATGACATTTCAGTGACTATGCCAGCTAGCTCTGCTTGACCCCCTGTATTCATGGTGGTTAAATGTTTTCTTTCCGTCCTCTCCAACAGTCCCTTCGAGTGGCCTCATTTGGGTTCAGAGTTTGGTTTATAATACCTAAAAGGCAGCCTTTTATGGGACAGTCACTCATAGAGCAGATCAGGTTTGGGAGTCAATGAAAGAGACTTCCAGGTCCATATCTGACAAGTGTTTCAAGAGCACTCAGGCATTAGTTCATGTTGCTCTTATGCTCTTTGGGTTGTTCAAATGGAGTGGAAAGTACACTGGTATTGGAAAGGACTGAGCGCTAATTGTGAATTGAATAACTCTCTCAATGTTTTTGATATATTTGTGTTTTGGATTTCAGGAATGGCTTCTTCAGTTACTAATACACATTTCTTGCAGTTCTGTGCATTTCAGACTGCACTGGAATACATGATGAAATCTTAACTAATGCCGTAGCTCTAGTCCATGCTTTAGAAAATATTTCAGGATGCATTTCCTGTCCATAATCAAAAGCAGAATATAGGATGTAATTTTATTTGCATGGTCAATGACCTCTGAATTTTCTACTCTCCACAGATCTTCTGCAGCTACTAGATGCAGCTGCCAAAGTTGTGACAATAGAGGTTTAGTCTCTATAATGGAATCTTAAATAGCCCTGACTTTGTTAGGGGCCAAGTCACTTTAAGCTGCTGAGAGAACAGGAAGGCAGTGATCAGACTGTTTGTATAGTGATATTTCCAATGGAAGAGATGTTCATTGAGTTCGAGTAAGGAGGATTGCAGAACAAGTTTATAAAATTTAAATATGTTATTACAAATATCCCCTAAAATGTGCTGTAGAATTTCTCATGTCAGCCAGTGGCAAGTGCTATACACAGCAGCTTAAATTTCAGCTGCTTTTTGAAGCAAGAATATTTAAAGTCTGTTTTCATTCCTACCAGACAAAAATATCTACTGAAGGAAATTAGCCTTGCAGAAGGACAAAGTCATGAATATAACTAAGACAGGGGAATCATAAAAAAAAAAAAAAGAGAGAGGTCTGGAGGGAGCAGTTTCCCTGTCTTCTGGGGTTCTGTGTCTGCTGTATCTCAGGAACTTTCATACCTAACTGTGCTTACTGGTGAAGGATGAGTGAATGGGTGGCGTGTCTATGTATGCTGCTTTGGACGTGCAGTTTGACCTGGATTTTTGCTCATATGTTTAATCAACAGCATGTAAAGATTCTGCAGACTAAGTTAGACTTGAGGAATTTGCACTAAAGAAATACTGACCCTCACAAAACCAGCCTGTGGAGCCCCTCTGTCACCCACAGAGCCTCCATATATGTTCTACAAAGAGCAATAACTATCTTTGATGGAACTGCAGGTTATTAAACGTCGTCGGGGCCGCAAGAGTAGTGTCTGGTTGCATAAGAAGTGGCACAGTCTCTGGACAGAGAGAAGCACAGACTTTCATCAGCTCATCTATTCTTTTATGTTTTTCAATATGACATCAAGAAGTTGTCGCAAAGATGCTGTGCTGACAGGGACAAATTGAATCCTTTTTAAAGACTGGCCGCAAAGGGCCTGACACACAGCTTCAGGAGCTCTGGCAAGCTTCGAAGAATTTTATGTGGCCTTCAGCCTGATATCCATTAAGTGGAAACTCTATTTGAAGGAGCTTATGTTGTGCAATGAACTCAGTTGGCCTTTCTCACTTAAGTACCAGAGTAGAATATTTGCTGTGGCTTTGTAGAATCTGTGAGATAAGTATAAACTGATGTCTGAGTAAAGCTAGAAGGCATGTTTACTCTGTTTAGCTATGAACACACATATAAGGGCAAACCTTCTTGAAAAAAATAATTTCTGAGTCAAATTTTAATAGAGGCAAAGCTTTTATTTTCAAAATCTGTTGCCTTTGTTCAGCTGAACTACTACTGTAAATGTTTTTACTCCTAAAATATTTCCTTTCACATTTTTAAAAGGTGTTGAAGGAATTTCATAACCTTTCCTGAACTTACCTTTTACTTCTTTAAACCAATGAAGACTGTTTTCGCAGCATGTATAATAACTTACTATCTATACAGAAAGAATCCAATTCTGCATTCAGTGAGCTGTCTTTTTATAATCATGTTCTCTTTGGATGACTTTCTCACAGAGCCAGGCCCCAGTATTTGCAACAGTGCCTTACTGACGTCTCTTCTGTTTCTCTGCTCCTCCAGTAGCCCTCAGTGAGAGATCCTGGGTAGTCATGAAGACAAACTAGGTCTACACTTTGTAGACAAAGTAGGTTAAGGTTGTAAAGACTGGATTTCTTTACCCAATGTGGTGATTGGCTTGTGGTTAAGGTGGAAGAAAAGAGCTGGGGCTATGTAAAGACAGAATGTGTGAGAGAGGAGTGATTGCACAAACATGTTTTCCCTTCCTTGTTACAGCAGATGTATTCCTCTGATATGAAGGTGGCAGATACTGGGGAAAGAGGTATTTGTATGTATTGGGGTGGTGGAGGTCTGTCTTGGACATTAGCAGGTACTTATACCCCATACCTTAAATGTAAACTTCCTAGCTTTCCCAGAATGATACGGTTTTAGATTTTTACATAAAACTTCTCCATATTACATATAAAGAAAGGTCTGATGAGTCTTTCTAAGGGCTTAAAGTACCCTGTGGGTGAGCTTGGCCTACTTTGGCAATACTGTTTGAGACGTGAGCAGAACTCTAAAGTAGGCTTTGTGGAAGAGATTTATTTTCTTTATATTGTGATTAGTTTATACTTCACCAGGGAAAGTGAGAGATCTGCGTATTTTTGACTAGAGCTATATCCAGCAAAATTTATTTATTTACAAGCTGTACTCCTTCACAGCTGATATTGTAAGGTAAAACCCATGACAAAGCAAGCCCAGGAAGGACATCAATGGAGCAAAGTTCTCCGATTCTTCCCTGTGACAACAGGTAGAGCCTGGCCAGCAGCTGCTCAGGAGCTGCTCTGATGTTTACACCAGGTATTGCATGAAATTAGTACAGGAAGAATGAAATCATGCATACCCAACTGCAGAGTTGAGTAGGGCACGTGCTTATTTCTCTGTATGTGCACTGTTTATGCTGTTCAGGAAATGGATGTCACTTTCCTCAGTCCAGCTCTACAAGGCTTAGGTGAGAAATTAACAGGTATTTTTATGTTTTCTTATAAAGTTTTTCTAGATTTTAGTTGAGGTAGTCTCAGTCTATTAATTGTTGATTTTGTCAAAATAGTAAGTTGAAATAATAATTTGCTTCCCTCCAATGGCTTTAAATTTATAAACTTGATTTTTAGAACCTTGTTGAATAAACATTTGCAAAAAAAGTAACTTCTTCCTTTTGTGTTTTTTTCTGTTTTGTTTGTTTTTCCCTACCCTGGCAGTGTTTCAGAGCACTTTGCTGCAAGGGACCGCCACCACCACGACCTGAATATGACTTGGTTTGCATAGGCCTCACTGGTTCTGGCAAGACAAGTCTTCTGTCACAGCTTTGCAGTGAAAGCCCGGAGAATATAGTGTCTACCACAGGTAGGATGTTGCCTTTATTCCATGGTGTGCTGTAACGTTGCCCAAACTTCTGAAACTTATAGCAAAGGGTGGTAGAGAACTTCAGCTTAGTTATCTTGCTTTGGAAAGTGCCTAATGGATTGCTTTGAAGCTAGCACTACTTACTCTTCCAGTGTTTGGTCGTACATTGGGGAATATCCATGAATACATAAAATTTTGAATGTGTTGAAAGTCAAAACATAAATTGTGGTGTAATGAAGTAAAACCATTGGAAACATACAGTAGTAGTGTAGTGTAGACACACATTAAAAGGTTTCTTTATTCTCTTTTTACTTTTGGTTTTTGAGCAGTCTTGTTTTATGAACAGAAAAGAGGAGAATGTGCTATAAAATAGAATGGGACAGTAATGCTCTGAAACTTAAGTTGGTGTATATTTCTTCTTGTAGCTTGTTTATGTAGTAAAGGCAGGTTGCGACCAGAGAATCAATTTACAAAAAGTTTCAGTGGCATTGAGAAGATACGTAGAAACAGACACAAAAACCACAGCTAAAAGGTATCTTAAGTCAAAAAAATTTGAATATACATGCTGATGCAGATGAACCAGAATGCCTAATACTGAAAAGGGTATTTTAATTAAAAAAAAAACCAAAGCAAACAAAAAACCTCCCAAAACAAAAAAACAAAACAGCACCAGAAAAACCAGAAACAAGCATGTGGATTAAGAAAAAGGAATACCTAGCTGCAAAGTTCAGAAAGAGGACAGATTAGGTCATTGAGATGCAAGAAATCTGGTTCTGTGGCCACGGTGATTTACTAAGGTTGATTTGCTGAGGGAACAGATAGTGAGTGTTCTGCGAGTAATTTGTGTTTATAGTTACATGGCTTTATATTGTAGCTGTGCTTGGGCTTGAATTTTATGATTGTCCCTTAGCAACCCTAAGTGGTTTTCACTGTATCTTTGTTTAAATTACAAGAACATAAGATTATTTAATACAACTGTAAGTAAACAAATTAAAACAGGTACAAGAAAATACTGGTTTTTTCCTGCGATGAATAATTAACCCATTGCCTTCACAGTGGTGTTATTGTGAATGTTAAAGAGATCTGACACTTCATTGTGTGGAGAAGGTGTCAATGCCTTACTCAAAAAGTTAGAGGGAAATTGTAGAATAATTCAGCCTTCTCCCCCCGCCCCGAGCTTTATCTTTAGAGTTACCTGGAATTAGTGCAAATTGTACTTTAACAATTTAGACCCTGAAAGAAATACTAACAGCAATACAGCAATATAAATAGCAGTATAGATCTAGCAAAGGAAAGAATGAAAACATGATTAATTTTAAAATTAAATTTCTTACATGTTTCTAGATAGGTGCAACAAAATACCATTATTTAGTTAGGCAACTTGAGGAATGGAGAAACTGGGCAGCATCCTAACCAAAATGATGCATATCTAGGCCACTCAGCTTATAATAAATCTACCCATATGTACCATATCTCTGCTGTATGAGAAAATGTTGTTGAGAATCTAAGAATGAAATGTGACAAATTCTCCACTCAGTTTTCAAACTATAACCTGTGTTTTTGCTTTTCTTATCAACACCACTCAGGTCCCTTTCAGATTTTCCTCCTTTCTAGGAAGAGTTTAGGATTTATGTATTTTAAGACAACAACAAAAATATTTCATAATTCTACCCTTCAGATTTTCTTGCACTTTCCTCTGCTGCATCTAGTACTGACCATGGTTGGAGTACTGGAATATCATACTGGTCTGATCTGGGAGAAAAAATATCTTGTTTCTGTTAAACAATAGCTAATAAACTCAGAGCGAAACACATTTTTTTCAAAACTTATTTACTCAATTCACAGGTATGTAGTCATGTTGAAACTACTTGTGCTAGATGGAAATAAATTTAATGCCTATCTGGATGTTTTATGCTGAAAAAGCAGACATAATTTTTCTATATAAAGTATTATATACATTTGTATGTATGTATGCACTAAAAATTGATGGATTGCTGGGACCCTTTCACGTTCCCTTTCTCTTGGCTGTCTGAATTTTCAGTTAAGGGAAGGGAAAACACACCTGTAAAAAAGTTTTTTAGTTTTAAGCATGTAACAGGCTAATAGAGGATTCATAAATGCTTCTAGTGTGCTTCTAACCATTTTAATACATACCACTTAGGTCTGTAAAAGGATCTTTCTGTTAATAACATTTATATACAGGATTAATACTCTAGGTGTAACCAAGACCTGTGAAGTTTAAATGGAAGAAAAGTGATGTGGAATACAACATGCAATTCAAATCTCCTAAGAATTGCAGAAGGATTGCTTCATATTATTAGTAGGCTGAAAACTGCATTAAAAGATGGTTTTGTAAAGGTGTATTCAGTACTAACTCCTTACCAAATGGTAGATAGCCTGGATGGAATTTTTGTGCTGAATTTTATGTGTGCCAGCTGTTTAATAGTATCACTGCAAATTTCATTGCTCATACTGATTTATTCTGCCTCCCGCCCCGCCCCCCCCCCCCCCAACTGATATTTTTAAACGTCATATTGAAACAGAATTTCACATGCAAAATCCTGGTTCTTGATGAAAAAGTAGTCTTTTCTGAATGTATGCAATTGATTTCAAATGGCGTCTTTAACTTACTAATAGTCTGTATTTCTGTTCTTAGGTTTTAGTATAAAAGCTGTGCCATTCCAGAATGCCATCTTGAACATAAAAGAACTTGGAGGTATAGCATTTATTTATTTGATTATAAAAACATGCAGTGTCTCGATCTCATCATACCAAACTGTTAGGTTTTTTTAAATTTAAAAATGATAAATCAGTGTGGCTGGAATTTAAAACCTGTGTTTCACCACAGCCAATAAAGTTGAGAAAAATTGTACAGGTGCTGACTACAAAGAACAAAAAGTAAAAAGCAGGAGGAGCGGAAGGCATGTAAGTGTGGTGTATCTCCTTAATATAGTTTCTTGGATTGCAGTGGTTAAGTTACGCAGAAATACACACTGGACTGTAACTGTACTACGGCTCACGTGGCAGCTCAAGGAAGTGCATTCCCTGTGTTTATTGTACGTATAAGCTTTTACTTAGAAGCACTGGCTCAGATAACTGAACATATGGCAAAACCAATATACTTGCTGTACCACCAAAAGTGTTGCAAAGGCAGCCAACTTCCAATGAGTTACATTCTTTGAGATTTATTTTCTTGTAGGATTTATTGGGTTTTGAAGGGATAGTTGTTACGTAGTTGTGGTTTTTTTAATTGTCTGTATACAGGTAAGCTATTTGGCTGCCCAGTTCTGACCCTGAGTCTTAAGTGATCAAGAGGTAGCTCTGTTAAAAGGAAGAAAACGCTCTCCTAATGAGAGTTCTTGTGGAGTCTAATTTCATATAAGGTTTTTCTAATTAAAAAACCACATAGATCTTCTTTATATTCTAGAATTTCTGTAGGTCTTCTTTATTATCTATGTAAATATAGTAGAAGGAAGCTTGATCTTCATTAGCTTTTCAGCAAGGTTGAAACCTCTGTTAAATGCTCTGAGGTAGAAGTTACCTTGGTTCTTGAAGGAAGTTTCATGAGATCAAATCAAGTTTCATGATGGCTGTCTTATCTGAAACTTTGAAGAAGGCTTTAAAATAAGCACGTATTAAAAAGATAGTACTTCCTCTTTACTACCATTGCTCCATGGATTTAAACATCCATGTTTTTGTTTGAGCCTGTATCCTGTAAAAGGAGCAGAAGTTTTCTTTGATAAAGGGACCACTCCACAGGGATAGTGTTGCTTCTGCTTGAATGTGTTATCTGCATAATGTGCATTTAAGTCACTTTTTGAATTTTTTTTTAAATTGGGTGAATCATTTGAAGCCCAGTTTATACATTTGGCTGCCTAATCTCTATGAAATATATAATTTGTATAGGTAAATGCAGTTTTTGCACCAAGAATTGAATCTGAGTATTCTATAGCAGATCCTGGTTAAAGTCTCTTCCTTAGCCTTTTCTGATCATACAACTTATATTTTATGCAGGTATGTGTGTTATGAGAAACCTTATCTCAGTGGAGTGCTTTGTCTCATGACAAGATGTCCTGAAGTAATCCAGAATATTTGATTTGTTTTTTTCATCAATTTATCTCCTCCCAAAGACAGAATGATTGTCAGAATTTTTTTTACTCCACCTTTTTATTTCTTTTCCCTTTAACTATGGGTGTTTACATGTCTGTACTTAGAAATGGTGTCATCTGTTTTTTCTGTGAGACACTGGAGAAGAATGCTAATTCTGATAGCTTTTCTTTGCCTAGGTGAGGGACCTGAGGCAAGCTTCCAAAAATTTGTTTTTCTTCCAAAAGCTGGTGGTCAGCATTCAGTCTTCTAGTTGAGAGATGTGTTCCTATTTGATGAAGGTAAAGCCTGAGCTTTCTGGAGTATGCATGGTTTCTCTCTTGCTGCTGTATGAAAGTAAAGAGAAGCATCTTACATATTTAATCACTGCTAAATTGTATTCTGGAATTTCTGCTTCTGATGTTGAAGCCTACATTTTTGTTCTTATTCCTGGTTTTTGCCTTCAAAAGTAAGTTGTTACGGTCTTGTTATCTTAAGTTCTGTTTACTGTATTACGGAGGTCTTGTCCAGATGTTCAATCTTGGAAACTTGGAGGAAGGTAGAAAGGCACATGTTTTTAACAACCACTGTCTGTTGCATGTTATTCAAAGGGTGAAGTTCCATATAGTTCTAATTTTTGGTACTCTGTTTTAAAATTGTCTTTTAGGTTTAGGTAACTGAAAGCTTCATATGTCTTTGTACAGCAATGTATTAACAGCTGATATTTAAAAAGCTTACAGCAGAAGTCATACTGTTTAAGGTTCTTATATTCAGCAGCCAAGCAGTTATGTGAAACAGATGCTGACTGCATAGTATACTTTTTGTTTGGTTGAAGCAGTATTCTTTCTCAAGGTCAAAGATGGTGCTAGTTTTTACTGTACTGGTTGCCTTCTGGAGCTGCTAATGAAGCCAAGTTTTACTTCTTCATTTCTGTGGGGATTGTAATTTTTCAGGCGAAGTGCATAGAAAACAGTCTCTCTTCTTTTCTCTCTTCCTGGTCTGATTATCTCTTCATCAGCCTTTAGGATTAGGGACATGGAGCAAAGTTTGCTGTGCAATTTTTGCAGAAGTTTTTCTTTTGAAGTACATGATACTAGAATTATTAAAAAAAAAAAAAAAAATCCTGTGTCTGATTTTTTTTTTTCAATTGTGTTTGTTTCCTAAGCCAGGCTGCCTTCATACCAGAAAATAAGGTTTTTCTCCAATTTCATAAATGTTAAATGTTTTGTTTAAAAACATTGAATTTGATCCCAAATAAGAATATATATAGCTTTCAAGTCAAATATAGGCCTGCTTGAATGACTTGAAAAGGAGGTCTTGTTTTATTTACTGACCAAGTTCAACTGCCTTTTCTCTTAAGTTTCTATTTTGCTATACCAATAAGCCCTTCCTTCTCTGTGAGAAGTTAAAAAAAATTACCCTTTCCTTTCAAAAAATCTAGTCCATAAAATAATGCTGCTGTTTCACATGGGCACCAGTGATACAGCCAGGAGCAGTCTGAGGAGTATCAAGAAGGATTACAGAGCCCTGGGAGTGGTGGTAAGGGACTCTGGAGCACAGGTAGTTTTTTCATCAATCCACCTGGTCAAAGGCAAGGGGTTTGAAAGGGCCAGTCAAATCTGGCGAATCAACAAATGGTTGCAGAACTGGTGTCACAGCCAGAGGTTTGGCTGCTTAGACCATGGAACTTGCTTTGAGAAACCTGGTCCACTGGGGGCTGATGGGGTCCCTCTGTCAGAGAAGGGGAAGAGCATCTTTGGTCATAGGCTTGCCAAGCTGGTGAAGAGGGCTTTAAACTAAAGTTGCTGGGGGAGGGGAACCTCAATCCATCCCACTCCTACCAGTTTGATTCCAGTGCCAGCAATAGATGCCCAGAGCCTGGAGAGGGTTCACAGGTCAGCAGGAGAGCACCTGAAGAGCAGCACAAAGGAATTCCAGCCAGAAAGTCAGCTTCATCAGGGTGCCCAACTTAAACACCTCTATGCAAATGCATGTAGAATGGGGAATAAACAAGAGGAGTTAGAGACGTGCACACCCCTGCAGGGCTACGATCTTATTGGTAGGACAGAGACATGGTGGGATGGCTCCTATGACTGGAGTGTTGGAATGGAAGGATACAGATCCTTTAGGAAGAACAGGCAGGGGAGACGTGGAGGGGGTGTTGTCCTCTATGTCAATGATCAGCTGGAGTGCATGGAGCTCCGCCTGGGGATGGGTGAGGATCTGACCGAGAGCTTATGGGTCAGGATTAAAGGGAGGGCGGGGACAGGTGACATTATAGTGGGGGTCTGCTACAGGCCACCTGACCAGGAAGACTGAGTGGGTGAGGCCCCCTGTAGACAGGTAGGAGCAGCAGCATGTTCACAAGCCCTGGCCCTCATGAGGGACTTCAACCACCGCGATATCTGTTGGAGGGACAACACAGCAGGGCATAAGCAACCCAGGAGGTTACTGGAATGCATTGATGACAACTTCCTTCTCCAAGTGTTAGAGTAGCCAATGAGGAGAGGTGCTGTGGTGGACCTTGTTCTCACCAACAAGGAGGGGCTGGTGGGGAATGTGAAGCTCAAGTGCAGCCTTGGCTGCAGTGACCATGAAATCGTGGAGTTCAAGATCCTTAGGGCAGCGAGGAGGGCACACAGCAAGCTTGCTACCCTGGACTTGAGGAAAGCAGACTTTGGCCTCTTCAGGGATTTGCTTGGTAGAGTACCATGGGATAAAGTCCTGGAGGGAAGTGGGCCCAAGAAAGCTGGTTAATATTCAAGGGTCACCTCCACCGAGCTCAACAAAGAGGAAGTCAGGCAAAAATGCCAGGAGGCCTGCATGGATGAACAAGGAGTTCCTGGACAAACTCAAACACAAAAAGGAAGCCTACAGAGGGTGGAAGCAAGGGCAGGTAGCCTGGGAAGAATACAGAGAAATTGTCTGAGCAGCCAGGCATCAGGTTAGGAATGCTGAAGCCCCGATAGAATTAAACCTGGCCAGGGATGTCAAGGTCAACAAGAAAAGCTTCTATAGGTACGTTGGTGATAAAAGGAAGGCTAGGGAACATGTGGGCCCTTTCTGGAAGGAAATGGGAGACCTTGTTACCTGGGACATGGAGAAGGCTGAGGTACTCAGTGACTTTTTTGCCTCAGTCTTCACCAGCAAGCGCTCCAGCCACACCGCCCAAGTCACAGAAGGCGAAGGCAGGGACTGGGAGAATGAAGAACTGCCCACCATTGGAGATCGGGTTCGAGACATCTAAGGAACTTGAAGGTGCACAAGTCCATGGGACCTGATGAGATGCATCTGCAGGTCCTGAGGGAACTGGCGGATGAAGTGGCTAAGCCACTGTCGCAGAAACACTAGACAGACAGCAATATATTTTGAAAGTGAATTTTCTTTAATGGTATCAAAATGTAATGGTCAAATTGAACAGGAATGTTATATTGTATTGAGATATAACAGCCAGACTGGATGGTAGTATTAGGTTGTAAACACTGCGACAAACACAACTTATTTACAGGTTCAGGATGTCAGTTGGGAGCTATATATATATATATAACCAAATCTGAGCTTAGAATGATGACTCAAAATGCGCATATCTCTCACCAGAAAGGTGACGCACTCAATCCTGGGGAGTTTCCGTAGATGGTGTCCCAATCTAAGGGGAGAGTCTCTGACTGCAGATGCACTGCTCTGAGGAAGACTGGCTCAAATGGGTCTTCCAGGGGGCTCCATTTATACTCTAAGTCAAATCTGATCTTTGGTCATATATTGTTAGAGGTCTGGAAACGTCCCTCGACCAAGGTGTTTCATTGGCTGAGGGCCTTGTCTGTTGACTGAAGGGCCTTGCCTTTCCTATCCCTCGACTGAGGTGTGTACGTGATGGTCGTCACTGGTGGAGGTGTGTATGTGACCACAGTCTCCATGAGGGCTGGGCAGCTCGACCCCCAAACTGTGGCTTCTCGTTTTAACTCTTTCTTTTCAGTGGTCAAGAAGTTTCGGTCTTTATCGGGTCGGGTGCACCTGCTGCAGCCACTATACATCATATTTAAGAAGTTGTGGCAATCTGGGGAAGTTCCCACTGACTGGAAAAGGGAAAACATAACTCACATTTTTACAAAGGGAAAAAAGGAAGACCCGGGGAACTACAGGCCAGTCATTCTCACCTCTGTGCCTGGCAAGGTCATGGAGCAGATCCTCCTAGAAACTATGCTAGGGCACATGGGAAATAAGGAGGTGATTGGTGACAGCCAAGATAGCTTCACTCAGGGCAAATCGTGCCTGACAAATTTGGTGGCCTTCTGTGACAGGCCTTCTACCTACAGTGTTGGTGGATAAGGGAAGAGCGACTGACATCATCTGTGTGGACTTGTGCAAAGCTTTTGGCAAAGTCCCACATGATATCCTTGTCTCTAAATTGGAGAGACATGGATTTGATGGATGGACCAGTTGGTGGATAAGGAATTGACTGGATGGTTGCATTCAAAGAGTTGCGGTCAACAGCTCTATGTCTGAGTAGAGACCAGTGATGAGTGGCATTCCTCAGGGATCAGTATTGGGGCCAACACTGTTTAACATCTTTCTTGGTGACATGGACAGTGGGATTGAGTGCACCCTCAGCAAGTTTGCCAATGACACCAAGCTGTGTGGTGTGGTCGACACGCTGGAGGGAAGGGGTGCCATCCAGAGGGACCTTGACAGGCTTGAGAGATGGGCCCATGCAAACCTCATGAAGTTCAACAAGGCCAAGTGCAAGGTCCTGCACATGGGTCAGGGCAACCCCAAACACAAATACAGGCTGGACAGTGAAGGGATCGAGAGCAGCCCTGCGGAGAAGGACTTGGGGGTGTTGGTTGATGAGAAGCTCAACATGACCCAACAATGTGCGCTCTGCATTCTGGGCTGCATCAAAAGAAGTGTAACCAGCAGGTCAAGGGAGGTGATTCTCCCCCTCTACTCTGCTCTCATGAGACCCCACCTGCAGTACTGCATTCAGTTCTGGGGCCCCCAACATAAGGAGGATGTGGACCTGTTGGAGTGAGTCCAGAGGAGGGCCACAAAGACGATCAGAGGGCTGAAGCACCTCTGCTGTGAAGACAGGCTGAGAGAGTTGGGGTTGTTCAGCCTGGAGAAGAGAGGGCTCCAGGGAGACCTTGTCGTGGCCTTCCAGTACTTAATGGGAGCCTACAAGAAAGCCAGACAGGGCTTTTTATAAAGGCATGTAGTGATAGGACAAAGGGTAATGGCTTTAAACCAAAAGAGGGTAGATTTAGATCAGATGTAAGGAAGAAGTTCTTGGCTGTGAGGGTGGTGAGGCACTGGAACAGGTTGCCCAGAGAAGTTGTGGATGCCTCCTCCCTGGAAGTGTTCAAGGCCAGGTTGGATGGGGCTTTGAGCAACCTGGTCTAGTGGAAGGTGTCCCTGCCCCTCCCCATGGCAGTGGGGTTGGAACTAGGTGATCTTTAAGGTCCCTTCCAACCCAAACCATTCTATGATTCTATGAATGTGTGTGATTTAGATTACTATGAAGATGTGCTGTGCCCTAGTCCACATTCTCTCAGTATGTACTTTTACCAGGATAACTCAGCTAAGTAGTGGTATAGAAAGAAATTACAGATTTGATGATTTCTTGTTATGGTGCAGCGGTCTGTGGTGGGAACTAAGGATGAAATTGTGTACAATGAACATGGAGGAGAGTGGGGAAAGACTGGAAAAATAAGGCAGATGGTAACAGTTCTTCAGAAAGTTCTAAGTGTTTTGCTGAACAAAGTTTTGGGTGCTGAATGCTGAGGTTTATTCTCAAGACAGATACTGAAGGTGCAAAGGAAATAGGAAGGTTTTTCTTTGGTTCTAACAAATTCCAGCCTGGAGACACAGTGCCTGAAACCACCATTTATTCAGTCATTTGCTGTTGTAATGCTGTTAGAACAGAATCTGAAGTCATGGTGTCTGTTGTGAGGTGGGTACTTATTCAGGCCTAAATCAAGATTTTAGGTCCATTCTGGAGGTCTGTTACAGGGTTTTTTTAACAATAATTCTGTTTTATAATTTAGTTTGCTATCTTTTAAATGCAGGCTTAGAAACTACTGGTGAGATGCCAAATACTGAGCCTGGTCAAATTTAAAAAGAATGATTCTGGGTGTGAACAGCTCTTTTTCTTCTTACCAAGTTTAAAAATACTAACAACGTGTTATGGGATTTAGTAACATTCTCTGTTTTATGTACTAAAATTTATTATCATATGTTTGTGTTACATTTTTGTAATCCACCCAAAGGCCTTCTTCACAAGCACAGAGATTCAACATGTTGTATAGTCATCTTTGAAACTTCATTTAAGACAAAATGTGTTAAATGCTTAGCAAGAGCGGAGTGGTTAATATCCGGGATGCTTGAGGCTCCAGTTGGTTGAGCATGCCCAGGAAAAGAGAGATAGCTGTCCTCACCACTGCTATTCCTTCTTAAGCTTCATGACCAAAGTCATAAATTCACATTCTTAGGCCAGCTATATTAATTTTCTAGGTGAGAGCTTGAGAACAAATAACTTTAAATACGATTGGTTAAACAAAGCATGCATATTTTGCCTTACTTTGGAAGTTTTTCCTTCTCCTGTGCTCTGTGAAGGTAGAGGGGTGTACTGAACACCCTTCTAGCAATGTAGCCTGGAAGAGCAGCTAAAATTTAATCTAGTTAGTCATCAGAAAACTGACCCCACAGGTAAATGCCAGCCTGAGTCATCTTCATAGGGACAAACTAACACAAAGCAATAAAATCTCTGTACTGTATTTGACTAAAAGGCAGCTGACATCTCTACAAAATCTGGTTGTGGAGTACATGCAATGCCATCTGTGACATAGCTGCATCTAACAGTTCACAGAACATCTTAGCAGATGAAATTTTTAGATGACCCTGATGAGCTGTCCAAGCTGTGAGTCGCACAGAGACATTCAGCTTCCCAAAGCATTAAAGTTAGATCTGTTTGCTATCAATCATACTCAGCTTGCTGTTCAAATGGTGCCTAAGCCCAGGCTCTGTCACATAGTTTCCTCATTTCATAGATAAGAGAGATCATTTACACCTGCTTATGGATCTCATTAACATGAGTCCTGAGGAACCTCCAATAAGGAATCAGCATAGCGATCTTTCCACTGTTCTTTGGAAATACTGTTCTTTCTCTACAATTAGATTTTTATGGTGTGAATAGACAACCCACTGCCTATCTTACTCAAAATAAGTAGGAGCCATGCAAGCAATGCCTATCAAAGCTGTGTACAATATGATATTATAAGGAAAACACAAAATTTTCTAGTGGAAATTTTTTGTGGGGTGGGGCCCTCGTTATTTTTGTTGATGGGATGTTTTGTGGAGAGAAAAGTAGAACCTGTGGTTTGCTAGAAAGTCTCTTGTCTCCTGTTGGACTTGCAACTCCATTTTCTTCAGGCTGAATCAAAGGTCAGACTGTAGCAGCCTAGTTTAGCATCAGAAATGATACCTACATTTTATGAACTCCCCCCCAAACAAAAAAAAAGTTTTTATTTTTGATTCTAGACAGAAAAGGCCTTGATCCTTGCAAAGGCTAAAATGGATTCAAACTTTTGTGAACCAGTCAGCAGAAGGGCTAAACAGACAGAAATACATAGGTGTGGTAGACTTGCTGCTTTCTTTATATGCCTACTAGTCTTAAGTGCCATAGAGTAAGATGCATTTTGAGCTTTATTTGAGGTTAACTGCACTGTTACCAAAGGGGTGACTGCAGCTCGGAGGAGGGTAGGTATGAGCCTTGCTGGGTGCTGGCCGCAGTTATCTGCCTGGGGAGTTGTGCCACTGGTTCTGAGATCCTGGCTGTTACTGAGTCCTCCAGCAGAGGCAGAAGAAGGGCAGAGATGGGGTAATGGGTAGACAGGGAACTGGCAGATGATTTTCTTGTTGCCAACCTTTCTTTGCTGGCCCTTGAGGACTTACTGTGTGTTTGTGCCTTTAAAAAATTAAAAAAAAAGAAAAAAGCAGGGGTGATTTTGAGAATGGCTGTCATACATGAAGTCCAGTTTAGCATGGTGTGCCACCTGCTGCAGACTCTTTGAGAAATGTTAGAGCACATTGCAGGGCACATATTTCCTTATCTTCCTTTTGAAATGATCTGTAAGATTTTTTTTAAATGAACTTTTAAAATGGCCTGTCTGTTCCTGATGAGAACAGGAGATTTTTGTTTCAAATCGCGTGTTTTACTTTAAGATGGCAGTAAGATACACACACCTAAGTAGATCAAACTGACTTTCTGCAGGCAAGTGTAAATATGGTGTTTTTAAAATTTCCAAGTGCTTGCAACCTAAATATTTTTGTAACAGTTTCATATATCAGAGTAGGTGGAGATTCAATGTTGGAGACAGCACTCAAGTTAGCTATTAGGGAAAATACTGAAGTCTTGACTTCCAGATTAATCTCACTGGGGAAGCCTGGAAAGCAGACAAGAGATGACAGAGATGGTTTCCATAAACTTCAGTTTGATAAGAAAAACAAGAATAAGCGCAATAAACTTATGTGTATTTCTGATTTTTGTATATATTGAATATAAAGGCAGAAGATTTATTCCTCAACATTTTTTGGGTTGTTTTTTTTTTTTCTGTTATGCTGTTTGTTCAAATTGTTGTTGAATTGCTGCAGTGAATATAGCTGATCTAACAATCTCAAAATGTTCTCTTTCAGGAAATAAACCTACCAATTTCCTGCTGCCATGGTTTGTGTATGATTGCAGGAGTGCACTACCTGAAAGGCTAGGGAAAGGAGGCTGTGATCACTTGGTCTTAAACCCTAGGAAGCAAAAGTCCTGGGACTTTTGAGTCTTGAGGAGGGTTTTTGGTTTAGCATCTGTATTGCTGCTTAGCGCTACGCAGTAGCAATACAAAATAGCCATTGAAGGGTGACTGACATTATACCTGTGGGAAACTTCTGTATTTGTGTGTGGATGTGTCTGTCTGTGGACAAATTGCATGTACATACAAAGTGGGTATCTTAGGATTTATAACTTTATTTGTAATAAAAAGGAGCTAACAGGTTGAAAAATAACTAGTGTTCAAAAAGCAACAACAAAAAAATCTATATGCTGTATTTATTCAAAGGGAGTACTGGGAGACCTAAATAGAGGGCATGCTCAAGATAGATAAGGAGCAGCCACATCTCTTAAAAATGTGTTAAGATTTCTAAGATTTTAGCCATTTTCCTGATTACCTAAGAAAACATGTCGGTTTTCCATGTGAGGAAATGATGGGAAGTGAAGTTATAAACCCTATGTAGATTTAGAAATAGTTATTTCAAAATTCTTTTCATAAAGTTTTCTAGGGGCAGGAGGGTAGGGTGTATTTAAAGATTTTGCAAGAACGGACAAGAGATTTCTTTTTCCCTTCTCTTCCTTCTTACTGCCCCACTCACGGGCCAGTCTTTCATGCAAAAAGATTTTGTGGCATGGTTGACATATTTCTTGGCATCTTTTCACCTTTTTGCTAATTAGAAGTTGCCTGTTCAATACATGTAGAGGAATTATCTATGTAATTTTTTAATCAACTATAAAACTTTCAAAATAAGTTGGTGTCTTTATTTCAGGTGAGTGGATGTTATATTTGAAGTGGTAGAAAAACTGGCAGGCTACATTCTTTCATGGCCTAGGTTAACTGGTTTTGGTGGGAAGGAAAAAAAGTTATTCCCTGGATTTGAGACTATAACTTCTCTAGCGCTATGATGTATTTTGAGGTGAACAAGAGCTTTCATGTGCAGGCTAGACTATCTTGAAGCAAGGGCTGCGTGACATTCATTGTGCTCTCAATGGAGACTTGCTGCAAGTTTGACAAGTAACAAATTTGACACCTTGAAATTCCATTCAGTGAATTTTTTCTGTAATGCTATGTTCTGTTCTCCTGAAAGTACTGAAAAGGAGGAAATTGAAGGTAGCCTCAAGCTGCTGTGAATGAAGATGTAAACAGAAGTATTCATAGTTGAAAGGAGGATTTGCAGGTCTTCATTTTGTGTAATATTTACAGGAGTGCATAATTGTGCAGCCTGTTTTAGATGTATATTAAACTGCATGTAACTTTCAAACTCTTGCCCCCAGCTCCGAGGGGCATTTGAGAGGGTACTGTTGGCACTGATGCAAATCATAAACAGTGTTAATGTGGACACACTATACCGTTGGCTCATAATCAGAAAAAAAATATTTCTTTGACATTTAAAAAATTACAAATTAAAACTTTCTAAAATTTTGAACAGTTAGTTGAATAAACTAGCCCTGTAGTAATGCTGAATGATTGGGATTTTTAATTACAGCACCCTGTTGTTTCTCTGTAAGGACAGGTTGGGTTTTTTTTTCCTTTTATAAAGTAATTCAAGCCTATGTTTGACTGAGTACAATCTTTTCTTTTCTAGTAAGTAGTGTGATTGTCTTGTAGTGTGGTCCCCCACCACCCAAATTTGTAAATGGGATGTTTTAGTCACATCACAGGACTCAACCCACTCCTGTGGGTTAATTGCTGAGGGAAACATCCTATGCCTAGGTATGAGTCCTGGCTCTTGCCTGTGTTTGAGGAAAATACTACACTGAATGTTACATTTTAGTGAACCTTTCACATAGCATGTTGCCTAGGTCTAATGTTAATTGTTGTTATGTCTTTCTGATATATTGGAGATTTTTACCTGAGTTACTTCTTTCTTTTTCTTTCTTTCTTTTTTTTTTTTTTTTTTTTTTTTAATTTTAGTTTAGGCATGAAGTGCCTGAAGTAGCAGCCACGTGCCTGCAAAGCTCTTAGAGAAACACATGATATTAGACTGACAAACCTAAATGCTTATCTTGTGTGTTACTATTGTTTGGGTGCCAGTTAAGCTTCTGGTTTTATCTCAGCAGTCTCTGAGAGTCTGAGGGTGTTTAATGGATGCACATTACATTCTGGATTGCCAAAGAACTCAGACTTTGAATTTGCCTGTCTTAGAAACCTTTGGAATAGATGAAAAGATTAATTCATAGGATAGTCTGTGCTAAACTGCACAGACTTTAAAAAACAACTGCTTGCTCTGTAAGACTGAATTTGTCATGCTGTAAGGTGCAATGGCTGGATCACTATTTGCAAGCCAGTGTTTCCTGCCCAGGGTGACCCCACAATGTACTACCTAATGCTCTGAAGAAAGAAGTTGAGAGCAGGTTATGCTCCCTGAATATGAAGAGTTAAGGCAAAAGAATATAAGCTTATTTGTCTTGTAGAAATTGTGATTTCCAGTTGCTGATAGCTTATTGATGCCAAGAATTATTTTTCAAGTGCGTTTGCCAGAAAAATGAGGTAAAATGGCATGCCAAGGTACAGACTTTCTTAGTCTTTTTTCTTGTCTGCTTAGTGCAAATTTTTTTTATTCTTAAACCTCAGGCTGTGATTTCCTCAGAATTGAAGTGTAAGCAAGTTCAGAGCAGGTCATTATTCTAATGGAAGATCCTGAAGGAAATACCAAGTTTTGTTGAACATTATTAGTTGGTTCTTACAGCTACGCCATGGTGACAGGCCAGGGCTGGAGAGAAAAGGCCTGTTGCGCTTTGGTGGTGTTTCTTTTGGACAGTTGATGTAGAGAAACAAAGCTGAGTAGCTAAAGAATCTGAACCAAAAAGACAGTACTGTAAGATCAACAAATCAGTATACTGCTTTTCTGGCTCCACTGTCCCATGCAGGGATTCATGAGCTGCTTTCTTCCATGTGCCTGGATACGAGAGGTCAAATGCTCTGTAGTTCACCACACAATTTTTCTTTAGAAAAAATTTCTGTAGAAATAGTACGGTTACAAAGATAAGTCTTAGGGTCTGGCGGCGACATGTGATTAAAAACTAGCTGGCTGAAGCTTAGCGTAAGAAAGACAGATGTTATGTTGCTAGGAAAAAAAAAAGACCTTCAAAGAACTGATCATGGTGTTGGCCTTTCAGTTAATTCAAAATGATTCTCTACCAGTTTTTAAAGTAATGTGATACTTTAGATGCCTCCGATACTGCTATGTATGTGGCTATGTAAATAGTGTCCCTCTGGCAACTTGCTCTACTTGGTTCTGACATAGACAGCTGTTTGGAAAGACTGGGGCTTCTAACAGATGCTATGAAATTCTTTACGAGTACAATTGGTAGATATTCTGGTGGTAGAGAAACATAGAATTAGCTTTCAATGCAATCCCTCTTCTGTATAAGTATTGTTCATCTTCAGAAGTTGATGATAAAATAAATGAAACACCTGTCCTATTTGTGCATTGTTACTTATGAGTCTGGTTAAATAAATAGAGAAATTAAGCAAGGTCTTGACTAAATCCCATGACCATGTACCTTTAATCAACTCTTTAGATCTCTTGCAGAAAAAAACTGTTCAGGTATGACTTCAGTATTCTTTGTAGGAAAAAGTGTGTGTTCACAGCATTCATTAGCCACCTAAATTGTGCTAGGTGCAAGTATACAGAAACGGAGTGCTTAAGGTTCCAGTGTGGACAGAACAGAGAAGACAGTAACTCCATGGGGCGAGATTTGAATACTCTTGAGTTGGATGCCTAAAGTATATCGTGTAAATTCCTTTTTAGATACTTATTTCTTCACCTTTGTTTAGTCACTGTCTTTTCTATTGCACAATGTATAAATGAATTTAATATTTTAAGTATCATATCAATGTTATAGTAATTATGTTGCATTAAATTCTCAGTTTGTGCCTACATGTTGCTCAGAATTTTTGTGTAGTTTTGTTTCACTAAAAAATGGAGCTCTATTCTTATCAGCACTTGGTATCTGTGTCTACATTAAAGTTCACTTCTCTCTATCTCAAAGTAAGAAAAGTGTCTGTAAAGGATACCTTCAGCACATTTCTGTAAATCACTGTCTTGCAGACATGTCAAGTTTTCTACTTGAGTATTGCTGCTGTTTACTTTTTAGCATTAGTCCCCATGAGTGTAGTGCCAGATTCAGATGTACAAAGAATAGCCCATATCCAAATCATAGTTTAGATAGTTTGACAGCTGTCAAATACAGTGGTTGGTTTTTTTCCTACCTCAGTGTTAAAACGTATGCTGCTCTCCAGGGGAGACAAAAGCTTTCTGTAGATAACCTCATTGCTTGGCTTCTGTTGAGATGGCTGAGTGCTGCTGAACTGTGTCCTAAAAATTACCATGGCACATAAGCCTGTAGAGTCACTCGTGTCTACTGTTGGGCTCTTCCAGAATCCTTAGCGTGGTTGACAGAGCAAAAATAGTTGAAATGAATGCCTTTTCATGTTGTCACCATATCTCCTCATTCACTGTTCAACTCACTGTTGTATCACCATTGTCATCATTAAATTTCTAATTACTTTAATAGGCTTTCCTGACACCTTTTTTCCCCAATTGTGAAGTGTTCGCCTGATCGTTTGGAGATGAACTGAAAGACCTTATCATGCTCAGAAATGAGCAACTGCCATGACAGAAGCTACAGGTTACAGCAAGGAGCTGCAGGGCTAAGTTAAAAAGAATGGGCAAAGGTTTAGGTATTAGTACCAAGATACTTCATTAGAGAAGGTATAGATTAGATTAGATTCCAGTGATTCCATGCACTGGAAGCATGGTAATTCTGCCAGTACTCATTAATGAAGCAGAAACCTTCAGAGATGAAAACTGTATTGAGTCAAATACCTTCCTTATTTAAACAAAGTTAATTTGACTTTCGTACGTGTGTTGGATTTATGGTTGCTTTTTTCCTTTTTATTCTTTCAATGATGATTATTTAGGAGAGAAAATTTAGTCCATTGCTTTGATTGTTCTAAGTAGAAGGGTTATTTTCAGATACAAGTGTTAAATCTGTTTAATTATTCTTGTTTTAATTATTTCTTATTATTGTCTTGAAAGGGGCTGACAATATCAGGAAATACTGGAGTCGTTACTACCAAGGATCCCAAGGGGTAATATTTGTATTAGACAGTGCCTCCTCTGAAGATGATCTAGAAACTGCTAGGAATGAACTGCATTCTGCTCTCCAGCACCCACAGTTATGTACTTTGCCATTTTTAATATTGGCCAATCATCAAGACAAGCCAGCAGCTCGCTCCGTACAAGAGGTATGTTAATGTGGCAGCATCTTGCCTGTTTGTATTTACTATTTGCACACCACTGACCCAGTATTACTTATTACCCTGACATCCTAGTTAAGGACTGGCCTCAATTACTCTTCACTCTAAGTAGGTAGACCAAGAACAGTCCCAGCCCTTAAGAACTCAGTCCAATGCACTCTATACAGGCTTAGTTGTTCTGGAAAACAAACAAGTAATACTTGGATACAAGCAGTTCTTCTGCTTTCACCATATTTTGCTTAAGGGAGAAAAGGCGTTTTTAAACTACTCTTATCAAAAGCTGCTGGGACAGTGATTTTTTTGTTTAGCTTGTTTTTTTATTTGCTATTGGTTTTAATCTTGCACTACCCCATTACTCCATTCTTTGCAACTGCTTAAAGCAATAGATTGCAGCCATAGGTTGTCTTTTATGTAAAAGCTTTTTTTCTGAACTGCTGTGTACTGATGTGAGGGCAGAGTTGCAATTACTGTTCTGAAGTCCTTAATTTGTTCTGATTTTCTTCTTTTAAGGAATAATGTCTTTGTCTAACTTGTAGCTATCACATAGTAAATTACATAATTGTTCTATTTGGTGTACCTCGTGCTTTTAAGTTTCTGAAAAATTTGTCTTTCTTACATTACTATCATGTCACATACCTTTGAGAAAATGCTGAAAGTTACTGATTCTTCATGAGCGTCTACCT
Source organism: Aquila chrysaetos chrysaetos (assembly GCF_900496995.4). Classification (NCBI taxonomy): domain Eukaryota; kingdom Metazoa; phylum Chordata; class Aves; order Accipitriformes; family Accipitridae; genus Aquila; species Aquila chrysaetos. The sequence continues at coordinate 68,705,716 of NC_044030.1, forward strand.
AGTCTTCTGAAGTTATAGGAAGAAGTTAAAATTTGGTTGTGTCATTCTGTTCATAAATGTCATTTAAAAGACTCTTCCTATTAAAGATTGTATGTGAAATGTCCTGTTTGTTCTGTGAGTGGTGTTTTTTATTACAGCAGAGTGAAAACTTTCAGCACCTTATACTGTGTTGCTGCTTTGTATTTAAACTTGTTGCTTTTAGATGCACTTCTTTGTCTAAAATATGATCTTTCTGAAGAATGCCAATTCAATTCAATGCAAAACTTACTGACCTGTAGGATAACTATTTGTACAGTATAGTTGCATGTACTTTTTGTACTGCTTTATTGCTATTTATGCCTCCTTTCTTAGCCAAAAGAAATAGAGGATAAAAAGTTAAGCTTATATGTTAAGAAGCATAAATGTGACTGGAGTACAATGATATTTTTCATATAAGAGGAAGAGATTAAGTGAGAACTGTGTAAGCTACACTGTAAAATGTTTTATTAAATTGTTGGTCCTTTCCTCCAAGAACCCGTGCTTAGCAAAAAGGAAAGAAAAAAAGGAATTTGGATTTAATATATCACGTTACTTAAAAAGGCAAACTGAAATGATGCAGGGGTAGAATCTACGAGTTCTAGGTCTTGTTCATCTAAAAACAGATTTAGGAAGAAGTAATGAATATTTACAGGAAATGTAATATGGATTTTTATATATCAGTTTATTAATCTCTTGTAGTTTATTGTGCAATGTAAAAGTAATGCATGTATTCCTAAACCTTCCACTTAAAAAAATTACAGTATCCTGAGACACAACTGGTTTCATTTTATTCATCCAAATATACTGAAGGTGTCTTGATTTTTACTTTTTTCATAGAGCAGTAGAGATTACAATTTCCATCAATGGAAATGCTTTTTCCACATGATTTAAGTATTTTTTATTTTACTACTTTTTTCCTTTTTAAAACAGCCAAATTTGGTTTAAAGTTAATTGAGGATTTTGATTATAAATATAATTTAGGAAATGTTCCTTCCCAGTTTTGTAATAGTGAATACAATGCCAGTTAGTTTGCTTTACAGCAAATTATACATGTAACTCTCCATTTTGCAGTTGAGCCCATGTGGATAGACTTTTGGGTCTGAACTGAGTCTTTTGTGTATTTAGAGTTAGCATTTCTTCTCGTTTATTGGCAGTACCCTCACTTTGTCCTCATCCGTCATTACCAATTGCTTGATATCTCAGTAGAGCAGTAGATCTTTATATGCTTACAATAGCTTTTAGATATGTTTCTGCTTTAAAAAAAGAAAAATCTTTCCGTGTATTATCATAGCAAACAAGTCTTGATTACTACTTTGAGTCTGTATGAAATGCTGAATACAAGAAAATTGTTAAATGCGCACAGCTTATGCATATTTTCAGAAGAAATCCCCTGCTTCAAGACCTCAATGTATGTCTTTGAAATTCTTTACTTAAGAATAGCAGAAAACAAAATTACAAAAAAAATGAAGGAGAATGTCACAGAGTTGTTACTTTTTTCCCTGAAAAAATGATGTCCTGTGTTTGCTGCGTCTGTGAAGTGGGAGCCTTGTTCAGTCAATTTTGCCAGTGTTAAAATGGCAATTTCTTGCTTTCCTAAAGGCTTTGCTGTGCTGTTGTCCTCATTATTGAGATAAGAAATGAAAGTAAAATGCTGAATCATAAGACCATTCCTTATTTCAAAAAGAGCATATTTCAGGATTTAACAAAAATAATGTGTTGAGCATTGAGAGTTTTATTAGCCATTTTTGCAGAACTAAGTCCATTGATTATAGGTACTTCCTTGCTTTTTTATGTGTCAGAAGACAGATGAATCACAGTTGAAATTTAGAAGTATGTATGCATTCTTTTAGGCAACAAATTGCCTTTCTGTAATGGATATGAAAGGACTCCTTGTAGTATAATTAAAGAAAATGTCTGAGTTGAGTGGTGTGTAATAGGAATTGTAGAAAAATATTTATCTACAACAAAAATCCTTCACAAAACTGTACAAGTGCCAAGCAGTTTCTGCAACAGATGTTAGTCATATTTATCGTTGGGAAGTACAGTTGCTTCAGTTTTCAGTTTTTTCAAAATTTTATATTTTATTTTAATGTGTTTTCTCTGTGCATTGCTTAGGTAGAAATGATATTGTAGAAGCTGCATGCTGTAAGTATTAAGCAATGTCATGAATAGTTCAATTCAAAACTATAATGGCTATTTGTAAGAATATCCGAATAACTTGTTTAATTTATGAAATGTAATTCATTTTGCAGGCATGTGAAGTGATCAGGAAAAATTGCAGGAGAAGCTATTTGAAATACTAATCATTAAATGTAATCCTTTTTTCCTGTGTTCAGTTGCTGGTTGACTGTTGCCTAGTTTTTTTGATTTTAAAACGAAATCAAGGAGGTAAATCTGACGTTTCATTTCATTCTAGAAACTATGAATGAAGAAGTCATTTTAAATATTGTGCCTCATATTTCTCTTATGTCAACTTCTATGGTGTTTATTCCACCTTCCCATGCCAAAGATATTTCTAAGTTGTTTTGTTGTTCCTGTGACAGTAGCACATATTTAAGTGTTTTCAAATAGCTGCTAAGTAGTTTCAAGTGACCCATGCTGAAGTAAAGACTGCATGTATTAACCAGACTGTAAAACTCAGACAATCGTATTTGAGTCAAAAGGTATGCTGCAAAGTAACCTTGTTTTAGATTAAAATTGCAATAATGAAGAATGAATCATATGTAAGTCAGTTCTGACTTCTGTTTTGGAAACCTCCTGAATTAGTAAATAAAAATAGTTACAAGTGAAAAATAAATTCAGTTACTCAGCAGATGGGAAGATGGTGGCATATCAGTTTGGCCACCGTTTCCAAAACACAGGGTACAATTCTAAAACAGTGTACCTAATTATATATTTTTTTTATTAAGTATCTTGCTGATGGGAGTGTGCTTTTGGTTTTCCATCACAAAAGTGCTTTTGATTTTAACAACTGGTTTTTGTTAGTCAGATTTCTGTTGCAGGCTTAAGATATTACAGGAGTTTTATGGTGATAAAAGCACTGTAAATTGCTTTGCAAGGGAACAGCAGCATTAGTATGATTACCAACTTGTTGATTTTTATTTTGGACTGTATGCTACTTTGTATAATAATATTGAAAGCGGGATATTGCAGTGGATGCCTGTGATTTGAACCAGTATGCAAACTGAGAGTCACTTTCCTCCCAGGTCAGAGCAATATTGAGGAGTCGCAGATAGGATGTGTTGGAAGTTGTCCATAGCCACTGTATTTTAGGAACAGGCTATGCTGAGCGAACGCTTGTCTGAATCTGTTGAGGACTTCTGGAAGCTATGTAGGACTGGCCAAAGGAGAAACCTAGTCGAACTGTGAAGCTCTGCCAGTTCAGTGGTGAAGCAGCTACATGCTTGGCAGTGTGTTGGTTTTGAGGACTTTGTTTTTTATATTTAATGCTGTTTTCAAGATTGCAGTTGGACTAGATGAATAGTGTAGGTCCCTTCCAAATGAACTATTTATTCTAAGATCATATATGTGAAGACATTCGTAGACTATAACCTTTTGGTGGGTTTTCTTTTAGTTATCCAAAAGCGCAGGCAATTAATACATTTCCTTCACATATGTAAATTGCTGACCACTAGTATCAGAGGAAATCATTGAAGATATGTTCTAAATACCCATTTTAAAAAATGCTAGAACTCTTTAATATAGACTTACTAGTAGACAGTGAATCAAAATTCTTTCAGTCTATTTTAAGATTATATTATCTTTTTAAATATTGTTGTGAGGGAAAAAAAAGGTGAAAAGGTTATGTAGTGCGCCAATCACAAGTGGGTTTTTTTCTCTTGCAAACAAGATTTTACTTTAAACTTGCGGTACTGATGGGTGTGTGAAACTCCAGAGGAAAGTCCTTCCTATTTTCCTTTTTTCTTTGATAGATCAAGATTAAAAATATCTTTGAATTGCAAACAATATTTTCAAAAGCAAGTGTGAAAGATTGATCCCATGTTTACATAGATTGTGATGTGTTTGTCTATTTGAGAATATTTTAAGGCATTTGGGTTTTGAATCGTGCCCAGTGTTTAATGTGGTTTTCTGCTAGCAGAGAAGTGGAGGGTGACTCTCCTTGTGAAAAAAGCCACCTTAGGGATGTGAGGGCTAATATCTGTTACTCTGCCAGTTTCTTCTCAGTTGTTTATGTCTGGAAATATTTTTGTAGATAAACAATGTCTTTTCGATGCCTTAAGTGTCTTAAAGCTAAGTAACCATTGCAGGAGAATGTCCAGGTTTGTCAGCATCTTGGGAGGCTCTTACTGGTGCCAGGGAGCTGGAGTGCTCTAGGAGCTGTGATTTCTGGGCCTGCTGCTGCTTTACAGTCTGAGTTGGCTCCATATGACAGGCTTAATTCCAGGATGTAATTACTTCTTTTTATTTTGGCGTCTTCATACTGTTTTGCCGTAGTTGATGCCTTTCCTAGTTTCTGCTAGTTAGGGGAAAATGGTTTCTTTTTGGAAACCTTTTCAATGTACCAGTTAGAGACGTCATTACTAACAATCTGAAAAAACGTGTTGAACAGTGACACTTGAGGAGGTTTAGGTTTAGAGAGTATGCAGTATCTCAGCTAACAGTTTTGAGGAGATAATGCCTTCAGCAGCAGGTACTACAAAAACTTAGCCTGAAACAAAGAGTGAAAATGGAAGTGCTCTCTGCATTCTGTCCCATCCTCACCCCGGTCAAGCCTCTCAAATTAGTTCACCTATCTGAATTATTAAAAACCAGCTGTTGCAAATCTGCCTATTTTATGATAGGGACATTCAGAGCAAAGTTAAATTGGGGACAGATATTTGGTTCCTCAAGAAACTGTTTCTGAAATGATTTATTTTCAGATCACTGCAGCAAATAGCCAAAAAATGAATTCCTACCCAATTTTGAGATCATAGTGACCTTAATGACCTTAATATTTGCAATCCCCTCACTGCTAATACTAATTCTCGTCCAAGGTGTATCCCCTGATATTTGAAGATTGTTTTGGAGCTGGACTCTGGTATTTTGAGTATTGGCTGCTTCCTTCACAACTGTGGCTTTTGTAGGAACAGAGGAGTTATTTGTCAGACTTCAGTTACGAACACATTTGCAGGAGAGGAGAACATTGTTAAACTGATGTTTAGGAAATATTAGTTTTACCATGTTTACAACAATGCAGAAATAACACCTATTTACATGTCTCATAGGATCACCTGTTCTGATTAAAGAATTTCTTCAGACCTGTTGGGAAGATGATGTAGATATAAAAAGATTAAAATAAAATAATGTAAATAAAATACAATATAAAAAGATAAACAATTTAAATAAAAATAATTTGTGAGTAGATCCACATACTAGCTAGATGTGAACAGCAAAACAATTTCATACAGTTGCAAGACTGTGTTCAATGTAAATATTTGAACAGGTACTGTTCACTTTAATTATTGCATAGTTAGAATGATTGTACTAATAGCAAGTTGGGTAGTAAATATTTATTACTGCAGAATGCAAGTGACCTTATAAAGAAATTAAAATGAGAAACTGAAAATCTTGGAAGAAGCTGGATTTGTCTGTTTCCTTTGAGCCACTGGCATGGGAGGAAATAATGGTAAGCAAAGAAGTTAAGATGATCTGAAAAGGAATTGTGAAGTCTTTTTAAGGATTTGTAAATAAATCTGTCTAGAATGACTCTACTTTTTTGTGAAAATCCCTTTATAAAAAGGTGACATGAAGAATCAAAACAGTAAGCATACTTTTTCTTTGTGTGGATTTCTGCTTCAGTTATATTTTACAATAAAAGCCATGGCAGATAAAATCCCCAATATATTTCATTAGATCAAAATATGAATTAGAATTGTTGATAATTTTCAGGTGAATAACACAGCTTACAAGTAAGTATGCTGTACCAATGTAGGTGGCCTATTTGACAAAGAAAAGTGTATCTCTGAATATTAAATTCGTAGTTCTGCTTTTGACAAAGCAGTAAGTCTGCAAGGAACTGAGTTGAAATAGTGTCCCTAGAAACTTTGAATTGGAATGAGCTTCCTGAACATACAAAAATGCTTGAGCACACCGTGTGAATGTGCACATATTGCACGATATACAGAGAGCTGAAGAACAGGAGGTGGAGGAGGAGCAGTAGATTTTGAAGAGTTTTGCTGTATATAGTTTCAAGATCAGTAACTCGATTTTAAAATCACTTTTTGTGTCTGCGAATGGTTGTTTTATATGTATATAGATGGATGTACTTGGAGTGTTTCTTTTATCAGCAGTGTTAGCTGGCATGCTAGCCTCTGCTTATCCCATCCTTCAGGTGTGACAGTCTGACTCTTTGTGTGACCATGTGATGAACTGGTTTCGGCATAAAAATTACTTAACTACTCCCCTCCTTCCTCCTGGTCTTATTTTCAAACAGACTCAGCTCACAAGACAATTGGATAAGCTAGGCACAAACAAGAGGTGGGAAGAAGATGAGCATGAAAGTAGTACTGATGCAGAAAAATGGTGCTGTGAAACTCTAAACCCTAGTGAGACTTGGACCTTTCCCCCTGCCACCTTTCTCACTCACCTTTTTTTGCTTATCCCACTACAGTGAACCTCAGTAGAGGAAGGTTATACAGGAAATTCTGGGAAATAATTTTTCCCAATTACTTAACAATGAAGGTTCTGGAGTAGGTGACCAAGTAGTTTTACTGGGGTTAGAGAGAGTTAGGAAAGAAGCATTTATTTTCACTATGTGCTTTGAAAAGTAAACGTCCTTGTTGTCTTCCTAGCCAAGGAAGAAAAAAGACAATGTCATTCAAAGAGAAGGAGTCGGTTGTGCTTGCAGAACTAAACATAGTGACTGTGAAGGTAGAGCACAGTCTATATCAATAAAAAGCAAAGTGATTAGAGAAACTTTCAAATGTTTTCAGATACAAAAATCTATTCATCTTTCAGTAAATGTTTTTCATAAATATTTGTATACTTATGAATGCTTATACAGTATTCATTAAAGACTGCTGGAGCTGGGAAGAGTACAGCTTTTTAGAGTTGTTTCTGAAACCTTTTTTGCTTGGTCAAAAGTTGCTGGGCTTTAGTAGAGAATTAAAGGAAATCCTGAGGCCTGTTGGATACAAATCTGACTACATGATCATTATGATGCTTTTGGGCCTCTATGTCTGTGATACTGCTGTTCAGAGGAATTCCTGAGTGCTCAAAAGTTTAATTACTGTTTGAGACATTTTGCATGAGCAAGAGAAGATGTATTTCTTTCAGAATAAATAACTATTTCAAATGGAACAAAATAGTAGCTATATAACTACTTTCCAAATACAGCTCTGCAATTTTTATTTAAAAAAGTCTCAAAATTAGATGGAAAAGAATGGAAAAGTATTTAGTAAAGCATTGGATCAATTTTGTGAAAACTCTGGTATTATATGAGTGATTTAGGATGGGTTTTCCTTTCAGACATCCTTCTTATATTTATTAGAATGGATTCCTGAGTGCGAGAATACAAGCTGCTGCTTTTTAAAAGCGGAGGACATATCCATTTGGGTTTTTTTTTAAAGGGAAAGTATCAGAATGTCTTTAGTGCTAAAATAAGTTTACTGATTGAAGGAAAGTTAACTATATTGTGAACCTTCTATTTACCAAGCAAGAGCCTCTCTGATCATTTTGCATAGTTGAACTTTTTTCTGTATCATTTATATTTGGTACTCAATGTAACAGAAGTAAATTTAATTTTTTTTTTTCAAGTTGGTTATGATCACATAATCTTCATTACACTAGAGCAGGCATGCAGTCTATGAAATGAATTTCTGGCCTGAGTCCATTCTGCAGGAATTAGGTACTCAACACTGCATGGGAGATCATGATGAACATCTTTATTGGTCATGCCAGGGAGGTTCAAGAATAACTGCAACAGGAGAAAATCTATCCATTTCATATCCGTGTAGGTATTTAAAGTTGGAATTTAATTATGTGCCTCAAAAGTAGTAAATTTTCAGCTGCATCAGCACTACCTGCACTGTGAAGTAACATAAATTAATATTGTCTGTAATTCCCAACATCTCAAAGAGGTTGCTGGGAACATGTGTATGCAGAGTTTCTTTAAACCTGCGTCAAACAGAAGGTGCTCAGAGTTCAGCTTGCATATGGGATGCTTTTGGTGTCTCTTCAAACAGCATTTCTGAAGACGCTTGAGGGGAATTTCTCTTGAGTATGAACTGTATCATGAGGAAAAGCAGAACTGAAAATTGATGCGTCACTGGCCCATCAGAGGATGAAACTGCTTTAGACAGTGACCATAAAATTCCTATGAGAGGGAATGAGCCATGCAGCTCTGGACGTGGAGATGATGGCATCCATGTCAGACTTCATGAAACAATAACGTGTTTCCAAGTGACAGGATAGGGAAAGGATCATCTTTGCATCAGCATTCTAGATGCATGTTACTGGGACAACGCTGCAGTTGTCAAAGACCAAGGAAAGACCTACTGTTATAAGGTGAGATTAAATCCTTCCCTATCCGTTCTCAGTTCTGAACTGTTTTTTTTCTCCCGGGATTCCTTCAGGCCATTATGCTTCTGGAAAAATCTTGGATGCTCTGTGGGTGTGAGGGAGGCCAAAAATGAAAGATTTGTTCCCAGGTTATGACCTTAAGTCTTGGACAGGACATTGTAGTTTTTGAAAATGGGATAATCCAGAGGTGAGGAGTAATACGAGGAATGGAAGGAGACTGGTGACAAATCTTGTGCACCTCTTTCCCTGCCACTTCCCAAGACTTTATTGGCAGTAAAGCAGAAGAGATGAGTAGAGAGCAATCTGGGGTTGAAAAAAATGGAGAATGGAAGGGCGATCAGCAAGTTCTGAAGTGGTGAAAGGTCCCACAGTTCAGGGCGGATGAGTGTGGAGTACTGCTGAGTTTTTGCTTAAAGCAGTCCATTGGAGGCTGCCTTCTGTAAGTATGCTGAGAACAGTATCCATTATTGCTTCAGAAATCTCTTCTGTCCAGTGCATAATCACATCTGGTTCAAAAAGGGGAAAACATTCTCCCATCCCCTTCTTGCAGTGATTCAGCAGCAGATGCATACGTACCTCTGAAGAAACACAACTTATCTACTCTCTAGCATCTGGGAACAATCGTCTTCATAAGAATAGAAGCAGAGTTTTGAATATAATGACATTATTCTAATGATGATGATTTGTTGATACTGCAGCATATCATTAGTCATGCTGGAATCTTTATAAGTGTAAATGTTTTCTCAAAATAGTTTAAATGTTTAGAAAATCTATTACATCAGTCTGACATGAAACAGTAACTTGTTCTGCTGGAATCTGAACAGCCTGAAATTTTGAGTTAGTCTGGAAGAGAATTATTAGTGAAGGATCATACAAATAAACTAGGAAACATATTTAAAAAAAGACAAAACTTGAGGAATTTTTTTTTCTTCTTGACAATGTATTAATGTATTATTCAGATTTACACAGGTCATTCTTATTTTTTTTCCTACTGTTTATAAGAATGGAGTATTAACAGTGCATTGAATAATCCATGGTGATGTGTACACAAAATTTCCCAATAGCTTTACTTCTCTGATCTCTATTATCTTTGGTTGTTCAGATTCTGCTCAGATGCAGAGTTGCAAGGGTCAGAAACACTGTCTTAAAACTAAAGACTCAATATTTGTGTATGGGCCTTTTTGAAGTTTATGCCTGCTGAAGTTCCATGTTCAAGTGTTAATATGCACTGGAAGGCATCTAGCAAATTGTTAAAAAAACCAACAAAAACCCCAACCTGCAAAGTGAATGAGCTTTTCATAAAAAGTTGTTCATCTCATCCACACACATATATAAAGGAGGATAATTGGGATTACTGCATATATTGTTATATATTTGCTACAGTTGCATTATTTGTTTAAAATTAAATTGTCCCATTTGTGTCTCTGTCAGTACAGGTTTGTTCTGGAAACTTTTTCCAGTATTTTTTTGTAATGCATTATCACACCATTTGCAGTCTTATTTTGGTTTTTATGTTACTGTGGTAATAAATGCTAAGAAATTATTTACTGAAGTTGTATGAAACATTTGAGGATTTTAAGGATTTTTTTCCTTTGATTTCCTATAGCTTTGTTTATTACAGTAATAATTTTGCAACAGACCTACAAATCTACTACCAACCATTCTCTTCCAGTTAAGATACCTTTGTTCCTCTTTCCTAATTATGCCTTTACTCACGGCTGAGGATAAAGGAAGTAAGAGAGTGAAATTTGAGTTACTCTAGGGCAGAAAACTCTTCAGAGTTGTAAATGAAAAGATGCTCTGTCACCAATATTGCAGGAAGCATAGGGGTCCCTTTAGCTGCAGCAGTGCCTTCACTGGTGGCATAATGTATGTTTGTTGTTTTAAAAATACATAACTCATTTTGAATAAGCAGAGTTACCTGTGATTTTTAAAATGCATTATGTACATTAATCTTCCATATTTCCTTCATTCTGGGTAAGTAGAGACTATCCTACGTTGCTTTCCAAAGCATGTGTGCACAGAACTTTGTTAAATAGCCAGTACTCTTCATTGAATAATTTGGTCTGTTCTGTGTATCAAAATTCATTACTTACAGATAAAGCTGTTATTTCATTTTAAAATCTTTGTTTTGGACTCTTTTGTGGTTTTCTTAGTTGTCTTTAATAAATTGCTATATGTTCTTAAAAGATGAGCAGAGGCTACAGAAGTGGTACTGCACATTCTTCAAGTATTGCACGTGCCTGCACATGTCATGTACCAGAAGAGTTCAAACTATGTAATTTTGGTTAACTACTTTTTCTGTGGATGCACTGCCTGTATCATTTCTCATGAAGTTCAGAATGCATCATTTGCTTAAATTAAAGTCATAATTGACTGAAAATTTATTTTAACTACATTTTTGAATAATAAAATATCTATATGATGGAGAGAAAATTCCCAGTATTTTCTATTATTATTTGTCTTCCTAATTTTCTTAAGGTAATTTTGACATTTATTGAAATCTCACTCTTGGCACTTTAAAAAATAATCTTACTCTTAGAAAATCTTCTGAAAAACAAGGTATTCCATTTTTAAGCCAAAACGGAGTGTTGTTAAGGGGGAGAAAAAGCTTAGTATCTTTGTATTCTGATTTATTATACAGAAGGCTGTTTTTTAACAAAAAAGGGCTTTTTTTTTCTTTTTTCCCTCCACTATTCTCAGTCTCTTTTGATCATTGATCTGGGTGACCCCACGCTCAGGGGTTTTTTCTTCATTTGACATGGACAGATTTTTGAAGTATAGCTCTCCTTTGGGAACCTCGGGCAGTTCCACTTGACTAACCTGTGATCTAATGAGCAGTAATGCAGGGTTACAGTGACCATTTTGTTTGCTTTGAGGGAGGATGGCTAGACAGAGAGTGGGAGAGAGGCGGTGTCTGTGGAGAAAAAAGATGCAGGGTGATCGAACAGTGTGAAAAAGACTTGTTAGCCCACATTAGTGTGCCTGATTTACTTCACAACAGGTCAGGAAAGGCCAAAGGCAGGGTTGTCATTAAATTGCAAAGTTGAAAATCCTGGTATTCAAAAGCATTCAGATTTCTGAAAGTTGTAAATTAGAAAGTATGTGGTTCATGTTGAATTTGCCAGGAAGATACAGAAGGTACCAGCTTCTGTAAAACATGAAAGGTACATTATGAAATAATGCTGTAAATATAAAAAGAAAACCAGCTTTTTAAAGTACTTTCATGGTTGACTGTTTTACAATGAGTCTGGGTGCGAAAAAAAGGCCAAACACTAACAAGGTCGTTGCACTTTCTTTATGAGCCCTGGGGACCCCTTAATTATGTGCCCGTGCTGCTTATTTTGAGATCTGTAGAGTGTATGTGTGCGCGTGTTCGTATAATATATAATTTTTATTTGTTTTTATTAAATACACCCACATTTATGTAAAAACAAAATTTTGGCACCAGTTGCCCAGGAATGTAGATTTCGAGTCTTCTGCAGTATATTGTGATTTTTTTTTTTTTTTCCTCATATCCTTTATTGTTTTTCTTGGAGTGAACATTAAACACTAATCTTCATTCCATTGCTTATGAAATGAACACAGTTTTATCTCAAATGTACATTTACAAATGCAGAGACCAAAAAACCAATTGTCTTTATGTCCTGAAGAATTATTTTTCCTAATAGTAAATGTTGTTTCCTAACACTTGAATTGTACTTGACATCGTGTCTTTAAGACAAGCTAATATACTTTGTTGTCTTTGGTTAATATTTGCAATTTTTTTTCTTGCTGCTTCACAATTGCAAGAAGAAAAAGTTGGAGCTACCCATTTCTGAATTTACATTTCCTGTTTTGCTTCATTCACTTAGTTGGCAGTGGCCTGAATCTTCATGATTTGAAGAGTACTGCTACCATGCAGAATATCCTTTTAAGCTGTTGTATTGATAGCCTTTAACTCATAGCAAACTCTTGTCATTGCTATTTCTGATCTGGCTGGCTTCAGTAAAAATCGAAGTGCAGCCTTTTAGCTATATTATCATTGTGCATCGAAGCAGTAGGTAATAAAACAAATGGGTGGTCTTAGGGGTAAGGTACTTTTTTTCTGTCTGCTACCAGAAGTTTCACTAATTGATTCTTACTCCTGCTGGCTGTCAAAAATGAGTTTTCCACAATTGGCATACAACTGTGTTAACTTTTAGATTGTACTACATGGACAGAATTTGTTGTCTTGATCTTTGTGTGTCTCATTATGACTAGTAAATATATAAAGTTAAATGTCAGAGAACATCTGACCGTAATTAAGAGAATTTTTCTTATTTGACTTCAGGAACTGCGCTCCCCTTGATCATTCAAATAATTTCATTGACATTAAGGGAGTGTCTCTTCTTGGTTAAAAGGAAGATAAGACAACAGGATGTCAGGCTAATCATGTTGAACATTAACTTTTGGTTTTTACTTGCATTGGATTATGTATTAATATGTGGTGCCAGATAATTTTTTATCTTGATCCTCTTTTGTTTGCAGTGAACATATGGTATAGTTTTACCTCCTGATAAACTGAACTTTACATGACAGTTGAATGTGGGAAACAAAACACATTTTCTATATACAGTGATGCATTTCTCAATGACTTTCCCAGTGCGTTACTCCTGTTTTTACCACGTTGTAAAATTCACTTATTATTAGAAGTTTGATACAGAACTAATTTATTTTGAAACAGCGTAGTGTCCAAAGTAGCTTAGTGGTTACTAGACTCAAAGACTAGTCTCAAAAATTTTTCCCAGGGTTCATTTCCATTTTCTTGATTATTTTAACTGATGTTTAGTTGCAGCAACCTGGTGGAGATACATTCTAAGAAACTCTGCACTTGACTAGCTTTCTCTGTAGCTTTAGGTCATGTTAGTCAATGGAAACTTATTAGGGCATAAAATGATGGGAAAATGTTTAACAAATCAGAATACTGAATCAAAACACACTTAAGCTTTACTACTATTCTCTTTCCATTGACTTTCTCCATTCCCTAAGTATCATCTGTGCAGTATCTATGCACTCTTTATTAGCTCTTCTATTTGATTTAATTATTCACCTACTCAGTGTGTCTGAATTAAGTCATCTCTGCCAATCTGCTTATTACAAAGCATTTGGTCAGTGAGAAGAGATTAATGTCATCTCACTGGACTAATTTTTGAGTGTGTTTGTTTAGGAATCAAGACACTGGAGCAGTATTTCAAAATTGGCTTATAAACAAAAGTCAATCCAAGAGTAGATTAATGTACTGATACTGCCGGTCACAGGCAGTGAAAGTGTAAATATTACTTACCTATCTGAAGAACATGGTAAATTTTCCTATATTCTTGTTGGCTTTCTTAAAGATGTGAACAATTTTTGCAGTTTGTTGTCTGGAAATTCTTTTAAACAGAAAAAGTTTGCTGCCATGTAAATTGTTTTCATATAAACTTGCCAGGTATTATATTAAAAGATTAAGATCCTTTATGATGGTAATATTGTTGCTTGGTTCAGGAAGACTGCTTACAAAAGAAGAGGGGATATGGCCAAATGCAGGCTTCTGGGAAATTTTCCTTCCAGTTCATAACTGCCTTTTAAGAAAGCATTTCTTGTAAGACAGACATGTTAATTTTTCATATAGGTACTAAAACGCAACATAGAAGTTTTTTCTGTTTATCTATGTTGCAATATATAATCTGTAGCAAAATGTTATGCCTTCCTGCAGGTTAAGCTACAGTTCCTGCAGGTTATCCACTGTAAAATCCATAATGGTGTGAACTGGTTATGATTTAGACGACATCATGGATGGGATGCAACCACTAAGGTTTAGCAAAATAGTAGAAACAAAATACAAAAGTAGTTTCAGGTGCTCTTTTACTAGAGAAAATGGGTGTGCCTTCTTACATTTCTCTTAAGTAATTATTTGTGTCTCCGGGCTATATTGAGAAATACACCTCTAACGATGTTCTAAACTGGGAACGCAGTAGCTAATAAGCTGCATAAAAATGAAGGGTTATGCTATGCCAATGGACTCTGACAATTCAGATTTTAGTAACTGTAAAATGGGCTTGAAATGCTCCCCAGATGTATTTGGCTACCTCTCCTTTTGGAATTCATTCCTTCTGTGCAATAGGAAAAAATCTTGCTTAACTAAGACAATGAATTCAATAATGCCACCCTTCCCCTGCATAAATAAGAAGGTGCAGTGGTAATAGTATGTCTGGGAAAGGAAGCAAAAATGCATGCTTGGATATCCTATTGCCAGCTGTTGTAGGGAGTGTGCTTGCCAGCAGTTTCTGGCAAGCTTATTCCTTCCAAATCCTCTCCAAACTCTCCAGGCATTTAAAAAGTCTTTTGCCTGTTAGTCACCTTTCACTTACTTGTAGTTTAAAAGGAATGTTTATTGACTGAAGAACTGCCTGTTTTGAAATCAGGAACATTGAATTAAGTTTTTGTTTTGTTACATGTTAGTTTGTTGACATTTGCTTGAGAGCGCAGTTGCATCAGGAAGATGGCTGTTAGTGGCCAAACTGGGTAAAAGCTTAAATGGTCTGCTCTTGCAGGTAATAAGGCCCAGGATTTGGCTGATGTTTTTTGTGCATGTAGATGGCAGCAGATCATCAAGTCCCTGACCCCTGTGCAGGGGAATGGATGCTTCAGAAGTGAGCTGTGTTCACAGAGTAGGTCAGCAAAGCAGCATCTCCATTTTTGGTAGACCCTGGCTGAGAGATAATTTAAAAATCTACTGTATCTGCCAGTGGGGCACATGGAGCCTCCTTGTGTTAGTTTGATTCGGTTGTGGTCTGGTGTTTGAATTCTCTTCTGTGTACTGTTGGTCAGGATGTGCATGGGTCTGAATCTCCATAAGGCATTTGAAGATGAAGTGAATAGTGAATGTTAAGTATTACTTGATAAAAATGTCACTTAGAGTTTGTAGCCTTAACCAACACTCTGCTGGGGAGGAGACCTGGTAGCTGAGGACTGTGCCCTAAAATGGTGTTGTAGAAGCCAGTTCAGGCAGAGGGCGCTTGGAGGCAGAAAACAGATACAATGAAAAAGGAGGAACTTGGCTAATGTGCTAGGTAGAACCGTGGCTGAGGGGAGACAAGAAATCTAGCTGCCTGGATGCAAAATACTTTGCAAAACTGTCCTTCTCAGGAGGGTTCAGATTCATAATTCAATTTCTCTTCTTTCCACTCCATTTTGTTCTCAGACACACAAAAACTGAATTAGAGAGAGACCTCAGTTATAAATTGTCATACCAGAGGCAACTGGAGTTACTGGGAGTGCATTTCCCTTTCTTTCATGGTTTTCAGGCAGAAGGCTGTCTGGATCTTTTCATGCATCATACTCCCCGTACTTAGGCCTTTAACTGAAATAGTAGTGTAGTATTGGAACATGTCAGTCTTTAATGTATTTGCTTGTCATCTTTGAGGTAAGGAAACAGTCTGCTATTCGTTTTACAGGAATTTAAGCACTGGTAGACTGTCAGCTACAACCACAAAGCTGTGGCCATCTAAGTATCAGTGATTCCAATGAGAGTTTGAATCTGAAGCAGGAATTAAGAGCTTAATGCAAAAGTTTCAACAGATAGAACAGAAAACAAGACTATGATGTCCCAACTGGTGGTATCACTGTAATCATTGTATAATTCCATTTTTCTCCTTTTCCAAGATGGCTGTGATTCAGCCAACATCACAATACTTTTATATGTATAGACCCTGATATGTGCAAATTAAAGCACTGTGGTACCAGTTTTAAGAACTGCAGTCATAAGGAGTCCTGCATTATACATATATTGCTGGTATGATCACAGTATTGTCCCCTCTGATTGGAGAAGTTATGCAAATCATTTAAGCAATAAACTGCTATGACAGTTTTCTGGTCCTGGGGCTTTACAATTATTTCAACTTCTGTGTTCTGAAAAGTACAATTTTAAGTATTCTGAGAACCTGCAATGAGTAACTGAAAGTGCTTGAGAATACAGTATGTATTGTCTGGGTATTGTAATCAGACAATGAAGGAAGATTTGACTTGCCCTACTCAGGATTATTAGTCAGGGTCTCACTGTGTTAGTCATTTGACTAAAATATGTTGAGTGCTGGAAAAATTTGCCAAAGCTCATTGGGTTATTTTAGTGCAACTGAAAATTAATTTTGTCTTTTGAATTAAGATTAGATTTACACTTTGAATTTATGGTCAAAATACAATTTTTAGTGTCCTTATATAACCTGTCAGTTTGTAACCTGTTTGACAACAATAGCTGCAAATTAATTGAAAAAGATAGTGATGCTGCTCTGACACTTGAGGGTTGTGTCATTCAAAACCTTTTTTGACCCTTTGAAAAAGATTTTGATTTACTTGATGTCAGTCTGGATTCTCTTTTATTGTAATAAATGGAAATAAATATAGCACTGTCAAGTTCTGAAATAGCATTCCCGAGTTACCCAAGACATAGATAGTGCACTATCTCCTAATTAGTTGTCTGTTATAAAGAAATTTTTCTGCATACTTCATTCATTTCAGTACGTACCAGTCAGTTTCACTACCTTCTTATTATGGGTGTCTAGATACAGTTGAGTCATTCTCAGAGTTTAATGTTTTTTGAAAACTCTGGTGGTTTAATATTCTCTATTTGTATGAACATTTTCATCCTTGTTCATTCAGTTATGGTGTTAAAGAGTGCAGAAATAGTATTCCTATAGAATATTTTTTAGATAGGTGGAACATCCATACTAAAGTGGCCATTTTGTTCGTATACCCATTGAAGACCATAATTTTCTCTATCTTGTAGATTTAAAATTCTCTGTTACTGTTTAGGTTATTTCAGTTGTTTCCATTTCTTTTGCTTGACTGAATGGAGTTTTAATTCATCTTGTGTGCAAAAAAAAATTGTTCCTATTTGGAAGTATTTCAGAATTATTAAGTCAGAATGTAGGTACTAATATTCAGAGTATAACCATTAGTATACATACAAATGTAAGTGCTAATAGATAACAACTCTTTGATTTTGTATTAATAGGCAAGAAGTAGTCTCAGCTAGTTTGTGTAGTGGAGTTGTTTGCAAGCTTTGATAAAGTCCTGAATTTTTCTAGAGATGAAAAAAAAGATTTAAATCTGATTCCCAGGTTTCTTTTTTGGACCTTAATTGTTGCTTCATCAGTTACTTTGTTCTTAATTTAGAGTGATGAGTCTCTTCAGGAGTCAAGTTTATGGGAGTTTTGTGAAAATTGATATAAAGTATTACTGCTGAAAAGTGTGGCAATCCTGTACCTATTAAAGAAATTTGCAGCTTGAGCTTCATGAAAGACTCGGCAAGAAACTGATATAGTTCTACAGAAATGCAGGAAAACTCTGCCAGAAATCCTGCAAAACGCCACAGGATTCCACAAATTTAGCATTTTTCAGCTGACTCCACTTTGGACAACTGCCCTCCCTCTACAACAGTGATAGATCTGATCAGGACCATCAGTCTCAACCTCTATCAAAATTTTCTCTAGCATCTTCAGACTTTGCTTAGGTAGCCACTTTGTGCAGTGCTTGGAAATAGAGAAATGTTTTCTTATCTGCAGCTTTTGTTGCTGGGACAGATGTGAACAATTATTCATCACCATGATGTTTATAATTATCTTACTTGAAAGCACTCTGAAAGTCTTAATTTCTGGTGATAAGAGGAAAATTGAAGTCTGTTCTTGTTGAGCTAAGTTCTACTTCATTGCTATTGAAAATAGTTGTCTTTCAAAAAGAGTTTGTGTTTGTCACCTTATTACTTAAAACCTCTCTGATTTTAAATTGGATTTCTAGTTATCTACCCTTTTAGTAGAATACTTGCTGTTCCTACAGAGAACGAGTTATGGATACCACCATTATAACCTTTTGGTTCATGAGCTTTGAGGCACTGAGCATAATTTCCAAAATAAAACTTTATCGTCGTAGTTTTTTATGCCAAGCATGGATCAATACCAAAAACCTTCCAACAACCCCATACTACTTCTTTAAATTGTGTGCTGGGTACTGGATCCTGCAAGGTTTTACTGTGCTATGGTACTATATTTTAAGGCCATACCAGTTTTTTTGTATTTCATAGCACCAGGGAAACATTATTGTTTACACATAGTATCTAAAGTTTTGACTTGGAAGGGCCAAGCCACATGTCTCTTGTAGTCTGTCTCTGAGGCTGGCAGGCTATTGTTAGAAAATACAAGGTTTGTTTTTGTCATGCAGTAATAATCTCCTGCTTGTCTTTGCAGACTGAAGTATTTCATTTTAAATTTGACAGGCAGACAACAAGGGAGAAGAGTTGAAGAGGAGAAAAGCAAACCAGAGTGCTAGAAAATTCCTTTTCTCCTCCCCCCCCCCCCCCCCCCCCCCCCCGAAACTAGTTCTGCAGAGAAAGGAATATTTACAGACAGGGTGTGCCAGCTAATGTCACCAAGCATTGAGTGGGAAGAATAATGCTAAAAAGCAGAGAATGAGAGCTGTGCTTGTGTGTTTGCCTCCCCAAAAGAACTGAAATTTTCAGTGTTTGGGACTCCTTGTCAGAAGCTCAGAGCCTCACCTGTCTGTGGTGCTCTGCAAATCTGCTCTGGTGACCATCACCCCTCACAAATGTGTGTCTGAGAGCAATTAACATTTTACCAAAGAATACTGAAAAAAAATTAGGTATGTGTATGTCATGTAGTTACTGAATTCTTTAAAGATAAAAACAAAGGCCACCACAGAAGCAAATTAAAGCCCCTGGGAGCTGACATGGTTATTGAAAGCTTTAACAGAGCTGCCCTGCCATAGAAACCTGCTTTCCTATTGTCATTCATTTTGGTCTCTGAAAAGGAATTTATGATCAAAGTTTTGTTTGAGCACGATGTAATGGCGCAGTTAAGCACTCCGATTAGATTTGGGCAAAGTTAGCCAGAGCTTTGGGTCTTTTTTTTTTTTTTTTTTTTTTTTAATATGGCACTCATCCTGTAGTGAGAAAAGTGCTTTACCCCTTAAAATGTTTACCCCTTAAAACAGAACGTTACCTGGGGTCAGTTTTTAAGGCTACTTTTAATCATAGCTCCATTAAAAAAAAAAAAATATTGAAGAATCTGTTTATGATATTTTTCTTGAATTACATTAGAACTGTGTTTGTTGTTTAATATCTGCTACTACTATTTCATGATAAATTCCAATCTAGAGCATCTTTTGTGGGTGACATCTCACAACATAAATGAAATAAAAACTGTGTGTATTTAAAGTATTTTAATTCATAAGATGCTTCTATGTATAAAGATTCCAACTGGATGACTCTCCAGCAAATGCCCACTGTCCAATTCTCCAGTTGCTATCAGCAGAAAGAAGTTATATTTTTGGCAGTTAATATACCATAATATAAATATTTTTCATTACACGGGCTAATTACCAGTTAACATACAGTTTGCTTTAATCCAAGTGGGACTTCTGAGGGAGAGAAATTAAGATAAGTATTAACTGTTACTTACAGTGGGAAAAGTCATTACAATTATTGAGATGTTAGGAAATGCAGGTTCATGTCTTGTCTTTGCTGTGGAGTCGTTGCGCAAGTCTACAGTTGACTTTGCTGTAGTAGGTTATTTCTGCACTTCAGCTTATGTCGATATAAAAAAGTCTTATAAGTGCTCTAGAATGATAGACAATCTGTAGTTTTAAATAACATGGAAACCCAAGTACAGGTGGGAGAAACGTTGATTTCTGTGATAGAGAAACAAAGTTCCAAAGATTGTGATGGTGAAATGAGTTATGTAAACTGATAAGAGATCATTTAAAACAAGGGTCAAGAAAAATCTGAGTGTATACACTTCTCTTAACATACAGTCATGCTGGTATACATTGAAATTTTAGAAGTAGCTTTAGAAATGCTGTCTCATGGTGTGATCAAAGCAAAAAGAGCAATCAGCCAATTTAAGGTTTCTGTTTTGAATGCCTATGGGAAATAGGAGTATTTGCCTAGTTCTATATGTGAGGTTTATAAAAAGAATGCATTAGAAGCTAAATAATGGATTTAGAAGACTGCCTTTGGAGTGCTTTGAAAGAAAGAAATCACAATAGAGGTTCCCCCTCTGCTGGTAGAGAGCTCAATGTTCAAGACATTTCAGTGTATCTAGACACAGATAAATTTGATTGAGCCTGAACATGTTTATGCAATAAAAAAGCCGCTGTTATACAGTATAAACTATTGCAAATCTACTGAAAGCATTTTAAAGTGAAATTCAGTACAACTGAAGTTATCAAATTCCCTCTCTATTCATTTTAGCTGTCACATAAGTAATTCATGTCAAGTGCCCCATAGAGAGTGTACACTGTATTGTCAATTTGTATTATACCTAACCTGTAGCACTGTTCAGCTTGTTGTTTACCCATTTCAGTGCTGCTTAAGAATTTTGTCCTGGTAAGCAGACCTTTGTACGTACCCTTTTTAAGAGATTTTCAATTCAATTTAATCAATAATCTGCTTAAAATATTGTCATATGCATGCTCATCAGAAGAATTTCTCAAGTCCTTCTTCTGTGGTGTGAAATGCTTGCACAAAATTTTGCATGTTTACTTTGAGTACTTGTGAAGAAGCGTGAAAATTTTAGGGGTACTGGAGGCAAGACAAGTAGATTATTCAAGGTGAAAAAGAGGTACCGTAATCCACTATCCACTAAGAAGTGAACCAGCAGGAAAATACAAACGAATGAACAAACAAAAAGCCATCTTAAGTGAATCTCTTGAAGACCCGCGTGAATTCCTACTGCCTAGTGCGTTTGTCCTGAGACTGGTATGAAATCTGTTGTCTCAGCAGCCCCAACAGCATGATACTTTTTCCGCTACCAGAGGAGATGTTGCCCATCAGGAAGGAAGAGAATTCTACTGTCTCTTGGCAGGTTCCTTCCAGCTTTACTTTTTCATATTTGGCTAGGTTAAAACTCACTCTTAGCTTCAGATTTAGTGTTCGATAAGATGGTGAATCAATTCCTTATTTTAAAATGTAAAATGTTTATTGGCTGGTTATTTACCTCTCTGTGTATCGTGTGTGTGTGTGAAATAAAATGTAAATGGTGACTACTCTTATAGAAAACATGCCAAGGTTTTAGGTTCTGAAATATATTGCAAAATTCTTTTATTTTGGTATGGCAAATATTAACGTAACTTTTATTAAGTACTTGGTATAAATATTATTATATATCTCAAGTAATTTCAATTTCTTATTAATATAATAAATATAGATCAAAATCTTCCTCTAATTCATGTATTCATATACTAATAAGAGTATAAAAACAAGTTACTCTGTTGCATACAAAACACAAAAATTAACTTTTTTTTAAATGAAGTCAAGCTTTTGAATGTAAGAGTTAAATTTACTTATGCAGGCCTCATGTTGGCTCCTTGTACATCTAGCCAGTATGAATGAGACAGAATGAAGTTTCGTTCCCCTCAGAAATATAAATCATGAGAGGTCTGTGGATGAGACTACTATGATCATTCAGCTAAAGCCAAATGGTATTTCTTACAGCAAAGAAACAACACCATTAGCCAAAGGGGTTTTCACCTTCTTTTAAGCAATGGGCAGTCTTGGAATTCTTACAACATGTTTGTGTAGCTTTTGTTACATGAAAAATGATAGGCAATGTTAATACTTTTCTTTCTCCCATTATTTACAATGAGTTGAATGATTTTAATGCCTAAGAAAGCAAGTACGCTTTTTGCCATAAAATCTGATTTTGACTTTCATATTTTTTAAATACTTCTGGATTTATAAAGGCCTTGCTGGTCATACTGTCTGTTCTTTTCAGAAAAATAGCTCTGGCTTTTTAATCGCCAAATTTGTTTTTATATAACTGTTGGTGTTTGTGGCAAATATTAATATCTGTTGGAGTTTTTCAGTTTTATTTACTTTTATTAGATTTAAATTAAGAACAAGCATGACTTCTTAACCTTCAGTTTTATGCTTGCCTTTCAAGATGGTGTAAGCTCTATCTACGACTAGTCTGTTATTTTGTTATGGCCAAGAAAGTTAGATATGGGGTGACATTTTTTCTCATTAAACTATCGCTAAAAATAAGCAGTTATTGTTGCAAATGTCATTGTAATTGCAACTTTTCTGATAATTTCATTTTGTTTAATTTTCTTTGAACTTATCAAATCGTTTTAACCACTTTCAGCTAAGTTTTGAGGCTGGCTATTCAGAACTTGAATATATGGCTACTCTATATTCTAGATGTTAGTATAAACTAATGAAGAATAGAGTTGACTTGAAAATTTGGCTACTCCTCTATGCATGGTGACCTCAAAATTATTCGTGTTTATACAGCCTTTGGCAATTTAAGCAATGTGTTTTGTCACCTGCTTTGCTGTCTCATGAAGCACTGGAACTTTTATGAAGAAATAGAAAATATGACTTTGAATCCTTGACGTCTTTTAAATAAATGCACATATTGATAGTGACAGATTGCTAAACTTGGCATTAGACACTTAGCTGTGTTTCTTGCCAAAAGTAATCCAGATGTGCATAATTTATCCGCCTGCCATATGTGCACTGACATGTCTTTCTATAATCAACTGTCTGTAGAGTATTGTTAAACAGTTTAATGTTCGTTATCAGCTATCTTTTTGAATAATGCTAATAAGTCCTTTAAGGAGTTAAGGAGCAGCAAGACCATAAAAACAGCTTTTTTAAACTGAAGAAAGCAACTTCAGGTTTGTGATTGTCCAAAAGGCATACATGTTCAGAAAAAAATCATTGGTAAAAGAAGCTTATGTAAAGACCATTTTAAGTGGTGTTATACAACTAAGGAGGATGCATATTTTACATAACATAGTTATGATGGGACAGATCTTTGTTGTGACAGTGTAAAGGAAGTTGCTATGGAATAATAACATTAATAAATAAGGATTTTTTTTGTATGAGGTGCTTGTTGAAAGAAGAAAATGAACTTAACTTGACAAGCAGTAACCAAGTATGTCCTGGCATTAAGTTCAGAAAGAGTTGTAGGAGGACATTTGTGTCATTTGGATTATTTCATCATATCATCGGAATAAACAACTCCCATTTTATGGCATGTTTTGCACTGGGTGTTTGTTCTTCAACTGTCCTCAGAAAGTTATTTATTGATTAGTAGTATTACATGACCTGAATGGAAAAATTCCTATGCAAAAAGAGTTTCTGTCCAAGGAGTTCACTATCCCAAAATTTTGTTTGCAAACAAAGCACTGATCCATAGAAATAGTCCCCCTTTGCTTCCTATATGCTTATCCTTTCACCCCATTGACATAATGTTATCAGAATATTAACATGGATAATCTGGCTTTCATCAATCTCTGAGTCAGATCCCAGTGTTCGCCTTGGAGGTATATAGGAAGGTGTCTGGTGGTCATGTAGAGCAAAATGCATATAGTGTCTTATGCTTCTGAGTTTCCCCTGAGGAGAAGGGTGTCTGGCTCTGTCTGATGTTCCTGTGCATACAGGTAAGTATTTATCCCTACAGTTATGTAGATACCTATCTGTTGTATATAGGCCTGTCTTTGTAGCAGTCTGCTTTGGTTTTTGAACTCCTCCCCCCACCCCCCCGCAGTTGCATAACTTGTGCCATGATTAGCAGCTCTTCTTCATCATCCTGGGAGGTCTCAGTCATGACCTTTCCAACTGCTGATCTTCATCACTGAGATGAGAATAGGTGTACATAAGTTGTTGAGAGCACCAACTGTATGATGCTTCTTTCCATAGGGTCGTCCAGATTTGACCAACTTGTCTTGGTTTGTACAAGGGAAGAAGTAGAATGCCTACATAATGTCCTGAAATTGGGTTACCATGCTAGACACAGTAATGCAGCAAACAGTTCTTCCTACCATCCTGTTAGAAACCATTTTTGCTGAAACAGTCAAAAGATGCTTCCTAGTTTGTAGGAGCATGTGCCTAGTTTGTAAACTTTGCTGTTTAAACTGCAAGATTTCAGCTTATCTCTCTGACCAATGCATGGGATCTAAATGGAGATACTAATTCAGTGTTTTGAGATGTTACACTGCTGTAGTTAATCAAAGATACAGGCTGTGTGCATATGGCGTGGCAGAGTACCCTCACGCAAAAGCTGGTGGTAAGCAGGAAAATTGGGAGGCTTCTTCAGGGAAGTTTGTTGGGCGTTGGTGAACAGTTCAAAGTCTTCAGAAGTTGCTAGGGTCTTAGTTAAAAATGCTTGTTGATCGTGGATTAACATTGATCCATGCTACTTGAACTTCCGTGCTCACTAAACAGTCCTACAGCTACTCTGCTAGGATCTCTGCACTTTCAAAACAAACAAACCAAACACCAAAATCAAAGGTCTCTGGTATGTTCTTAGCTGCTTCTGGGTACTGATCATTGAGCTGTTTCCTAAAGTCTACAATTTTGGTCTAATTTTTTAAGTCACTTAATGTTTACTTGTCTAATGAAAAACTAGTAGCATGCAAAATACAGGGAAGCACATTTTCTAAAGATGCTATATTTGTTCCTGATGAAGGTGCAGCTTCTTGCACTTGAGAAGCACTGTGGTATCTCAGTATTCCATAACAAACCAGAAATTTGCACCATGGATGACTCTCCATTCCCTGAAAGGAAATCCAAACTTATTTCAACAATTATTCCTTGTAATGTAGGTTTTTTCCAATAGTATAAATTGACTTTTTTTGACATTAAAGATACTTTGGTGTTGAGAAATTATCTTAGAATTTTCAGCACATTTTTTTTTCTCATTGATTCTTGGCGCTTTGTTTTAATCCTTAGTAAATTAATGGGTGTGAATTCTCCCCTCCTCCCCTTTAAAAAAAAAAACCCCACACATCACCAAAACCCATTGTCATCTGCGATATTCCTTCAGGCAGCGTATTTCAGTGATGAATTCACTCCTTTATTAATCTGCATTCAGCATAGTACTTTACCTCAGCTTTATAATAATTTACTAAAAGGTACTCTTTGTTATTTGATTGCTTCAATATCTAAGAGAACAGTATCTTTGTAAAGGATTTCAGGTGAGAATTTCTCTTTAGAAAATGCTAATGTAAATCTTAAAATATAGATTGATGCTTGTACTTCGTGAAATACTGTGATATTTTCCATTGCTCATATCTTAGATAGTTTTATAAACATCTGAGAAGCCTTCAGCCTTCACAAGCCACTGACATACATGTCTTTTATGAAAAAAACCTTATTTGCTCTGATTACTTATGTCCTGGAGTTGTCATTCTTTGCCGCATAATTATGCTCCACAATCTTTGTTTTTTATTTGCTTACTTAAACTATTTCTGTCTCAATTCTGGAAGCCAGAAACTCTCTTTAAAAAAGTACAGAGTTTAATAAATGTTACGACACGTTACTACATTATTATGTTACATGACTATCTGAAAATTCATGATTGTGGCATTTTGAAATTCTTATCACTGATCATTTAGTCAGCATTAGTGACATCCTGGCCAATTCTAAGATGATAGTTTTGTCATTCCAAATGGTTTCTGGTAGGCAGATGAAAAGGGGGAGTGGAGAGGAGAGGAAAGATCATTCAAAATTAACCTGGATGTGTGCATGTATGTTTACATACATCCTCCAGACAGTGCTGCAGTGAATGTCAGCTGAAATATTGTATATCTGTGCACTGACTTTTACAGCCCAGCAGGATTTAGTCATTTTAGTTTGTCTCCAGTTACATTTACCAAAAGACTAATTAACGTACTAGAAAAGTGGTTTTGGCCAATGAAGAGCTAGCCTGACAACTGAACTCTTTCATTACATTTCCCTCTATCTATCTTGCTAAAGTAGACAAGACCCTGGCTTGACTATAGTTTCAAAGGTTAGTTGAAAAGATTAAAGGTGACTTGTAAATGGAAAATGGCAACTTTGAGCTTTTGGATTCTAAACACATCTGGTCTAGTGCTCCCCTTGTTGAGTGGTAGTTCTGCCAAGACTTGTTGCAGACTTTGTAGAGCAGTAATAATAAACCTGTTCAGAGAGTTTAAAAGAACTTGGCATGCCATATGACAGGTTCTTGAGCAGTTCCGTCAGGAGCCAAGTGTACTGTAATAGACCCCTTTTAAATTGTTGGCTTACACGAAAACTGGAGATGTCTGCATTTTCTCCTTCTCTCCCCCCTCCCCTGAAGTATAAAAGGCAGATGAGTTTTTTGAAATGCTTCTTTAGTGTGTGTTACTGAGCTGTGAAAGAGACCAATAGGTAAACATTATTCTAAGTTTGCAGATGCACTCTCATTTATGCCTGTAGGCAAGATAAATTTATCTACTTATGTTAGAGGAGCCTTTAATCAGATAATCTGTAATTGCAAGTAGTTTAGATCATGAGGTGAGTAGTTTTTAAACAGGCCTTTACAATGTGGGTAGACTCCACTGGTCCTGTTCTTCATCATGAGAAATACAAAACACAATCGGGTATAAAGAACATAAGCAGTATCCTTTTCTTTCTTACCTTCAATACAGTGTATGTAACTGCAGACATATACAATATTTCTAGATGAGTATACAGCCCATAAAATATTGCTTATTAGATTATAGAGACAAGAACAGATCCAGATGTTTGGATAGTAACGTCCTTCTAGAGAAGTAAAAAAGTGGCAGGAGGATTGAAATACAGACAAATAACATCGCATGAAAAATCTGGACTCATATGCCTAGATATAAAGGAGATTGAGATTATAATAGAGGCCTAAGCTTGTTAGGTCCAGCATGGATTTTCATGTGCTGAAAAGATCTGTGCTTTTATAAAGAATGAGTTGTCTCACTGTGATGTACATGTCTGTGCTGGTTTTCAGGTCTGGTCTTTATACTGGTCTTATGGAATTCTCACTGTACACAAGGAAATCTGTGGTTTAATATATGGAGACCTTGATCATCTTTGACAGCGACATCCTCTATTGCTATACTGGAAAGTGTACACTTCTCTGAAAGCATCTTCATCTTATTCAAGATGTGGTAGGAGATGAATGACACACAGAGATGCTTTAAGTGGTTGGGCACAAATTTGCTCTGAGAAGAAATCCTATGTTCATGTTTCTTTCTTGCTTACAGGCCAAGCATTTAATGGGTTGCAGCGCAGGTTTGTATAGTTGAGCCAAAAACTTTTGGGGCAGAATCACGTCAGTCTAGCCATGTGATTCATCTTGTTTTTAATCTTCTCTCCTTTCCTGTCTGAGTGAGGGGAGAGGTTACTAAGGAGGGGATAGCTTAGAAGTCATCAGAGAAATCCCAGACTTTATTTATCTCGGAGAACCAGTCTTTTTTATTTTATTTTGGTTTTCTATTTGCAGTGGTTATTGCTTACAGTAGATTTAACAATCTTAATTTTCCCAATATTTTCAAATCCTATTGCTTTCAATGAAGCAGTATCCCCTTAATGCTGCCAAGAGAGTTTATGTGGGGATTTTGTTGGTTGGTGTTGTTTTGGGTGTTGTTGGGAGTTTGGGTGTTCAGAGGTTAGTTGTGGTTTTTTTGTTTGTTTTTAATTTTTTAAAGCCACTGGAAACTCAGTTAGTGACAGGAAAGATGACATTGTCATGCCAGTAGTGACTGTTTAACATTATAGTATCTTGAAGGAAGCTACTTTCTAGCTTAACGTAGAGGGGGGACAAGACAGCTAGGAAAGGAGAGAGCAACTTGAGAAGCACAGGAGATTTTAGGGGATTAAGAGAATGCTTGAGGACTGATTACCTAATCAGCTCATCCCAGATAATATAAAAGGGAAAACTGGAGGAGGAGGAGACTGAGCAGGAGTACTAATCTATAGCCATTGCAATTAAGGGAAAAAACTATTCATGTGTCTCGTTTCAGAGATTTCTAATGATTTGGCAATCTATAGTATTTTTTTTTTAATACAGTGAAAAAAACAGTCCACTATCCATTTCCGTTTATCACCTAAAAGAAATTAATGTTATCAGAATATCCAGGAAAAGAAAGACCAGTTAACAGGCCTCCTATTCTTCCATCTCTCTAACCCCAAAACTTCAGAGTCCTCCTCCTCTTAGTAAAACATAGAGTACTGCAGACTTCATTTGGGCAAATTGAGCAAGATTTTGTACCAAGGCAGAAATGTCAGACATGAATGGTGGAAGCTGAATCATGAGTACCAGACTTGTGAATGTAATCTGGTCCATTCAAGAAGTTTTTAGAGTAAGATTAATTATATCTTTCAGTATTAACTTCTACTGAATTTCAATAGTATTAGCTTCTCTTAACATTGCTTATAATGGAAATCTGCTTTTCTAAGAAGGGTTCTCAGGACCATTTTTAAGGATTCTGAAAATTAAGCAAAATACACAAGTCGTTGGTTCAGGTTTTAGAGAATGATGGGGAAAAAAAGTTTTCTGAAGGGATCATCAATTGCATTTGTTGCAGTTGTGCAGCTGCTTGGTTCCTCTGCTCTGTCCAGCTCTGACAAGGGGAAGAGAACCAGCACCTGACTGGGTGTGAGAAAGCATCTTTCCTTAGGTTCCCTTGCAAGAATAAGGATGGAATACAGAATGGGACTGAGGAATTTGGGTCCAGCGATCAAAGCCCAGAGTAAATTTCCCAAGAAACTATAGTTAGCTTAATTGCTGTATTATCTTTGACTTCTTTCACAGTGCAGCTGGGGGGGATGGGAGGGGGGGGGGGGCGGGGGGGGCGGAATCACCAAAACAGAAATTTTAAAATAGTTTGTCTCTGTTCTTCTGATTTTCATTTGGTTTTATATGTGTGATGGTAAACAGACAGGAGGCAGGATTTTTCTGGTGGTGTTTCTGACCCTGCGGTTCTTTCCCCGGGTTCCTATGTCCTTTCTTCTCTCCC
Organism: Aquila chrysaetos chrysaetos; assembly: GCF_900496995.4. Taxonomy (NCBI): domain Eukaryota; kingdom Metazoa; phylum Chordata; class Aves; order Accipitriformes; family Accipitridae; genus Aquila; species Aquila chrysaetos. Next base: position 68,735,044 of record NC_044030.1, read on the forward strand.
TCATCCTTTTTGTCATACTCAAATCTCATTTCTTTTAATTGAATATTCTTTATTTGCAGGAGTATTCTGTGCTCAGTGAAGGTCAGTATCAACACCAAAGTAGTACGGTTTTCCCAAGTTCCATTTGCTTGTCTGTTTTCTTCTGTCTGTCTCCTTTGTATGAGAGCCTGCTACAGTGTTGCTGCTTTGGCTGATTTTGTGGAGATGCAGTGTGTCAAGGCGGGGAGTGGGCAGATGTTTCTGAGGGACAGAGAGCAGGCTTGTCAGGCTCTAAACACAAAATCTTTTCGAGAATGTTTTACAGATTCTTCAGATTTCTAAAGAACTTTGGAAACTTAATGCTTTATCTTCAGTATTGTAAAAAGCAAGTGTTTGTAATTGGCATTTTCTTGATTCAGCTGTATCACTGTGAAAAGTAAGATGTAAAAGTGGTCTTGTGAAGAAAACACTACTGAAAGTTACCCACCTTTACTGAGAGTATTAAGTAGTCTAGTTTTATAGCCAATACCTGGCATGGTTACCTTGATTAAATAGGATGAGATATACTTAAAGCTAAATGTGAAGATGCTTATTAAAATAGAAAGTGCAAGACAAAGCAGTGTAGCTGTTGGCTATCCAGGAGAGTGGCAAAGCCTTGGAAAGAATTATTTTGGCTGTCCTCTCTGCCATGTTGTGGTGGTCTTCACACATCATGGGCTTGTTTAGGGGGTGATTTCTTGGGCTCGTGGCTTTTCTATAGACATGAAAAGGGAGATGGTGCACAAGTGCATGCATGACCAAGCCAAACAGGTAACCCAAATACAAATATTTAAGAATTAGCCCCTAGCCCAGAATCTTCTGTATGAAGAAGCAAGGTGGGTTTTGAGATTTAATTTTGCTGAAGAAAAGGACTTGACCAGGTTTCGAGGCAATTAATAAGATATTTTAAGTTTTAAAAATCCTTAATAAAGTGAGGGGTAGAAAAGTGGGGTTTTTTTTAAAATAAAATATTCCCCTTTTTTAAGACTGTCTTGATCTTCTCAGCCTCAGTCTTTTTTCTTTTAAAAATACATTTACCTCTAATGTATTCATCTTTCTCAGTTAGGATATCTTTAATCTTGCTTCCTAGGACAGAAGTCTTCATTGAGCTGTGCACTTGTTTTGAGCTTAATTCTAAGAAATGGAGGGACAGAGGTGTAGGCATGATCTGCGTTACTGTCAGTTCTGGATTAGTGAGAAAAAACATGTGATCCAGCCTTGGAACAAGACTTGATTAGTAAGGCAAAAGTGGAAATGTTTGTATAGGAATTTAATGTTTCCCAAGTGCCTTGGACTAATAAACCTACAATCATAATCAGCTCAAGAGAGCAAACTACTTTTAAAGGTGTAGTTTCATCAGTTGTTGGAGCTGGAACAAGGATTGCCATTACCTGCAGGAGAGGAGGAATGCACTTGGTCAGCCTGGCAGGCTCCATGTAGTCATGTGCCCCTGCCCTAGTTGTGAAGCTGGTGGGCAGTTTAGAGCTCGGTAAGGTGTATGTGTAATTCATCTCACTCCTTTCAGAAGCCATTCACATGCAGTTATTGTGACTGGAGGCATCTCACCTCATGTAGCCCTTCATTTGCTTTGGCTAGATGCCTTTGACCCTTACTCAATCTGCATCGCGATCAATATTGCTTCATTTATAATTTTTATATATAAGTGTACATGTATTAATGCAATATTAATATTTACCATAATTATTGAGGTACGCATGTACATTAATATCAGCAGAAAAATAATTTTTAATTTACTTTAATATATTGATTCAAAAATACAAGTGATTTTCACATCCATGGCATGTTGAGTAATAGTTCTGTAAACTCAGTCTCATTGGTTAAAGCAGTGGGTTTGTGACACCTCAGAGTTTTTCTGGTGTTTGAAAATTTCATTGTGCCCCACTTAATAAGAGAACTTGCGATGACATTTAAAATGCAAAATGTGAGTTAGCTTCATTTCCATATGATGGTACTGAGCTCGGGATGTCCTGGCACTTAGCACACTGCTGCAAGTATTCTCTTCTTGGTCTGAAGTCATGACTTAGCATCTACGTGGCTGAAGCCCAGGCCAAGGAAGCTCAGGTCTGCCTTCAGGATAGATTTTGGGAGATACCTGTATAATGGTCATTGTGATGTACTAGCACAAAATACATACTACAATTTAGGATTATATATCTCTGCATGTTTTTAGGGAGCAGAATTAAGATCACATTAGTTTAGGCATGTCCTGGCTCAACTGAAAGATGTAGCCACTGTATTAATTAAAGTCATTAATAATGTTACAGCTGTATACATATTATGTAGAAACTTTTACTACTACTGGTCACTGAGCCTGTAATTAATAGAGAACAGAAAATTACACTGTATTCAAAGAAACAAATGTTCTGCAAAGTACAGAAGTGGCAGATGAATGGCAATGCTGCCTCCACACTCGCATTGCAGTCACTTGTGAAGTGAAACTCTTCTGTGGTCTGAATGCAGGGCTTGTTACTGTGCCTTACTGCTGTCCAGCCTAGCTTCAAGATGAAGATGCATTTTACAGAGAGATTGCAGGGTGACTGCGGTTTGAAAAAATTAATTATTTCATTACTTGCTTCTCCTAAATGCCTTCTGGAGTTAAAAAAGTAGCTGTGCAGGAAGCCCGATCCTTCATTTTGGAATGTTAAAAGAACACTGATAAGCTTTTTTTTTAATTACTATTTTTCTTGGTGCTTTTGGGAAGTTGTTGTTAGGTTAGAAAAAAACAGTAATTCCTATTTCTAAAGAGTTTTGATGTTACTGGGTTGTGCTGTGTTTAGCAGCATTGTCAATATTTGCACAGAGGTGACCAAAATCTGGAGATGCACATTTACGGAAGAAAATAAGTGTTGTGTTGCATTAATTGATCTAGTTTGCTGTCATGCAGCATCACTGCAGACATAGGTGCCTTGTGATGTGATAGGCAGCCTGCAAATAGCTAATTGACTCTGATCTCTGTTAATTAGTGCAAGTAAATCTTATAATGAAGCTTTGAAGAGATCATCTGAAGTAGATGAAAGCTGAGGCTTTACTCAGTGTCAGGGCCTTGATGTTAATTATTGAGTCCTGTGACCCAGCAAAAGGAAGACTCACTGATAAGGTGGTCTTAATATAGGATCTTCTATTATTGTGGTATTTTACAATTTGCATGAATTGTATCACCACCTGTGTTTCACTATTGCTGTACTTCAGCACATAACATAAAATAATAAGACCAAAACCTGAGGAATGGTAGCTGTGTCCTATGCTTAAGACACAGTTTAAATACAGAAATTAGCTTTTCTAATATAAAGAAAAATTAAAAACTTAGAGTAGTGTATTTATATTAAAGTAGCATTTTTGGAACACAGAAATTAATCTTCTGTTACTGAAAAAACCCTTGACTCCCCCCCCCCGCCACAAAATTTGAGATTACTCTCTAACAATGTCAGACAGTAGACTGATCATATTTCCATTTTATCACCCTAACCTTCTAGGTGTAGGGAGTAATTCTTTGTAAGCTAACGTCTCAGTTAATTGTTATTTTTTTATGCTGTATAATTCATTTATTCTATAAAAATACACATTCCAAGTTTTATAAATGAGTAACATAATGTTAAAAAATTGCTATAAACACTCTAAGTGTCAGATTTCAATGATCAGAAAGACTAAAATGAAAACTGGAACACTCTCAATCCCAAATAGGCATTGTGATGGAAAACAATCATAGGCTTTGATTAATTTAAAGGGTTTAGATATTTCCCAGAAATATAAACTAGTAAGGATGAGAAAGACTGAGTGTTATCATATGAATAGGAAAGATTGTAGGTCATCTTTACTGGAAACTCCTGATGATACATAGTGTTTGTTCTCTGTGACCTAATAATTTGAAACGGAAATTTTTTGTGAATCTAGTTGTGTATTCTTTATAGGGGCTGAATTGGTGCATGCTAGACAAAAAATGATTGGGCTTGCAGCTCTGAAGTTAAACACTTTTTGATAGTGGCTGTCTGATGAAACTTGTTCCATTCTTTCACTAAAATAGACTTACTTTGTTAAATTAGAGATGGCCACGTGAGATACTCTTGTAGTTTCAGGTTTTTTTCAGGATTTTATATTCACTGCAGATGTCAAAGGACAAGGTTGTTCCAGAAGAGTTAGAGAGTAAAAACAGTTCTAATGGACTCTGATTTTTGAAAGCGTTTATTTTTAAATCTATTTAGAGTTAATATCATGATGTAATTTATGAAATTGCATTGCTGTGTAGGAATGACCTTTGAACATAAGTTCTCAACACTCATGGATAGAAGGTGGGTTAAAGGACCCAATTGCTAGCTATGGAATTGGTCCTAATTTTCATCTTTTCATCAATCCTCAGAAAAGACGAATTGCATATTTTGTTAGTCTTGGAACTGGAAATATGCCATAAAATCAGTGCTTGATAACTTTAACACAGAGAAGTTGTTTATTGATCTTACACAGAAGATTTGGGGTTTATTTTCAAAATAACTATATAAAAATAATTTTATTGTAATATGTAAAAAGTATATTTTTATCTTGATTAATACTAGGAGGCAGTGCTCATTGAGGTGGCTAGCAATAGCAGAACACTTGCATAGAATAATTGTAGATAAGCGTTGGTAATTCGAATGATATTCTGCACACTATTTATAATTTCTATCAATTATTACAGATAAAGGACATCACTGTAGATTTTTAGATGTTAAAAAATGCTAGAGAAATTTGCCTTCCAAGCATGCAAAATTTGCTAAAGAAAACTGAGTTTATATAAGTTAATTAAGCTAGTTTGTGTAAGATAGATTATATGACAATGACAAAACAGAGAGCTGCCAAAATACGGCAGTGGAATTTCCTGGTATAGTGGACAATCTTGTACAGTGCAGGGATACAGAAATTCCTGCTTTATTCTGCTTTGTCATGAACTGTATTATATATGAAAATAGTTCAGCCTTAAGGAATGTCATAGAATATGGCCCAACTTACCTGAACTATATGCAGAAGGACAGAGCAATGTGCCTAGCAAAAATGCGTTTTTGTGAAATGCATGTTTTATATGAGTCAGCCATGGCTGTGAGTGTTTCCCTTGGTTCCATGATGTGAGATGCACCCATCACTGAGGCTGTGGCTTCATCAGACCTAGGATCTTGCAGTGTGAAGGTCATGATTATTTCCTAATTGTTCCTGGCTGGTGACTCAGGCATCCTTTGACCCCAGCTTGGTTCTGAAACCTGTTTGCCAGGCTGAGGAAACAAGGTAAGATAGGACAACTCCCCCATAGTAGGATAACCATGTCCTCTGATGCAGGAAAGTAGAGTAACCATGTTAAGTAGAATAACCATGTAGGTTATGAACACAGGATAGGGTTGTTCCTTTGCTTCTCTGCATTGTGTGGGTGGAAAACTTAAGTTTTTAACCAGACCCTCTCCTCAGAGATACAGTTTTTAATATGCTGTTCCTTACCTGGCTTCTCACTGCAGTAATGCAGTAGTATCTGTTTCCTCAGCTTTGGGCTCCAATTTTGCCTGCTTTTATTTAACATGACATTGAACTATTTCCCCTGTACCAGCTGAAGGTGGTTTGATGGGTTGCAGTTTCTCTTTGTGCAGATGTAGACTGGACCTGGGAACATTTTGAATTTCCTTAGCTATGTCCAAACTAAAAGTTTTACAGAAAAATATCCTGATTAACTTGATGCCAAAACCAGTGAGCTAATTCCTGGATGCTGTTTGGTAGTCAGAGTTCCAGGGATCATTCCCAAAAGGCAGTTTCTGTGAGGCCACTGTGTTTTGTAGACTAGGGGAGTTTACCACCCTAGCCACATGTCATTTTGCACCAGCTGGCCTCAGTTCCCTGGAATATACTCATTGACATATTTAATTTACTGTTACAGATGTATCTGAAAAGTTTCTTGTAAAGGAACCATTTTGGCTAAAGAATTACTATGTGAAATTCTTCCGTGCTTGGTGGCAGTAAACAGGTAGTCACTAGCAACTTCATCTGGTTGTGTGACAGAGAGCTCTGTGGGCATGGGTGAAACTGCTCGTGTGCTGAATTATATAGGCGGCAGTGCATATAGAGTGCTGCTCTTCTAACCTACATGACTCTTACATGAATGCTGTTGTCTTCTCAACTCTCTAATTCTGTCTGCTAGTATATTGCGATTATGCAGATGGTCATAAAATATATGTAGCTAATAATTTTCTTTTCTTCCTCTTTTGGAAGTATCTATTCCTGCATTTTCATTTGCTCATTTTAGTTCAAGTTTTCTGCCTTTGGCTCTCATATGGTTACCAGAATTCGTGCAGCCCAATTCAGATAAGCATAGAAATACTAATTTCTGAGACCCCTTCATACAAATATTTACTTTTTGCTTAACCTTTGAAAGATCTGTTTCAAATGCATTAGACTTTAGGTGTAAAAACTATTTAAAAAAACTCTTGAAGATACTTTCTTTTAAAATATTAAACTTGTGACTGTTCTAAACAGCTTCTAAACCAAAAAGAGTGAATGTGCATAGATGTTTGCTTTCTTGTTTCTTATTTAGAGGAATGCAAGTATCAGTAGGGCTTGAGCTCCTCTGTACTTTCACATGAGAACAAGGGTTCTGTCCAACTACTGTCACTGCCTTGGCTGTAGAAGGTAGTGCTGGCTTGGACTCTAAACTCTAAATAGGACCATTGTAAGTAAATTGGTCTTTGTGCCAGTTTTATATAAGCAAGAGTTAAGTGTTTGGTGTAATATAGCACCAGCTAGCAGTAAACAGGCTATGATTTCAGTGCTAGACACTGCCTTAAGGCAGAAGAAATTACACTGTCACACAGAGGATATGTAGTTGCTGCTATTTTGGTGTTTGATTTCTTCATTGTCACATAGTTGAAAGGTATCCAGGAGAGGAAGAAGTATAAACTGACAAGGGAAGAAAGTGACCAGCTTATGGAGGATATAGGAGTGAGGAATCACATGCATACTTAAGAGTCATTTGTACTATTTGCAGCTTGTTTCTATGTATCGGTTTATTCTTAGTGAAAGTATTGGCTCCCAAGAATAAAATGCTTCCGAAATTGGCAATTATCAAAGACTTAAAGGGTTAAATGCTGATGAAATGTTTTAGTAATCAGTCATGGAGTTGGTTATCATCTGACTGATGGAAATGCACTTCATCCTGTTAAAAACCTGTATTTTAGTAATAGATATGCCCTTCAATATACAACAATAGTTGTCTCGAGTTTTGAAGAAAATTTCTGGAATTATTGAGCATTGGAAAAAGGCTTGTTTGTAACAGCATATGAAAATATGTAGACATCACCTGCGTCACTGTGTGTTTCTCCAAAAGAGTCAGGGTTTTTCAGTCCTAAATCTGTAAGTTGGAGATACGCAATATATTAACAGGTTCTTTTAAATATAGTGCTGCTACTGCTAGTGAATGAGCGAATGGCTAACGAACTTCTGGGAATGTATCCATAACGAGTTCTAAAAAACCGGGGAGGTATTAGCACAAGGCATATGTAATTGAAGCCTTCAGAATGTATTAAAAAATCCTGGTAATAGCTGCCAATAAGTCTCACTCAGGAAAAGAAACATCTCTGACCTACCCAAGAATGAAGTATAATTGTATGCAACAGTATTCAAGATCACCTTGCGTATCCTGCCCAGACGCTTTCAAACACCTCAGTGCCAGGACAATAACCGCCTGCATTCTTGCATACAAATTGACCCCATGTTAGAGAGGATGCAGGGACTGATTTGTGAGGAATCAGTAGCAGGGCTTAATATATACAGCTTAGGTACACATAGACTAAGAAGGAAACAGCTGTCTATAAATTATTGAAGAATATTAAAGAAGGGAAGGGATTATTCTGATATATGTAGTGATTTAAATTAGTATTGATGACATTAAACAATGGGAAGAAACGTGTATGGAATACTATCATTATTTTGTGGGATTCTTCTCTTAAATGATACTGAAGGCATTGGGAGAGAAATGGTATAAAGCTCAAGAATTACAACCTTTAAAGTTAGAGCAGGACAAGTACTAGAATCTTACTGTAAGAAGTTTTTTCGGGAAGCTGACACAAAAAACGTGTTCTTCAAGATACTTTGCTATAACTGTTTGGACACATTTTTATTGCCTTTTCTTCAGTGTTTCCAAAATACAGATAGAAATTAATCCAGTAGTTCTGTGAGGGAACTGAAAACTCTCCCTTCAAACTGGGCTGAAAAGCCAAGAAGCTGGCTGTGATAAGGGGAAGAAGAGGTATAATGACAAACTTATGGGTGTTCCTAAAGAAAAGTTGTTCAGGATCTATGGTAACTGCTGGCTGAAGCTGGCATTCTGCTCAGTGCCACAGCTCCCCAGTCCCAGGTAGCTGTGGTAAAATTACACTGGAAAAACCTTTGCTGCTTTCGTTAAGAGTAATATTGGGAGGTAAATATGTAGATTACCGTAGTTTATTCCATCACGCTAAAGTGCTTGCTCTTTATGTTACCAGAAAACCTTAGTATCACCAATGAGAGTATTTTCTTAAAAAGTGGATTTGGGGCTCTGAATTCTAAAGGCTGATATCTGATTTTATTTTTTTTAACAGAATATTTGGTGAATTTAAGGGAACTGGACTGACCAAATCCATTCTGCTTGGGGAACTGGTGTTAAAACTAGAGCAAAAGGAAAATCTGCAGAAAATCTTGCTTGAACAAAAATAGCTAAATAGATAAATATGCATATCAGCATGTCCGCCAAACACTTTTCAGTTGTAATTGTAATATCATATAAAACTACATCTTTTATAATGAGGGAAATCATAGGGTATGCATTTTGAAGTCTTTCAAAATTATGACAGGGAGAAGATTGTTACTTTATGACAAGGGATGTGCTGAGTACCACAGAATATATGTCTAAATGTTTTTTCTCTGAATTAACAAGTTAATCCCTGTACTTTAGTTTTGGAATATATTTGTTGGTCGTCTTAGTGTATACTCAGATTTCCATCAATCAAAATGGTCAGGAAAAAAGGAAGTTGGAACTATCATTTGTGTGGAGGCTTAAATTTTCTCCTTAGTTGCTGGGAACAATTAGTTGCAGGGAATATTAAGAGATATCCGTGTTCTCCAATTCTCCCTCATCAATTGTTGCCAATAATTACTATTTAATGATAATAATTTGTCATCACCTTTTTGTCGTAATTTCTCTCTGGATAGCCAGATATCACATATAATCAAAAACGTTTAGTCAATGTGAATGAATCCCATTCTGATTTTTTCCCAGAGATTGTACTTTTGAAATTTATCCAAGTCAGAGTTCCATATTTTTACTTTAAATCTCATAGTAATTTGAAATGCGGTAAAGATTTCACTGCCTGCTATTCCTTGTTTTGTTAATGGCAGACACGTGCTGTATCATTCTGATAGTTTTACAAAGGTTGCTAAATTCTTTCACTGTGGATTGGAAGATATTTTGCAGCAAAATTATGTGAGTCTGATCTAGCGTATCATTATTGTTTTTAAGCCATGAAAAGAATAGCTTATATCTTCCAGTTATGCTAGTGTTTTTTTCTGACACCTCAGCTCTCCGGAAAGAGGGAAAAACAGAGTGTGGCTTCCTTACCCTGTCAGATTTGGACCATCATTTTTTATTTCACATTTGCATCTCATGCTGTCTGATGAACTGGGAGAATATTTTTATCTACAGTTTGACTGCAGCTTAGTGAAGAAGAAAACACTGTACTGGATAACAGTTTCTTCTCCAGTGTCTGAGAATGCTAGTTTCCTAATCTCTACTTAGAAATTACTCATTTCTATGCAGTTATTATGTCCATTTAACCAAATTTCCTAATGAGGTTGTATATTTCTGTCACAGAAAATGAACTCTTAAATATTTATTGACTCAGCTGGAAAAAATGTTCATATATGTATTATATACATATACAATAATATGTATATAAACAATTTTTAAAATCATAGCTCTAAGGCCATCAGCATGAACTTGCAATGAAATTAATTACACCAGTCTAGCACTGTCCTTCATAATCATTTAACATATTATAATTTTCAAGATGCTGGTGATGTATCCAGGCTAATGCTTCTTCTCTACTTTCCATCATTATTCTGACATTTAAATGAAGTCAGCATTTCATATGTAGCTTTGTGCCAAAAAATCTAGACTTCGAGCTTTAGCTTGAAGCAAAGATTAATAAATATTTCTGTATCAAATTATGTGTTTCTTACTAAAGACTATCAAAATGTCAGTGAGCTGCATTCAGTTCTGCTTAAAAAACGAAAGCAAAGAGATGATAGACAGGTTTTGTAATGGCTAAATAAATAGGCACATAGTGTTATGGTATATTTAGGTTACGCCAAGCTTTATGAAGTAGGTTGGATAGTCCAGTGTCTTTCCAAACAAGAAAAGTACATTTACAAGTTGTATGGATACCTGTTTTAATACCCTTGTTTCCTCACAAATGGTGATGCCCTCTTTTAGATGTACATAGGTTTGTTCGGTAGCTGTCCTGCTTTAGGCTGAGAAACCAGGGCATCAACAGAGTTGCTAAGATAACATCACAGTTGCTGGCCTTTTTTCCAACGTATTTACTGTTTCAAGCTACCATTTAAATAAGAAAATCTAGTGTTAATACAAAAAATAAATGCATATTAAATAGTATGAAATAACATTTGGGAAATTCCTCAGCTTATACAGAATCTGCTACAAAAATTTCAAGCCCTACTGCCCCACCCCTCCCTGCCCTTTTACAGGGAACTTGAAAGTATTTTTTACTTGGCATAATTATGAGGGTGGAGTCCTTTTAAAATCATGATGAATGCATTCAGCTGTTGTTTTAGGAATTCAGTGATCAGTCTGCTTCAGCATCCAGAAACAGAACAACCTATATAATGACTGAAACTATTTCTTTTGCAACAATGAGGTGAGGTCTCAGTTCTCAATTTCAGTTATTAAGATGTATTTTTATACATTATAAAAACTGCAAAGTACGTTTTTAAAATGCTTAGTGTAAAATGGAAAGTCCTGCACGCTTTAGCAAAATTGTCAATTAAAAAAAAAAAAAGCTTTGGATAAGAACATGCTGATTTAAATAAATTCTAGGACAAATTGAGCTAGAACAGTCCATGTTTAGGACTCAATCCTTGTGAGAATGGAGCATTTCAGCTTAAATTCCATACAGCTATTCTCCCAGAGTAGCTCTTACATGAAATGCTGGACTTTATAGATTTCAGGGTCCCAAGCTGGGGACTATATTTACTCCTGAATCTGTGTTTTGTAGTGATCACACTGAAGGAGAAAAATTGACCATAGGACACATTCACAGTATCTTGAGAAACTCTATAAGGTGTCTGTAAAACACAGTCAAATAACTGTATTTCTGGCCCATACTGCTTGGAAAGAGAACTTCTAGTGTGTCTAAAGATAATGTCTTCACAGCGTATGTGTTGTTTCTGGGTGCTGTTAAAATACAAGTTCCTGAATAGTACTAAAAGATCTGTCACAGTTGATTATTTCACTCTTTTTCATTATTACGTTAGAGGATTTCAGGTTTTTCCTGTTGTGTTGTCCTGGTGTGGTTTGTTTCTTTTTACATATGCAGAACCAAACATGTGACAGCCTGGCTGGGGCACTGTATGTTACAGCTCTGCCCTGCCCCACACATGGCACAATGGGAGCAAGGCCTTCCTGAATATGCAGATAAACAGCTTTTAAGGAAGTGTAACTCTGATGACATTTAGGTGTTTAGCTCTTCCACAGAAATACCCAGCAGCACTATTCTGGGATCATGTCTGGAGTTTCCAGAGGGAACTACCACTCTCCTCCATCGTTTTTGATCATCCTTACAGGAAAACCTACTGGAAGAACATGCAGCTCCCCTGCCCTCCTGTTTTTTTCCTTTTCTTTTTGTGAAAGGTATGCCAGATGGCAAATAGCATCTTTACTGCCAAGTTGCGTCTATTGTAAGATAACTGCAAATTGGTAAGAAGGGGAAAAATTGTAGGAAACTGGATCTTAGATTTTATGGCTTTGTTTGGTCTGAGAGTAGGATTTTGGCTGCAAGATGTTTGCACAAGACGACTGTGTGGTGTCAGGATGGGCAGATAAAGACAGTACAATGCTGTAGTTACCCAGGTGAGAGAAAATGGATTCATGAGAGGTTTGTGCAGTCTGCACACAGGCTACTGTTGCCATGGGGCACAATCCCTTGTGAATATATATCCCTCTTACCTGTGGATAGCTTGAGCTTTTATTTGAAACTGGACTTTTAAAATTGTTTGGCTGGCTTATGCTGAAGATCCTGATGTCAATATCTCAGAGACAATTAAGGTCCTGCACACGTTGTAGAAATAGGTAGCTGGGTGAAGAAGAGTCAATCCCACAGGTGCCTGTGACAAGAAGACGGCTGCAGCACGAGATGCTAATGGTCAGAGCTGTACAGAAAACCTCGCTCTGTGCATGTGGAGACTCACCTTGTAACTGTAACTAGAACAGCTTAGGTTGGGTTTTTTTGTTTGTTTGTTTGGGGTTTTTTTCTTAAATAACTTGCACAAAAATATCCTATTGACATGTTTGTTTATGGTTTGAAACTTTGCTTATTTCCCTGCCAGTCATCCCCTAAAAAGTAGCTTGTTCCACCTTGTTTTCCTGCCTTTATTCTCCCATCAAATATATTTGGCCTGGGCTTTTAGTTAAAAACGTAAAAAACAGGGAAGTCTCTTTTAAAGCCTGGAGTGTTGCTCTTATTGACCTTGGCAAAAAGAAGATGCTTTGAAACTTAGTAAGAGGAGGAACTTTTTCATTAAGCTTTTATTACTCACTGCATGTGTTTCCAGACAGAGCCTGTGAGGTACCAGGTCCTAGGGAGGTAGGAAAGAAGACAAGGTTGTCTAGCAGGAGGAGGACACCACATTCCCCAAATGCCCCATTTGGGCAAGGGGAGAGCAGGTCAGCTGCCCAGCTTCATCTCTCCCTCTCATTTCTGGGTTTGCCTGCCTTTTTCAAAAGTCTCTTGCTCCTGTTGATTTCTTCACAGTTTTAATAAACTGTGGCATGCTACCAGAATTCATCCCAAATACTCCTTGTTTATTGCTGTACAAGCCTGCATCAAAAACACCTCATGAAAATCCAAGCTTACTTCTGGCAAACATGGGGAGGTTTCTTCAGCAAAAACAAAAATGAAAACTTAAATACTGTAATTAAAATGAACTGGGTAAAGGATGTAAAGAGTCTATAAAAACTTCCCAGTCTTGCAGTTTAAATAGTAATGGAGCAAGTACATTACTGCTTTATATAAATAAGGAGTAATAATAGTAAGGGAGTAATGTTTTTACTCTTTTAGTCTTTGTATAAGACTCTGTGTACATCTTTCTTCCTTTGCAGGTTGCTTGTAGAAGTTTGAAGGTCATCCAATGGAAACTAGTTGATTTTGGATTTAACATATTACATTATTGTGTAATTACTTTTACTGGCTGTACTGCTTGGACTGGGTTGGTTAGTTGGTGTCTGTTGCTTCCAATTTGGAAATACCTCCATCGCATTTTGCTACAGTGTTTGTGAGGGTTTTTTTACAGCAAACTGGGACATACTATAGCTGTCAGACTGAGAATAAATGCAAAATTGAAGCATATTTGAAACAAGAATTGGGTGACAGAAGCTTTCTATGTGTGTACTTAAAAAATGAAAAGTGGTATGTTCTAATAGTGTTTTGACAATTTGATTTATTACCAATTTGTAAGTTCTAAAAGCATTTGGCAATTAGAATAACATATGTATATTTTTTGTGTTATGTTGGCCTGAAGAACTTGACATTCAAACATATGCATGAATTAGGTTAACTATTTCTGGACCTTCAGTTGGAGGAGAGCAGGGATGGGGTTATTTTCTTCACCTGGTCACCTCATTGATCATTACAGGTGCCTCCCTCTGTAGTTACAGTTCTGAAACAGAACAGTCCTACCCTTTTGCTCACCCTCACAGTTCCTTTTCCAGTTTGGGTAAACAGTGAGCAGGGTCTTGCTTTTTGATCTATATTAAGCCTTTCCTCCTAGAAACTGACAGGCTATAAAATTAACACGGAAGCTGGGAAAAATACTGCTGTTAACAGAATGCAGTTTGTTCATTCATATATATGAGAGGCAAGAGAACTCCATAGGTAATAGCTACTACTGTATTTTTCTTGTTTTGCTGCTGACTTCTCATGTATTTGCTTTTGTGTGGGTTTGTATCACAGGGTGCCTGGGAATACATTATGCTGCTAGTTAAGTGAAAGAACTTGAATTGTATTATTACTCGTTTTTAAAATCAAATTCAACTCTGAATTGATCAGCTGCTCCATTATACACAAAAGCCATTATTAGCACAGGTCACTGTGTGTCTTCACAAAGGTCTATAGTAAGGAAAGGTTTATGGTGAGAGATCAGCTGTTAAAGGTGAAAAATTAGGTGGGCCAGCAATACAGAGGCTTTTCTCCATGTTAACAATAGTAAGTTTTAAAACACATCAGTTACTACTTCAGTCAGACTTCCCTGCATTAGTAGCCTCTGTAATAAAAAATACTCAAAATATGGACTTGTAATACAATTATAAATGTAGATGCAACATATAACTTTCTGCTTAGCTTTACCTGAAGGATTTGTGTCCAAGGTTTGTTTAAATTACATTTCAATGTTAAATTAGATTTTCTCTGTCTAGACAAGTGTTTGATCTGCTCTATTCATTTGAGTCTTTTTCTGCTCTATTAGTTTAAGAGACCCCTTCCCACCACCACCCCATTCATGGTGGTGCATCATACAGTCAGGTAAGAGGATCGAATTTGAAGTGTTTACAAAAGAATAATAAACATACTAAGGTGATGAAGGAAGTGAAGACATTGTTTCATTTTGTCACTAAACAAAGAATTTAAGAATGTATAGTTTGTGCTAAGATAACCGAGGACTGTCAGTACTGATTCTTCTGTGGTTTTTTTTCCCCCTGTGATTTTAAACCTTTTAAAATCTGGATACAGCTAGGGATACAGCATGGGACTACAGTCAGTGTTAGGATCTCAGGCAGCATATCACTGGTTATTGCATTAGCTTTTACAGTGCCTGTGTAAGAAAACAGCAAGTTGATTTAGCGACCTTGGAAATGCTCTAGATTGCTGGTATTTTGAGATGAAGTACCCCTTTTCTTGGCACTAAGTTTCCATGCAAAAACACGTGCATTAACTGATTCTATAGATGTCTTATTCGCACTTTTTGTCAGTGGCTTGATAACTTTCTGCAGAATGACTGTTATACTTCCAAAGTGCAGTATCTCAATATTTTCAGGATTTCAGAAATCTGGAAGTGAAATATCAGCTTGTTTTGAGGATATTTGTCTGAATTATCTTCCTGAAACAAAAGGAGGGAAGGGCTGCTGTTTAGGATGATGTGCATTCATGGTTTTACATTTAGAGCTATTCGACTGTTTTTCTTTAGTCAGTATTTCTACTTTTCTTATACACATGCTCTGTCTGGCAACAAATAGAAGTCTTGGACCCCATGGACTACTGGAATGCTCTGAGTATTGAGTACATTATGGCCCCGGTGGGAGAGGATGGATTGACAGGCTGAAAGTATTAAAAAAATAAAATAAAAAAATATCTGAAGACTGAAGCTGCTGAGAAATATGTTTGCTCAAAAGAGATGTAGGGCTTGACTGTATCTCTGCTTTGCACCTAATCTAGCATGCATGAAAACTATTGAAGAAACATAAAAACTTACCAAAATAATACCAGTGGATAAAGCTTTCTCTTCAAGAAAAGCATGAGGGGGAGAGCAAAGTAAGAGACAAATGTTTGTTGGGCCCCATTGTGTGCTGGTGCAGAACCTCTGTGGATCACGCCACCGACTGCATTGTGGCAATCTGGGAGTAGAATCAAACATTTTGCTCCCCATAATTATTTCCTGTGGTCCATAAAAGCATTTTGCTACTTAGGTTTAGAATCTCTTTCTGTGTCCTTGAGTCGATCATAGAGGTTTATACTTAGCATTTGATATAGGTCATTTTAGAAAACTTCTCTTACACTGGTGTTAGAAGAGGACAAGAGCAGGAGTTCATATTGTAATTGACTTTAATAAAATTAAAACTAATGAAAATGAAATCTTTCTGATCTTAAAGAGTATTTCCCAGTGTATTTTGTAAACTGTTTATATTTTGTTCCTTACTGAATTTTAAGTTGAGTGAATTTTGAAATGTATTTTAAATAGTGGCTCTAGACTTGTTGGTATTCATAGTAGACACATCTAAACATAATTAATCCCCTTTTGGCAAATACCATATTCTGTAGTTGAGCTAAAGATACTCTTTGCTATAGAGCCTTAGGGATTACACCTGAATTTCATTAAGGAAGTCTAAGTAATATCCAGAGGAATCTCCCCATGTAGAATTGCTTCGGACTGGTTAGGACAAGATGGGATGCAGCTCCCTGCCCCCCGCCCTCCCCCCCCCCCCGCCCCGCCGAACCAGTTGTATTGTTTGCTTTTTATAAGAATAAAATTGTATTGAGATGAACAGGATATTGTCTGTGAATAATTCAGAGAGTGAAGACAGATCCATTGTGCTGGAGTTGCATTTTCAAGGCACAATGTGTTTTATAAGCACTTTTTTTTTAAACAAAATTGTCAGATTTTACATGAATACAAACAGTTGCTGTACAATACAGGGTGTTGGGAAATTGATTAATTATAAGAACACCAGTTAAAGCTTAGTCTGCTTAGGTGACTGAAAACTCATGGGCTTTATTCAGTAATCATATTATGGTCCATTCAACTCCCGGAGAAGAACTTTGATACTACAGGCCCTTCTCCACAGATTATTTGTTTACTCTCTATTTTTCCACAGGATAGATTCCTGCTTCTTTCATCTTCTGTTTCTGTATAGAAAAATTAATAGGGGAAAGATGTGAAAATGCTTAAGGTTTCTATTCTACTTTGCTTTTTTTTATTATTTATGGAGAGAGTGTCATGGTTGTCTTGGGAAAAGAACAATAAAGGAAAAACTAATTTACCTGCTGCTGTGCATAACAGAGCCCATTTTAAGAACTGAGTTATGTATGACAGGTGTTAAGAGTATTGCCTGTGCTTAATGTCCTGCCAAATTAGAAACATGAGAGGAAATTTTTGTCTTATCTGAAACTAAATGCTTGACACAGATTTTGAAGTATTTGTTATTAATCTTAAGTACTGCATTTTTGCTTTGTGCCATATACAATCTCTGTCCTGGGATTTTACGTTTTAAATTTGGAGAGCTGTCGAAGACCCATAGATCAGTCTGTTGGACTGTGTTGGAGATCAGTCCAAAGCTTGCATTATCTTGATGCTTCCTTTCTCACAACCTGTTTCTGCACAGTATAGAACAACTTTGGTCTTTGTCACAGTTTCTTCTTGAGAATTGAGTTCCAAAACTGCTTAAGCTCAGTCACCAGGCATTAAAGTACCTGGATTTGAAACTTCTAAACAAGTTTCTTTTCTGGGAACACTTACTCCCAGTGTTTGTCAATTTGCTATAGCTTGGACTAGACACAGCTCTGGGATGATAGTTGTGCAAATGTATTCCTGCAGGCAAGACCTTTAAAAGTTTACAGAAGGATTCTGGGTCTGTTTAAGGTTCTAACTAGGTCAATTCAAGGCTTATATAGAGAAAACATTTTTTTTAAATCTTAGTTTTCTGCTGGCTTGGCCAACAGTTCCAGACTGTCATGCAATAATGAATTTCCTGTCATTAAGATGATTGCTTCTGTAACTAAATGGATTTTTTTTTTCCTCCCTCTGAATTAAAATGCCTTGCAAAAGTATATGTGGCAAGTAACGAATCTTTATGTAATTAAGAGCTCTATTGTATAAGGTGAGATAGTGATAGTCTCCTGAAGACTCAGGTGAGGCCTGTTTATTACTGTACATGATATTTCAGAGTTATGAGGAGCTCTGTACAATCAGTTGTTCTAAGTTGTTATCTTGATAGACAGATTTATTACCAGGAAAACAAGTTCACATTAGAAGTCCTTCACGTTTAAACAACTTCTGGCATTTTTACAAATGTCTTACCAGAACTGTAGAACTGGGTTTATACAAGATGAAGACTCATTAGGGTTTTGCAGGCTGATAACTGACTATTGTAAGGGAGTTTTGCTGTTGTTTTACCATGGAGATGATGTCTGAATTTTTCAGGGGAAGTGCAAATTTGCTGTACTTTTGGTAGTTCTTTCAATATTAATGCTTCCCGGTTTGAAAAGCTTTTACTTACTTACAGGTACTTCTATTTACTTCCCTTCCTGCAAAAGAAAGGTAGAAAGTAGAAGGGAGTCTTTTGCTAGCTACTGGAAAAGTTTTGGAGACTTGAGCAAGCTATAAGCCGTTGAAAATTGTCATAGTCTGTCTAGCTTTTCCTTTGTACAATGTGTTCCTGGATTCCTGCCAAAATCACTAAGCATTGTTAGCACAACACTTGAACCATCTTAGTGTCTTGCGTCAATATGACACACGCAATTTAAACTCCAGACAGGACGCAGATAAAATAGTGGTGGCTACGGCTGCAGCTGCTTTCCTCCCTCTAAATACCCTTTGGCCCAGACAAAGGTGTCCTGGGGCAGGTAATCAGAAAAGCATGAGATCAGGTATCATGTCTGCTGACTGATGTTAATAATCTGTGCTTTCATAATCGCTCGTTACCGAGGAAGGAATTCTGACCTACCCAAGGCTACTCTGCTGTGAATCCTCTCCAGCGTCCTTCTTCTTCTGAAGATGCCTAAACACCTTTTGAAGCCTGACCCTTAAACCAGGAATAAAGCCCCAAACCAGGGGTTTCTCACCCTGTTTTGCACCATGCATTGGTCCCACTGAAATCAGCTGCCTTTTGGAAATTGTGGATTTCCATGTAGGAAAATGAAACTAAAATTGAGAGCTTCTGGCTTTCTAACTGGATGATAGAAAAATAGATCTCTGCTGGTTAGCCACAGAGTGTCAGGTTATTTGCATGGTTACGCTTTCTTCATTTGGTCTAACCTGCATGTAGAGATGGAGAACTCATTCTCCAGAGGCTGCCCACTTGCATAGAATCAAGGAGGCATCTTTACAGAAAATAGGATTTGATGTGTGTAATTGTTTTGGTATCTTAATGGCAATTAAGAGGGCAAAATGCAGACTGCATAAGTGGCCTTACCCCACGTTTTCCTCGCTTTGGAGTGCTTGCTTTTACAATCTTATTGAAATTTCAAAAGCAGAGGTTAATAATTGGTGTGGATTTGTCAGGTTAACATATGGAGGGACTTCACTGCTAATGGCTGTGGACTTGCTTTTAGAGAAACAGCTTTAAGTTTGTTTCAAGTGGTGAGACAGATACAAGATTCTGGCAGCTGGTTTGATGCCCAGTCAATAGATACGGACAGCAAAGGACTAATGTTCAAGACAGGCTGAACGCAGAAGCAGCAATGGGCTCTTGGAAAGGTTTTTCAGGTTAGAGGAAGAGTAAGCCTGGCAGTGCCACTTCTGCCTCTGGTATGTGTGTGTTCATTCACAGAGCATCTGCCAGTTGGCTAGTTTGGGTTTGCATTCTTGCATTGTGCTTTATATTTCTTGCATTTACAAATTCATGAAAATCCTGTAGACTAGATGAAATGGTTTAGTGGAATGGATGTGGCTGGCAGGCTGGATGCATGGCATACCTCCTTCAGAAGAGAAAGCTTCAGTGATCAGTTCTGAGGGTTAGGACTGCTATGGTAGTCTTCTGCACTTAGCAACCAGGTTGTATCATGTAGAAAACAGCCATCAGAAAAATTTAGAAGCCTTTAAGAGTTTGGGGTGGAATGAGGGAAGCAAGAGACTGAAGCTGGACTGTAAAACAGCTAGACATGAAATGTGTCCATTTCTCACAAAATGTAGATGAGAGGATGAAGGTGAAGAGAATGAATAAACAGCTGATGGAAATCATGCAGACTGGAGCACACCAGAAAAATAATCACTTGGTCATTGAGTATGACTCCATGTATTTTTTTTTCAAGACTCCCCATGTCATGCCTTTGAGCATCTTCTCTAACCAGGTCATGAAGAGCCTTGTGATGATGTCCAGAACACGTGTTTTCTTCTGCAGTGCCCCATTTTTTGTCATGTTGGGAACATTTTTCTAATAAATGGTTTTACGTTTTTTTTGCCTCACCATCCTCTGAGACTGAATAATTGATTTCCAGCAGACCTGCTTTTTGTGTGCTCAGACTTAGGTCAGCATGTGCCAAAATAACAATGATGTGCCAATGTCTTTTGAATTTGTTTATGGAGAAAGGGAAACACTGATTGTGTTACTTTTTTAAATGTATGTGGCAATATATTCAATAATATATCTGAAACACAAGTAACCATTGCGATTCCATGTTAAGAGTTTCAAAATTGTAATTAAGTGAAATAAAGTAATTTTTATGTAAAGTTGATAATGCTGGCAGATAAGGATAAGACAGGGTATGACATGACAAATGAAGATTATTTAGTGATATGTTCTCTTACTTTGACTGGATTTGGCTGCCTGGCAGAATTTCTTCTGCTTTTGAAAAGGGAGAGACATCTTGCTTACCTATTCTCTAGTTACTCATTTGATAAAGTGTGAAATTACATTTTGTTTTATTTTGTTTTCCCCTGGGAGTCTGGAGTTTGCTGTTTTCTATCTTAAAATTATTGGATGCCTCTCTCCTCATGGATGTATCTGCACAGTTGCACATGTTTTCTATCATCATAGAACAGATTCAATGCACAGTGTTAAGTTTTGGATTAGCAACGTAGCTACTATATGAGAATAATTTTGTCTTCTGAAGCTGAGGAAAAAGGACAATTTCAAGTTGAGACCTAAAGTTTATGTAAGTGTTTCTGGAATTCTAAGCACATAATTTCCTAGATTGAAAGAGCAAGTTTCTTAATGTTTGTTGTTTCAAAAAATACACAAAAAGCTGGGGAACTTTCTTTTTAATTTGGATGGAAAATTGCCTCGTACAAAGGAAAGATAATAGTGAAAACCTTCAGAAGAGGACAGAGTAACGTTCAGACTTCACATTTTCTGTACAAATTCTTGATGAAAAGCTGTTCATGTAGACCAGGCCTTCTACAGATGAGAAGTATAGAAGAGTTCAGAGACTTGGAATGCAGAATACCTGGATCTATCCACAAAGTAGTTTCCAAAAGACTGAAGCATTGTGGTGGATGGTGTAACATTAGGAAGTATGCCAAGAAAAGGTATCACTTGAGGCTTGTCTACATGGAGAACTAACCCAAAATATCTATCAAGGAATAGCTCTTCTACAGTAGCTCTCTGAGAGGATGTTAAGAGTGCCTTTTTTAGTCCACTTTGTAAGTGGATTAAGCTAAACCACAGAAAAGCTTTTAGTAAGAGCGTCCATGGGGGAATTTGGATGGAATAGGTGTAGTACTTCCACGTTTTCACAATCCCTTCCCCACATAGAGGAGCCTGTACAACAGGTTTGACCATTTCTAGGAGAATTTTCCTTTTGAGTTTGTGACAGCATACAGGTTCCATAAACCTTTTAACTGTACTTATGAAGTAATAAACAGACAAATGAAGGTTCTCAAAAATCATATGAATGTAACTTAATGCGGGGCATGACCGTTAAATGTGCTATTCAAATGTTGATTATAAATTTCTACCTCATACTTGATAGCAGAATACAGGGAAATCAATTCAACCTGTACAACTTTCAAGATGATAAACCTCTTGTATTTTTGGCACAAAGGAGGCCAAAACTTTTTCACATAAGCCAGGTGGAAAGTCAGGTTCTGGAACTCTTCAGTCTTTAAGGCTGAATCTGAATAATGAAGCAAAATGCATATCATGAACATGGTCAGAAACAGTAGTCTAATACATTTTAGCACCAGCCTAAGAAAAGTGTTGCTCCATGTTTAATGCTCAAAAAGAAGGTGGTGCTCAGCAGTGTCTCACCAGAAGAACTGAAACTGAACAGCATGCAATTCAATTTATCATCCTTGTCACTACGATCTCAACAGGTCCTTCTAATATTAAAAAAATGTAGTTTTGTAAGTGCTTCAAAAATAATGTTTACCACTCTCATCAAAGAGGCCTTGTTAGGTAGATATATTATTCTAATGTATCATTTTGCAAGTTCGCAATAAGACTAAATTGCTTTATAATAAAGTCCCATGTTTAAAAGCTTTCAACTGTACATACTATACTATCGTTTAAAATATGATTTTCAAACAGAAGATAGCATAATTCATTATGAATCCTTTTTAAAAGATGGGTTAAATGCATTCTACTCTGCGTGAAGGAACTTCCTTCTTAATCCAGTAGCACATTCCCATACTGTTCTCATGCTTTTTCCCTGCTTCAAATGGGGTATATTTATGTCTTCTGCAGCAGAGAACTCACATGCCAGTAAGAGTTCAGCACAAACAGAAAGTATTGTGGAATTTCCCAAGGGGATGATGTGCCTTTTTAATGTTATTTAGATTCTTAGGTCCTTGGGGAAGATACAGACCCTAGCCTGTATGTTCTATACTGTGTCAAAAATACTCGTGTGTCAGAAATGGGGAAAACCTGCAAGTTTTGGTGTTGGCAGCATGTGACCTGCCCTGGGCGAAGCACCCAGCAGCTCCCCAGAGGGCCCTGCAGCGTGCCGAATGCGATGCAGGTGGCAGGGTCTGTCAGGCTTCCCCCTGTGGAAACCCCTCTGCCGCAGAGAGCCGACAGTTGTTCTTGCCTACATTTTACACAGTAAAATATTTATCCTCTGGTTTTGTTTGCAAAATAGTTCTGCACAATGTATCACTTGTATATAAGAGCCAGTCTTAGCTGTCGTACAGGAAAGGCTATTAATGCCTGGGACATTGTCAAAGAGCAAAGCTTAATAGATCCAAAATAGTAAAGAAATTGATCCCGCTCCTCTGCCAGTTTAGTCTGCACATATTATCTGAATGCAATGATGTTCATAGTTAAAACAACACGGGCACCTATAATAGATTAAAACTGCTTTTCGTCTTTTTCTTCTTGAAAGACCAAACTTTTCTCTTACTGTGTTTGTGACTTTGCTTCAAGGACATAGGGCTAGACTTTACGGTTTGTTTAGCCATGAAGGGATGACAGACTAGGGGGGTGGTAAGGGGAGCTTAGTTTTGGAATGTAAATACATGTAGAGCTCTTCTCCTTTTGTTTAGCATCTCTTTAAACTAAGACAAAAAAAATCAGTGAATGAATGAATAGCAGCATGGTGAAATACCTAAATGTTTGAGTTAAAATTTTTGGATGTTTGAAATCCTATTTGGATCCTTTTCCCAGATCGCAGTGCATTCATATGCACTCAGCAGGAAACTTCATGGAGATGCACATTTGGGCAGAAGGTCTTTGGCGGTGCCTTTTTCTTAACTTGTGTCTTTTCTTCTTTTGAAGAAAGTAATGGCTTAAGTCTGACTGAAGAACAATCTTTTTTGTATGTTCCTTATAAGAATTTACTTATGGTTCACAGATTTTACCCACCATCTATGTCTGCAGTCCTTTGGATTTAAACCAGCATATATCCCTCTACAGACAACAGGAAACGCCAAATTAAAGACTTAATGACATACTGCTGAAAGAAGACAAAAGGTGACAAATTATAAAACAGCCAGCTAAACTTTTAAAGAAGACGCTGAAAAAAATCCCACATTCAAACAGCTTGAAAAGGATAAGGATATTGTTACACTTGCAGACATGTTAATAGAAATTAGACTGAATCATGCTAAATATAAACTTAAGCATTTAAAAAGAACTAAAGGGTTTCAAAAAATGGTAATTTCCTAGAACAATGAAAACAGGCTTCTGAGCTTAAAAAAAAAAGTGAATACTTTGATATGTTTTAACCTTGTTGTTATTGGTGACTAAACCACAGACTCCACTTTTGTCACTGTGAAACCAGTGAACATGTGACTTCTACCCTTTAAAAATTATTAACCTCTGTTGCTGATGCGAGTGCAGTTATGTTCCCTTTCCCTGCGGTTGTGCCCTGGCTGTGTGCTCCAGCCTCGCAGCCTCTGGCTTGATTTACAATGGGTGGAGCATCCTTTGATCTCCTGTTGAGTTCTGGAGAGATGGTGCAAGAGGAGTGAGTGAAAAAGAGAAGGGAGGGGGAAGTGTACAGATGAAAAAGCAAGGTGGCAGACCTTTCCTCTCTGATCCCAGTGGCCTTGATCCCCTAATTTATTTAATCATATTAATATTTACATTCTTTGATGGTAAACATTTTATGTTTTAGTACCCTTGATGCCATGAACCTAATTTTAGACTGTAGCACTTAGTAACTTAACCAGAGGTGGTGCTTCTGATTGGGAAATGGCAAGAATGTGAACAATGGTTCAACTGGTAGTTTTGAGAATGGTTGTGTTGCATTTACATTAGATACTGTTGCCAGTTTACCTTAAGGATTTGTACTTAAAGGGTTACCTACTCAGTAGCTTACTGATACAAGTCTGAAACAGGATCGGAGGGAATCTGTCAGTAGCTTCACTGTAAGAAATCATCATGATAGGACTGTGGTGAATCTTTTTATTCATATGCTCCCAAAATTATTTTTTTTATATTCCTATCACTGGCACTGCAATATTTAGAAATACACGGCACCCATTTGATTGATAAATGCTGTTGGTGCATTGGGGTTTTTTTTATTTTTTTACACTTTGGAAAAAAGAGGGATGATTGCTTGGGGATTCCTAGTGGAATCAAATTGCATATTAAGAGAGAGAGACCTCTTTATTCATGACTCCACTTCTCATGAAAGGAAGTGTTTAAATAGGAACATTTGCAGGCCTGTGTGAAGTGTAGTATTCATCTAACTCAGTTTATGATGATAAATTCCATTGCTCACCTAATATACAAACAAGCATCTTCATCCTCTGTGTATGCCTCTATACTCAAAAGAAACTTGCCATATATATATATATGTAAAAAAAATATATATACATGTACATATATACAAAATACATATATATATATATGTGTAAAAAAAACTCTAGTCATCTGCCAGTGTGCTGAGAATATTCTGACCAGCTTTATCTCCTTCTTAGATATCATCTGCATCCGTCTGTTGTTTTTTGTTGTTACACATGCATTGTAAGCTCTAGGGCTGAGCTTCTGTTTTGTATGTGCAGCATCTATTGCAATAGGTACAAGTCAACAGCTGCACATCAGGCAATGCAGTAAAACAAAATAATGGATGAGTGTGTGTGTGTGTTAGATGAGCTGCTGTCATTGTGAATGTGCAGCACTAAGAAACACTGTGGGATGAGTGAAATAGAGAAGACCTACCAGGTTATTTTATTTGGCATTGTTCTTGATAGTATGAGAGGCCAATTTTATTTCTTTGGTTTAAAGCTGGACTGAAACATTTACCCCACCTCTTCCCATATGGAAAAAAGTTTGCCATTGTAAAAGCACTGCTTTTTGACTGCTTCCGCAGTTAGAAACTTGCTTGATTTTAAGTTGGGCTTGCTTTTATAAAGTGTCAAAGTCCATTTGATGTTTGTCTTTTAATACAGTGCTCCTCAAAATGTTTTTAAGCCAAATTGCTACCTGGTCTTTTTAAAAAATATGTGGATAGTCAAACTCAAAGTATAGTCATTGCGTGATGGTCTGTGCTCTCTAGGGTGTTATCCAGGCTAGTTTTGAAGAACTGAACAGCCACGCTGTATTTATGTGCATCATAGCAGAAATACAGTTTTGTGAACTCTCCTGGGCTGGAGCTGAGTTGTAATAGATGTCTGTACAGCATATAATACTGTGGGGCCCCAGTCTCTAGTGGGGATTGTAGATTCTACCATGATAAAAATGATAATGGAGAATCTTCTTGAAAAGATAATTTAGCCTCAGGATGTTGCGTTTTTGTGCATAGATATATACACACACATACATGCACATACATATATACACACACACATGCATGCACTCAGCCATTCAGTTATTAGCAGTTCAGCGGAGATTTTTGTTCTAATACCTACGGAACCATTAATTCCTCATTTAAAATAGAGGAAATGTTCAAATTGAGAAAAGTACTCCAAATTTAATTTACAAGAAGTGAAAAGCAAAGATGAAATATGAGAACTGATTTTAAAAAAAAAGTTTTTCTCATATTCATATGACAAAAAATATTAATCCAATTATTCCCTAGTGATTTGCAGTATCTGGTAGAAATGGAGCAGCAGCAAAAGCCTGGAATATGGTAATCTTGCAGAAGAAATGAGTAACCATGAACAGTATTTAGCAAATTAATTTTAAGTTTTAAAATGCAGGCTCGCTTCTTGTATAGTTCTGCCAGAAAGCAAAAACAAAGCAAAAAATCAGTACTCTTAGACAGATCTGAGATTAGCTACAGTGAAGGAAGTTTCCTGATGATGAAGACTACCTTCTCACAGCAACAAGGAAAGGGCCACTAATCCCTTGAGAGGAAGACAGCAAATATAACTGGGTTTGAGGTGGTTGGTTGGCATGGAGTGGAAGAAAGGGAAAAGAGATGCAGAGAAGTAGTGACAGGATTAGGGCTGTTCCTTCTTTAGGACTTTCCACCTTTCCATTTGTGGTTGGAGGAAGATGAGAGCCAGCTGTTGGCTCACCTGGGTTTTTCAGGAGCCTCTGGCTCCTAAAATAAAACTTCATGGGTGTGGAGAACATCTTTTTGTTACATTTAGGTACTAGCAAATTGAAATAGTTTGTAGGTTCTGCTGAAAAACAAATAATAGTTACACCCAAAGCTAATTTTGTATTAAAGGAAAGTACATACTTTCTGAGCAAGTTCAGGTACAATATTCCAACCATACCAGCATAAAATTAGCTTTCTTTACAGCTATAGTTTCTCTTGATGCAAATATTATTTTAAACTTAGTTTAGAGTCTGTAGAGAGTGCATGGTGGTTAGTCCTAAAAATTGTCCTGTGTTTATGCCCAGAAGCTGGCTGCCCTGTGTCTTATAGCCGTGACTTCAAAAGCCAGTTTGCAGGAGGGGGGAACAGTGGTTTTACTACTGTGCCACTTCAGCCTTGGGTCTGAACTGCAAAGCTGCCAAAATTGCTAGTAATCATGGTAGTGTGAATGAGGGGGTTTGTTTCTTTATTACTGAGAACACCAGCTATTCCAGAAGTTAAGCAAGACCCTTGATTAAATTCACGCAGGCTATCAAACTATCATCAGATGGCATCAACTTTTAGTAAGATATGGTCAGGATTATCTTCTGCAGTGAAATCCCTACAGGCATCGAAGGAATGGTGCTGTGAAGAACAGACCTGCCACTGGCAAAGCTCCAGCCCTGCAGATGTGAGGCGGAGGAGGTTCTGCAGGATTAGGGGAGTAGAGAATACACTGTGTTCAGCCTGAAAACTCTACCCTGGTTTACAATCCTAGGTTGCTAAATATGGGTGGAAGGTGGCAGAAACCAAGAATGTTTCATAAAATTGTTTAGGCAAAAAGTGAAAGCAAAAGATGAAAAAAACAAAAGTTGAACCGTGTACACAGTAGTTTAGAAAGCTATCATAATTCAGCCTATGTACAGAAGGGCTTATAACTTCTCAAAAATGCTTAAATAAATAAATAAATAAAAATCCATGATCTTAAGACCAGCCTCATGAAAACTGTCAAATGTGTTTTGAATGAATGATTTTAATGGTCGGTTTGCCATGTATTTTTGATGTCACGAAACACAACTCTCTTGTGGTGCACTGGACATTTTAAAGTGGTTTATCACTGTTATCTTGGCTACCACTGCTATTCTGCGTTGAGCCAGTGGGACTCTTCACCGCTCCACTGAAGTTTTCTAACCACTGAAATTCAACATAACACAAAACCTAACCAAACATCCGTAGCTTACCCTACACAATTCTTGAAATGGAGAACCCAGTTCCTTACTGCCTTGCCTGATCTTCTAGGACCATGGGGTGGTTTTTTGTTTGGTTTTGTGTTGGGTTTTTTTTTCTCCTGGTGTTAGTCCTATGGCACTGTAAATATAGCAAAGTAAAAAACAAAACAAAACAACCCCCTCCTCAAAAACCCCCCCCCGCACTTATTTTTGTTAACTAGAAAGGTCACAGTCTTTATTTTAAACTTGAGAACTGTATGGTTTCATTATTAGAAAGCAATCACCTAGCTTTTCACCGGGTTGCCTGCTCTCCTGTATGAGACTTACTGCCTCTCCTTACAGTACCTATTCTTTTTGATGGCCTGCTCATAGGGACGTTCAGTTTAGCTGCCCTTCTTCTGGAAGTTCATACCCTGCTCCCTGACTGCTGCTTCTTGAAATTTTCCAGTTACAGCTAGAGACATGAAGTAGCCATTTGTTACTTGGCTAGTGTCTCCTTCCTCTCTTTCCTCCCAGATGATATGTTTTCCTCTTGTGTTTTCACTCTTAGTATGTTTGTGTAGCACTTACCAAAACAGATCCAGACAATGTAATGGGTGTTATGTGTCAATGATAATCAAAGCCATGGTGTTTAAACTGCTTTGCAAAGGTTTGGGTTTCCTCAGTATTCTGAGGTGTATTTGGAAACAATTAGGTCTGTTTTTAGGAAAGAGATCCTTCAGAGTCTGAACAGTTTTTTATTGATTTCAGACTGAAAAATTCCAACAAAAAGCAAGTTTTCTATTGAGTGGTTTAAATAGTTCTGGGAAATTACAATCTAGATTAATTTCTTTATCCTCCAACTTTGTTGTGAAATCATCTGAAAGATACTGTTACCACAACACTAGTTAAATATGTAGTGTAAAACTCCTCAGACAAATGCTGAGTTTTATAGGTAGGTTTGTATTATTGTCATGTCTCTACCAGGGCACAGATTTGAATCAGGGCTTAAGGGGGGGGGAAGTCTTGTCATGTGTAGCATATATGTTTTGCTGAAATAATTTGCAAATAAGTGCATCTGTTAGCTATTGGTGTCCTTGCTTAATAGGCAAGTTTAAAATAACTGCTTATACTTATGTGCTTCTGATTCTTTCTTTTGCAAAACAGATGAACCTCTGTATTCCAAGAATTGTTCCAAATCATATTTTCTGGCAGTGCTCTTACTTTTAGTCATTGTAAGAATTAAAATATGCTTTCCAGCTCTTGCCTAAGTTGTCAGAAAAAAGTCTCTATAGAATAACATGCATACAGTTTTTGCAATCTTTTCTTTTTCTTTTTTTTTTTTTTTTTAAGCAATGTTAAATTTGCTTGAGCAACATCTCTTGTTTTGACTAGTGGAAGATCTAAAAATACACTACTGTATTGACTGAACTAATTACATTTCAGTTCTAGCCACTACCATCTGGATCGCTCTCTTTCTGGTTACATTTTCATTGCACAGATTGCACACGAGTGATTAGCACGAGAGGGTTGTCCAAATTTTGTTCCGGCTGTTAGCAGCAGCTCTGCAGAGCCACACGCAAGTTGCTGTGCCCTTCATCTTCCTGTGTGGATACTGCGTTTCAGTTGGGGTGTCCCAAGGTCAGCAGGGATGTGGAGAAAGTGGGGAGGGTCCAGTGGCAAGCTGCCCGGGTGGTCAGGGGCCACGTTCTTACCAAGAGAGGCTACAAGGGCTTCTCTAGTCTGACAAAGAGAAGGCTAAAACGCAATCAGAATAGTTGTTTACTTGAGAAGCAGTTATGAGGATAATGAAATCAAAACTCATTCTCGGTAGAGCCAGGTGACATGGCATAAGGAGTGATAGCCACAAGTTGTGGCTTGGGTGGCTCCGGCTGGACATCAGGAAGGAAATCTCCCCCAGGAGAGCATGGCTGCACTGGGACAGAGGGGTTGTGGAGTCTCTCTTTGGAGCTTTTCAAGACTCATGGAGATAAAGCGACAGCTGGCTGACCTGGTGATGGTGTTGGTCCAGGCTCCTGCCTGAAGCTCCAGAGGTCCTGTTTCCCTTTGCCTGAGCTCCCTGATGCCTGTGAGCAGACCCTGGGTGCGATCTGTGATTCCTACCAGTGAATTATAGGCAAAATTTTCTGCTCAAGGCAGGTGCTCTGCCAGGCCACAGGTTTCAGCCGTGATAAAAAGCCATTACGTAACTGAAACTTTCTCCCTCAACCTTTTCAACCCATGCCTCACTTAAATTGAGAATTTTACGTGCCTCACTGTGGCATATAGGAGATACCTGAGTGGTACAGTTTAGCTGTGACAAATTGCACGCCAAGGGGTGTCCCGCCTGAGGGAAGCCTAGCTGAAGCTATCGAGTTGAGTTCAGGTTGAGAGCCCTCCTGAGCTTGGGTGAAAAGTTCTGTTCCACAGGTGTACATTAGGCAGTGCTTGCAAGAAGTCTTAGGGTAACCCTTGGCAATACTTCGCGCTTCTTTCTCTGTTCTTTCTGCTGTTCCTAAGGTCATTTTCGCATAGTCTTTTCTGTCTCAGTGTTGTAATGTATAGGTTTTTGCTGTTAGCAGAATGTCTCGGGAGATAGCTTGTGGATAAACACTGAAACTAGAGAGAAAATGGGATGGCATGACTGTGTCCCCGTCAGTGAAAAGCAAAGGTCTTTTATTTATGTGCCTAATAAGGAGTTAGCTAGCATTGCCTCTGAAAAGCCTATAGAAAGCTTTCAAAACATAGGAGGTATTTAAATTGTACCAGCCCAAGTCACAGGATTTGTTGTAGAAAGTGTTCAAAAAGCAGTATTTTAAGATCCAAGGTTTTGGAAACCACCAGTGTTAGCAAAAACGATGACATTCTCCCGAGCAACTTGTGGAAAAAGGACTGATACAGTGACCTTGGCCTCTGTCTGTTTTATAGTACAAACTAGTAAAAGAGACCTCAGCCCACAAGCTTAGATAACCATCGCATTTGGATAGCCATGTTTCCTCCTCTTAACTCTTGTTGTTTAAGACACCTGATTTTAAAGACTAACATCTCATGAATGGATGCTGTTGAGTCTAATGCTACATGCCAGCTCTGCTTTTACATACATCAGTTTGAAGCCTTTAATACTAGTTGAGTGGAATTATTACGTGAAGATGTGTTGCAAGTAGATCTCATGACCAGAACAGGCAGCATTTGAGTTACTAAACTTTATCTCTTAACAATGTAAACTTAGTCCAATTTATTCAACCTATTGACTGTCTTCTTATTGTACGTTCACATGATACTGTAGTACAGATAATAAATGGTTGTATTCACTGCAGAAGACTTTTTTTTTTCCTGTAAACCAGCCAATAGTTTAGGAATAAGCACATTTTAGGGGAGGCTGTCAACAGCAAATAGGTATGAAGCAGTGCTGATCAACTGGGAGCTATGTACTACAGTGAGGTATGAAAAGTTCTCAAACAATTCCAGTGATGCATGGGTTGAAAAGGCTGATGGAGAAAGTTTCAGTTACATACTAGATTTAACAAGCCAGCTTGATTTTTTTGTTTTTTAATTTTATTTTTTTATTTTCATTTTTTCCCCCAGCCCTGTCCTTGGCCACTTTTTCCTCATTCCCAAGCTGCAAATTTGCTTTCCTGATAGCTGTACGAACACTGCTGTTGGAGGCAGGAGGTGGAGATGCTTTTGCTGTAAACAGTGACTGAAATTCTGCATCCTTCAGTGCACTCTCCTCTCTTTTCAGAGAGAGATGTTTGTTCTAGGGTGGCTCCATGTCCGTTTTACAGTGCAGCCATACTGCGCTGTCACACAGGAAGGGTGGGAACTTCTTCCAGACGCTCTGTTGCAGAAACTGGCAAGTGGGATGCTTCCTGAGAACTGAAAACTTGAGCTAGTTCAGCTTCCACATTGCTAGCTGTTTTCTATCCCATTATGCTACCCAACTGTTTGCCAGTCAATACTATGTTAACATCTAGTACCATTTTACCCTCCAGCTATTTTCCTTATGTTTGCAAGGCAAGGCTAAAACATTTTTTTCATTTGTATAGGTCTGTTTTCTGTGTTTAGTCATTGGGCCAAAGCAGCTTCTCTTCAAGAGGGATCAAAAACAGTTTGTCAGTGATAGCACAAGTTTATGACCAGCTCCATGGGGCATTATTAAACATGGAATTTAGCCCCTTTTTGCAGAATAACTTTGACACATCTGGTTTAAACAGTTTTAGTGCAGCAAGGAGATAAGTAGAAGTTTCTTTGCACAGTAGATTAGTTTCAGATGAGGTATGGGATCCCCTCAAATTCAGGTTCACATAAAAAGTACACCAATGGGACAGCCACCCAAGAAAAGTGCATAGCCATCCATTGAATATGTGAAAATAAATGGTAGGCCTGCAGCACAATAAAATAAGAAAGAAAAAAACAAAGATCTTGTCACAGCCCCAGAAGGAAATGTAGGGTAATTGCCCAGAAAAGGAGAAGGACGAGTGCTGAATTCTTTTACAAAATCCCTATTCTTTCCCTGCTTTCTTTGCCAGAGCACCTCTGATCCAGTTTTATTCCATGTTCCCCTTCAGTATGTTCATGTTTTTACAGATATAGCACATTTTATGACACCCACTAAAGTTATCTGCTGTGAAATTCAATTGTTTAAATACTTTGTCCTTTTGTTACCCTTTTCTAATGGATTGCCAATACATATTGCTTTCTCATCAGATACTGATAGTCCCTTTAGTAGACTGTACTATTCTGTAAAATGGTGATGAACACACAATATGGCTTATAGGTAGTGAAGTACAAAGTAGTTGTTTCAGCAATTTGCTCTTGAATAGGAAAATACAGTCTGTGTCTGTTTAATATTCACTAGGCTACCCTGGTGTTTAAGGCATGTTGCTGGTAGATACTTCTCTGAACATTCAGGTATATTATTACTGCATACATTTTAGAAAAATATTTTTACTCATTTTAAAGGAAAATTAAGGGAGAGGTTTAGTAATACACATGTAAATTAAGGCAGAATATGTGAAGGCCTTATGAAATCTTAACAAGAACTGCGTTTATTGTCATTAAAAGGTGGGAGACCTGGTCTGAATGGCTGGCTTCTGGGAGTTAGCAGACTGGCATAAATACAGGATAGAACATCATCATGCAGATTAATTTTTATGTAAATTATTTCTAGTTCACATTTTACTGGTTAAATAATGTTCAGTTGTATATCTTCTCAAAGTAGACTGGTTGAGAATCTGAGAAATCTGGTATTTAAGTGGTCTGTTGTAAAATCTTTGAAGTAGCTCAAGAAATGTCTCACTTTTTGCACAGACTGCAGAAATACAGTAGTTCTTGATCAATCTGTGTGGGGAAGTTGAAATGATGTAAAATATGTTTAACAAATACAAGTATTTTTAAATTTAGTTGGAAGTACGTACAGTTTAAGTCACTGTAGGTGGTCTCAGTAAAGCCATTTCAGATGCGGAAAAGGGGTAGTGTTTTCATTCCCTTGTGTTATATGTACATTATCATGGTTCAAGTTAAACTATTTCCAAAATAATTGGAACATGAGGAAGTTGGTTACTAGCAAAGTTAATTCAACCTGCCTCCTGCTGTAAACTTTTTACTTCCTAGAGAGGATACATTTTGTTAAAAAAAAAAAACCAAAACAAGTAAGAAAGAGAAGTAAAGTAGAAAGTATTGTTCTATCATGTAATTAAGTAACTGATGTCTTTTTATGATAATACATTTGGGTGGTCTGTTCTTGAAACACTTGATTTGTTAGGAAACATTACCATTTCCGCAAGTAATCTCCAAGTCCTAAATATTTTTTAAAAAATTTGCATTGTGGTATTTCATCAGTGCATTACTCACCAGTTAAACTCTCTAAACTGCTGTCGCTTGGCATTGGAAAGGGCTTCCAGGTTTTTTTCTATCAGCAAAAACTTCCGTAAATTATAATATTGCTTGGCAGAGCATAAAGAATAAATACTAGAAAACCAGATGATTTAGGACAAAATAAATGGAAAGACTTGAATCTCATTTTGCTTTTCTTTGGAAAAAGAAGTCTCTGTAGTTTACAAAACATAGAAAGTTTGAAATTGCTTTCAGCCGCAATGTTTGTTTAGGTGTGGTGACCCTTTTGTATCCTTGTTGTAGTTTCCTCTCAATCAGCACAATTCTGATTGTCCCCACTGGACACTGTGGAGATTTAGAGGCTTGCTTGCTGCAATGGACCTCAATGATTTTGAGGTTAGGCACGCTGCCACTGAGTCTAGCATCATTTTAACTGCCAGTGGTAATGAGCTGCTGAGTTTTTCAGATTAAAATAAAACCAGCTTGAATATATTTAAATATTATGCTAATGTACATAAACACTAATAGATTGAGTAACATTCCTGTAACCAAAGCAATCTACCCAAACCCAATTTTAGTAGACTCGACTGGCTGTCAGTTTACTCATTCTGTGCACAAGTTTTTAAACTTTAGGTACCAGCAGGAAATAGCTAATGCAGTCACTACTTCTTATAGTTTATAGTGGTGAAGGGTCAATATTAAAATATTTCTGTGATGCAGTTGGTGAAAACAGTCTATGATGATTTTTCTCAAGCCTGATTTGCAATACTATTGCTTTACTTTTCTAAATTCATAAACATCTGTAGAATCAATTTTTGCAAAAGTAATATACTCATTATATACCCAACTGGCCTTTAAAAAAAAAAGAGAGAGAGAAACAAAAATAAAACTAGAATAAAATCATACTTATTTGCTTGAAGATTTTAAAGATCAACATTCTTCTCAGTTTGTTTTCAATGTGGTTCCACTGCTATTAAGTTCCAGGTTTTGTTACAGAACAAAAATAACTATTGGAGTTGAAGTAATCTGATGCTTGAGTTATTAGGAAATTTAGGACACTTAGATTTCCTTCTTTAGGATATTCAGGAATCATTATGCTATCATCCCCTTATTCCAAATAAGGGCAAAGATGGAATGTGAAACTAGAGCCCTTTGCTTCCTTCTCTTTTAGTCCGTGCATGCTGCTGTAGCAGCAGCCAAGCTACATGGCGTGAGTAGTTAAATGCTGTGGCTGCATCCTCAAAACGGGGATTTGATTGCTTGCACACGAGACCTGAGCTCACACAGTGGGTACAACCTGACAAGAGCGCTTAGAAATCTGTGGAGTGATTATGCATTTTGTTCACAGGTGGAAACTCTGCTCAAGAGAGGAGGCTCTCTAGGGAAAGAGCAAAATCCTCTCTTGTCATGGCTCAGAGGCATGCTGATGCCTCCTGCTAATGCTCAAGTTTCTGCTGACTGTCTAGACAGTTTCCATTCGGTAACTCTGCTTTTGTTTCTTGTGATGCTCTGTGTCTGCAAAGACCATGCTCATCTCTGACAAGAACATTCTCTGTGGCTTGATTAAGTCAAAGTGATCAAAAACTGTAGAGGCAGGTTTTCCCTATAAGGTTTGTCTCGAGTCCTTAGACATATGCCTTCAGCAATCATTCTTCAAGTTAGGAATAAAGGTTTTGATTTAAATAGGAAGATCAGACAGTACACGGCTCCTGCCATTCACAATAATTTTCCCTGTTCTGAGGAGAAAAAATGCCAGTGCTGGAAACTCCTTAGCTCTGTAATTTCTCAAGCCAGTAGAACTTCAGTGTGTCCGCTATGTATACATTTGCCATTGTAGAGCCTGATCTATGATATATATTTAAAATAAAAAACTAAACCCAAAACAAAACCCCCCACAATCTGAAAAACCAACCCCCACACCCCCACCGCCCGCCTCCAACAAACCACACACAGTATGAATGATTCTTGGCAGATATCTCTGGAAGCTGATAATAAAGTAAATACCAGCAGTTCAAGAAAATATGATTCTGAATTGGAGATAGGAGAAAATGGAGAAATATTGATGCCTTGTGAAACAAAGTTTTTGCTTTAGGCATTGCAAACTCTTAATTTTTCTAAAATCCTTGACTTAAAGGACTCCTGATATGGATGCCGATTATAACTTCCTTTAGGAATGGTACTATTAATTTTCCTTTAAAAGTTACATTGTTGATATTAGCAGATATATCTTCATAGCTTTGTTTCCTGGTACCAAGAGAAGAAAGTATGTTTGTTGTACCAAAAATGGGCCATCTTTCTTACTGTCTTCAACTTGAAAATACAGTTGCAACAACCAGAATTAAACTACAGCCAAGTCAGGTTTTGTGTGGAGCAGCCACAAGGTATTTCAGAAGTTACCCCACAAAACATTGATTACTGGCCCCAAACTGCAATGACGTATCCAGCAATGTGAGTGCTCCTCTTTATTTTCTGAGCAAAGTAAAATGCACTAGTGTAATCTGCTGATGAAGACAGTTTAAACTAACCTTTTCTTTGAGCTGAAATGTACTGGAGCTTATACAATTAACTACTTTATCTTGCTGAAGTGAGTGTGTGTGGGGGGAATGATAGTAGAAACATCTGCAGCACGGCAACTTTATATACTGCTACAGATGTTAAGCAAGAAGATATCTGATTCCCCTTGGATCCATTTATATCTGTGATTTGAAAAAGGAAGGCAGTTATACCTACATCAGGTGCTGTGTAAGAGTTGGGGTATGCCACATTCAAGCATTACAACCTTGCATCCTTCAAATGTTTTGTTAATCTTGCTGTGATATCTTGGACCTAGATAAAATAAAATAACTTGTACAAATATAAGATCCCTGGTCCTGTTTTGGATTATTTGTAGTAATTGTCTTTTTTTTAATTCTAAAAGGAAGGTTATTACTATTTTTAGTGTGTTTGAATTCCTTCATATGCTTTAATCATTATTCATGCAATTGCACCTGAAATGCTCCAAATATACTTTTTTTTTTTTCTGGTTGTGCACTAGGGTTTGCTGTGATTATATAACTAAGATGATTTTTGAAACTTAATCTCTCCTCTTTGGTTCACTTACATTAGTACTGCATAGAAATATTTGTATTTTGATCAGATGATTTTCATGTTGCCATAGAAATGTCTAAGTGTGAGTAGATGTGGAACAACACTCTGTCCCATGTCTTCGAATTGTATGGGCGATATTGCTTCCTGAGCAGACAGTGGCAAGGTTTTGCGACACTCTGAGCTGGAGCAATAGCTGCTTTGGTGACTTGAACGTGTAAAATAACACGTAGCAGAGACTTGCAATGCTGCTGCCTGAAGTTTGATCTCTCATTTTCACTCGGTGCTTCTTTGGCCTGTCAGGATCGCTTCAATTGCTTGAGCCAGGACAACAGCCCTCCAGTTGAGTGAGCTCTGCTCAGCGTCTGGGTGCGTGAGTGCGGTGAGGGTGTCTGTTAGGTGGGGAGTCTGCAGAGATGCTTTGGGGGGGGGGGGGGGGGGGTGCACTGGTGACTAGAAATACATTGCAGCTTCCATGTGGTGCTCTCCCCCGCTCCTGTGACTTGTCAAAGTGAAACAGCGAACAGCGAGGTGGAAACTGGGCCTCTCGTGCCCTTAGACCAGAATGGCTTCACATCTACAAGCTCACTGGCATGCTGCTCTGAAATTGGTTTGAGTTGTGGAATGTGCAGCACCTGGGTTAATTTGCAAGGAGGCAAACGTATTGGACGGGTGAGCAGTAACAGGTTTCCCCAAGGTGGGAAAATGAAATGCGGTTTCAGATGAAACTCGTTTGCTTAGTTGTGTCTTAGCTGATGGCATTAGGTGCTGTTCTGTGACCTGCTCCTCTTTGTTTCATGGACAGACTGCTCTTAAGGCTTTGTCAGGTAGGTCAGTGGGTGTTT
Source organism: Aquila chrysaetos chrysaetos (assembly GCF_900496995.4). Taxonomy (NCBI): domain Eukaryota; kingdom Metazoa; phylum Chordata; class Aves; order Accipitriformes; family Accipitridae; genus Aquila; species Aquila chrysaetos. The sequence goes on from NC_044030.1 coordinate 68,772,661, forward strand.
GCCTTCGTTGTTCAAAAAATCATGGAAAAAAGTTAGTTTTATTTGCGAGAAATATGTTCTGATCAATTATAAAACTCCAACTGAGGACCAGTGCCTGGGTACTGTTAAACACCATATATGAAACAGCACTGTACTGTCTCTCTTAAGGATTGTATGTATACCAAGGCATGCAGCAAAGGATTAAACAGACATGCAAGTAAATCTCTCCCATAAAAAAGATATTGTGTTATATTGTATATGACCTGTAGCCCAAGACGCTTTTATGAACTGCTTATCCACTACCATCCAAACCTACTCCCCTGTCTGGTACCAGCACTCATTATAAATCATCAGTGTTTCTCTCTTTTTCTTAATACTTTCCTGCTCTAGTTGCATTCTGTTTTTTTAAATCCTTTAATTAGTATTAAGAAAAAGTTTTTTTAAAAGACTTTTTTTTGCTGGGTTTTGCCTTTATGTTATTCTTCATCCAACTGATTACCCTGATTTTAAGGATAGTCAGGGTAAGAGAACTGCTGCAAGAACCATCTGTCTGGACTTACTAAATGACCGAGAGGGTGTCTGTCTGGGTGATCTGCATTTAAATTGTATCATCTTATCCTCATTATCTTTCTGTGTAATTGTCTGGGGACTTTTCTGAAGGATTCCTTTAGCATAAATCACAATGTATGATTTCTGATACCTCATTTTTGTCTGTGTGGCTTAAACCAGAAATATATTAAATTTGGTCCTTAGAGTCCTCTTGGGTCACTCTTTTTTGTGCCTTTATAAATTAAATCCCTTTTTCCCTCTCGTCTTTTTTTTTCATCCCTGGATTATTTGACCACTGGAAAGAGCTGATGCCCTAAACTTACAGGGAGTGTGTGTTCCCCAGTTTTTCAGAGTGTTATTTGTGTTAACATATTAATGTGTTTTTTCTCATATAATCTAATGATGGTGGCATTTTTAATCAGTTTTGAAGGACCATTCTGAAACAGCCTGTGAAATTTGAAAAATACTCCAAAAGGAGCTGTCTGACTAGGTTCGAGATACTCATTAACAAACATCCATAAATTCATAATTGCAGACTGGCTTCCTTGTTTACCATTTTTCTTTCATAACGACAATGAGACATGACAGCTAGTCCCAGGGGTTTACTGCACTTCTCGGCTGGTTGATGTCACTCTGCCTTTAGACCTGTGTCTTGCAGAGCAACCAAGGGACTCACTGATCTCCCACAAATGTGCTACCTGTCACGTCTTATTGTCTTAAAACAGACCCGTCTGATTACTGAAATGGAGAAATATTTGTGCATAAGGGTTTAAACTCATCTTAAAAAGGCTGTCTCCACTTCTGTAACAGACCCAAAATTGAGATACAGTTTAAATTAAGAATATAGGAAAAATGCTTCAGTTTTGAAGAATTTGTTTGTGAATCTGCATTCCTTTATTTTGGTGTTGGAAAAAAACCCAAACTGTGACTTTGAAATAGATCGAGGTCTTCCACTCTAACAGAATTCTTCTCATTACATGTTTGTTACTCGATTTCTATCCAAAATTAGAATTCTGCTGCTCAAATCAGTAATTTTTCAAGGTGAAGTGAAAACCCAATTCCAATTTTCTCAAATTTAACTGGTTTGCTGTATAATTTGGTCAGAATTTCATATCCTGGTAAATACAATGACTTTTTTGGCCTTGAGATTAACATGCTTTTGTACATTTATTATGATTATTAAGTAAATGCTGTTTTTGTGTTATAAATTCTTTGGACTGATCTGGACATCCCCAGATACTTCTCAGTTGGCTGCTATGTTTTGGATTCTGGACTGAATTTTAAACTGGTGTTTGGATCTGCTCAACTGTGCCGCTTAAACTCTAATTGTCATTTTTGGACTAAAAGAGCAAGCAGAATTTTTCCCTGAAGGCTTGGATGTGTTCATCATTCAGCCTTAAAACTGTTAAGCTTGCAAACAATTTGAACTTGATTACTATTATGCAGAGCCATGTCCTCCAAACAAAATTAATGGCAAAAACGCTTTTGAATTTTTCTGGGAACAGAATTGGGCTCTTACAACCTCGTTCCATGTGCTCATCTTTCCGAAATTGGCTCAGAATTGGTATTGCCAGTGTATTAGCAATGACGCTTCCGCCTTTGGGCCACATGGCTGGTTAGTTCACCAGTATGGCTCTACCAGCAAAGAGCAGGTTTAGCCACCTACCCATGAGGATCCCAGCAGTGCCAGAAGCCCCCCATGCAGTGGCGTGGACCCCCCTGGCAGCCCGGCTCGGGAGGTGCAGCTGGAGGCTTCCCATGCTAGAAGGGGATCAAAATTTCCTGCGTACAAAGCTGGCTTCAGCTTGATCGGTGACTTGATGAACTCTCATTCCTTGCTTGACTCAGAAAGAACATGCATCCTGCCCTGGCATACTGAGATTTGTCAAGTTTCTTGCTCTGAGAATCATGGAATTGGGAGTCCTTGCATATTAATCGCTCCTAATGCATTTGATCTCGGTGCTGCTTGCTGTCTCAACGTCACGGTCTCGCTTGCTTTCTGCAGCTCCCATCAGGCTGGATGCGGTTGTTTGGGCGATGGTTTAATTTCCTTGTCAGCCGTGTTGGCGCGTGAGGCTGTGATACCCGTGCAGCTGGGGGAGGTGTGTGTGACTCCCAGGGCCCTGTGTTTGGGGACCCTGCTGCAGCATGGTGCCCCACGCCAAGCCCCCACTGCCCGTCGCATCTCTGCCCGCCTCGTGATGGGTCGGGTACACCAGGCACATCCTTCTCACAGAGGCTTGTCTGTCACTGGCTCCTGTCAATCAAGGGGCGTTTGCAAATTCTGTGTGATCCCTCCACAAGTACCCAGTATATTGATTTTTTTCCCCCCAAATATTAAACGCTGGATCGCTGAAATAGAAGTAAAACCACCCAAACCTTATAACTGGGACAAGAAGCAGTAACTTGGACTAGTTTCTGAATATTTACCTTTATTACTAATTTAGCAATTGGTAAATAATTAGTAATTAGTAAGATGACGCACACTAGTCATCTTGGTTTGACACCTCACAAATTTCAGCCACCGTTTTTAAGGGAAGACAACAACCTTTGTCTGGAAAAGTGACATTTTGAGCCATTCCAGCCCCATCTTTAATTAATCTTAGAAGCTGGCTTCTAAGACAAGAAGATGTAATTGCAGAAAGACACAAAATATCTCCATAATTACCAGTTTCATAAAGTACTTGAAAATTGTGAGAGGGAGCATATTGCAGATCTCTAAAAATAAATAGTTTGTAAAGTCATAATCATTGTAAAACAGATTTACTTGTGAAGACAGTATTACACATGTTAAGGGTAGTCTGTCACTTACAACATGTAGTACATATGTGACTTGAAAAAACAAGCCAGTAAAAGCTGTATTAATGATGAATTTTATTTCAATTCTGTCATTTTAATGGATGTAAAATTGTGAAAATTAGGAAGGAATTGATAATATTTTTTAAAATTTAATCCTGAAAACATTTTTTGAAAAGTAAACCTAGTTTTTGAAAACATGAGCTTACCTGTATTTTGTGAAAACAAAGCAGAAGAATCCCCTTCTTCAATAGGTAATGTCTCATTTTGACCATGCCACCAGTTCTTGTTTTACTTTTTCTTTCATTTTTTTTAACTTTAGATTCTATTGCTGGCTATATTGGAAAACTACTAAAATAATGTCATTTTCCAGATAATGTTCTTAACTTCTTGGCATATGTTCCTTCTTTCAAACCCCTCAGGATAATCCACAGCTCCACAAAAACATGAGTCAAATACATTACAAATTTCCCTCAGAGAATCAACATCTTTTCCAGCTGTTTGGATAGTCTGTCGAAAACCTGACCAGACCTCTCATCTCCCAGTATTGTTTTGGGCTTTTATTTTTTGTCTTTGATTTGTTCAATGCTATAATTTCTAAACTGAGCCAATAATTTCAGTCTCTTTGGTTTTCTTTACAATACTTACACTGGACAATAAAACGATCTATTATCCAAAGAAGATTGTATCGTTTTCAACTATTTCTATTCACTAGTGCAAAATTTCTTACCCATGTCAACAACCCCCCTTTTAAAATCCTCCCTAGGCAGTTTCATATATTATTTATGGATTAAAATATCTCAACCATATTCCTAAATAGACTTCTGCTTGTTTTGATTGGTTTCAGATAGGTGAACAGCAATTATGGGGGCCATATAAAGCTCTTGGTAGATGTTCTATTTTAAATATAGTTTTGGCAACTAGGTAAGTTGCTTTAAAAAAAAAAAAAAAAAAAGGCATTTGTGATCATTCCAGTTAATTCCTTGTGTATTTTGTCTGGCAAGGTAATATAAATCTAGTTGTAACAGCTTTAAAGATTGGCAAGTTACCTAGTAAGCAGCCTAAGGTGGGAATTGGGCCTCAAAAGTGTTCCATCTCAATTAGCAAAAATAAGCTTATCCCTCAGCCTGTCTACCCAGGACCATTTATTTTCTTCTAACCTTTAATAAACCTTCATTGACTATGGAGACAGAGAATTATGTTAAGAGAATCCAGAGTTGGACCAGTTAATATCCATGAACAATACGATCTCCTGCTCTATTTTTCATTTGTTGCCTGCAAGGGGAAGAAAGCAAAGGAGGTTATAACCATAGTAACACTATGTCCCAAATCTCACAATATATTAGATCACACTTTTAAAATGTTATCATTAAATATGATAGCCAGCAATCAGGAAAGTGTTTGTCACTTGAGTTGCCAAGGTCTCTCTCAATGGAGGCGCTAATTGGGTGATTTTGTGCTCGATGACAGACGTTACCTGCCGGTTCCTCCTGAATATGGGAACTAACACAATAACAGCTCTTTGACATTGTCGGCCACAAACTGCTTGGGCGTTCAGCAAGCTGGGGGCTGGCTTGTAGCTGCAGGACATGGTCCTGCTCTGCTGGCAGCCCTGCTGAGGATCCCAGTCCTATGCCTGGCCCAGCTCTGAAGACCCTGAGCCATCCTGCTGGTGCTGGATGGCTGCGGGTATGTGCCAATGGGCTTCAGCCTTTCCCTTCCCTCCTCCTCCTCCTCCTCCTCCTCCCTGTCTCTGGCTGTTGGCCCTCTTCTCCTGCCGCTGGGCAGGGGGAGCTTGTCCCACACCTCCAGCTCCCTCTGCTCACCCTGCTTGCCTTCCTGCCCCAAATTTCCCCACCACTGCCCCTGCTGCAAGATACCACCTGTGGCATAACCTGTCTGGTTGCTTAAAACCCCCACTCTGTCTGTAGGCTTTAAAAAAATGAAAAAAAAAAAAAAAAAATTTAAAAGCATACTACTGATGTTGAAGCTTGCCCAGATCATTCTAACTGAACTAAGTGAGCAAATAATTACTCGAGCAGTTACGCCAGCAGATTGTGGTGAGAGGAAACCTCTGGCATGCCGGGGGAAGGAGCTGACATGTGGTGATGACAGCCCAGTTAAGGAATCAGTCATCTTCTCGCGGAGTTCAGCCGCAGGCAGCACTGATGGCACGGTTGTTGCCCCATGCACGGCACCAGGCTGCCTTCTGCAGCCCCCGGCCCCACGGCGTGCTTGCCGGCTGGGGAGGGTGCTCTGTGGCTGCGCGCTGCCACGCTCAACTGCGGTTCGCCACGTTGAAAGTTCAGCAGCTTCCAGTTTTTGACCGTTGTCTTTCAGAGACGTTTAAAGAGTTGGCACCTGTGCACTCGCCTCCAAAACAAAGAAACAAACCTCCAAAAAACAAAACCCCAAAAACTTATACAGGAAAAAAATCTGGCAAACTGTAATGAATCCCTCGCCTCCCTTGTCTACACATAATCACACACGCTTGCTTTTGCATTATCTATTGGAGCAAAACTTGAGAGTGAGTTTAAGAAGAACCCAGATGACTGTCCGTAGTGCCTGTGTTCTCTGAGATGTCCTATATACCGTATTTCAAACGTGCTGCACATTGAACTTTGTGTATGTTTGTGTAGTTCGCGTTGGAGGAGTGAAAGAAAAGGTAATTTTCTGAAAGAAAAGCTCTTTTGGAGAGAGCTTTTTGCATTGCTGGGGTGTCTGAGATGAGCACAGTCAGCAGGCCTGAACACAGTGAATGTAGTACTTCTGCTAAAATGTTACATGCAGATATGACACTATTTGCGTGTATGTAGAATTATGTGTGGATCTGATATAGTGGGTGTGTGTTTCTAAAATGTAGTATGTAATGGGTTTTGCATGCAGTGAAAATTTGAATCTCCTTGTCAGTCTAGACACCCGAAATTATGCCAGTGACTACTCTGTAAATTTAGGAGGTCTAATAAAATTTTATTTAGTGATATTCATGTGGGGATTAAGGCTTAACTATTATTTATGGTATTCTTTAAAAATAGCCTTACCTTGGTGGTGTTTCAAAGAAGTATGAAAATCCTTAGGGCCCAACATCCTGCAGTGGGGAAACTATTTAGTTAAGCTGAAGGGGTTGTAGTATTGACCTGTTTGTAAGAAAGCGAGCGCTTGCTATTTGATCAGACTTTGAACTAAAAAAAAAATACTGTGTTGAATGTTTTATGGAACAGGTATTCTCTGTCTCTTAGGGCTGTGAATGGCTATTTGATAAAGGCTTTAACATTTGCAAGTCTGATTGTGGAAACTTTCTTGTTTTGTGAATCTAACTGATTTACTGGGACATAAGTTAATATTAACCTTTCTCATTATAAAGACTGCATTTAGCTTCTGGCAGTATGCAGAAATCATTATTGTCACATGTTTCTAATTTCTGAAAATTAACATTTTTAAGATAAACATGGAAAGAAAAAACTCTGGACACTTCATTAACAGGAAAGTAGTTGAAGTTCTGCCATAAAAGCTTATGAAAAACTGTATAATACTGTTTGGCCCCATATAATTTCCTTGGGAATTCAGATCCTTGAGTAAGTAATAGTAGTTTTATAATTTTCTGTGACAGAGAGTGCTTGTTATGTAAACATAGTTACTAAAGATACTAGGACAGATGTGTTTGATACTGTAAGTTGATCTTACCTGAGCATAAAAGCAACTAAAGTCCTTTTGAATACCTTCTAATATACCTAATGCTTATGCCAAAAGTGCAGAATTTATCTGAATCTGTAACCTTTAGTAAGCCTTTTTGTCTTGAGTATATGTTTCTGAGCTGTGTCTCAAGTTGCAGGCTGCTTGAAAATCAGCCCATAAACTTTTCTTAATGTATAATTGAATCTCATTTCCAGTGCAGAACAACAATAACGCTAGGTGAGCACTGATCAAGATACTAAACACTTGAGGTGGTACGTTTCTTGTGACCTCTTATAAGGAACCTGAATTCTCACATTTTCACTGTGTGGTCCTTGGTCCTGTGGAGTGTACGTGTGAAGAACATTCTGAATGAAATTGCTGATATAACGGCACTTGCCATGAGGAGCAGGAAAAAATGAAGCTACAACCACATGGTCAAACCTCCACCAAAATCGTTGTTGCTTTAGCTCTTATTAATGAGTGATTGCCTCGTCTCCTGTTAGGAGGATGGTGATGCTGTCTAAGAATTAATATGGGTCTTTGTTCTCCCCTACCCCCGCATCTTCTTCGGATTGTAAGTATTGGATACTTTCTTACCTTTCGTTCTGTGTTTTGGAGTTTGTTATTGCTACAGTAGGGTCTTGAGCTTGCCTATGTTTATGTAGGCACATCCTCTTGGCTAATGGCTGTCATCTTTGCCAATAGCATCTGACTGATTTTTAAGATGAAAAAGCAATAAATCTATGTTTCTAGTACAAACTTCGTTTCATTCTTATGAGCTAGAAGGAAATGGATTAAACTTTAAACAATATTAAGTATCTCCCAGACTGTTAATAATTAACATTAATGGCAATTCTATATTTTACCAGTCTTAATACTTTCTTCTGTCAACTATTTTGTTGATGAAACTTTTTAATACATTAATTGGGCAACTAGTGAACCTTGCCTTACCATGTCACTGTGGGCATTAAGAATGGTGTGTCTGCAGCTTCTGGATTAATTGTAATTGTAAACGTGCTACTGGCAGATGTCTTTTCAGTTGGGACATTGCACCTTACTGCATACTATTTCTTCTTCCATCTTGACTGCCATATTGGGGTATGGTGGTCAAGAAAGTTGGGTTGCTTTGGTCCTGGATAAAGTTGAAAAAGTCCCCCAAATTATTATGTTGAAACAGTTCTTTGTTTAAAAAAGAAAAAAACAACTTTTTTTGAAACTGAAATATGTTGTGGAAACCTGTCAGTTTTAATGGTATAGCTGTTGAAAAGCTCGGTATTTTATTTTATATGGAAAGGATTGTTCTAGTGTTCTCTGCAGTAAGGTAATATTGAAGATGCAACAAACGTATTCAAATAATAGTTGAAATGTTACATTTTGAAACCTAAAAACTAGCAACTTTTTCAAACCAGTTGGGAATGGTAATTTTGTAGGCGAGACTCCCACAATCTCAGCTTTTGAATTAACTTTTATAAAATTTCCAAATATTGCAACTAACTAAAAAGTAGAAGTTCTAGCTTCTGAAAATACTGTTGTGAGCTTTTTGATTTTCCTACAGTTGTACACTAAATAAGACGTGATCACTATGAAGTAAAATATATTCAGTGGTAGATACAATTTTGCTTTCTTTTCTGAACTCAAATGTCCTAATGTGACTGAAGATTTAATTACAAGAAGTATGATAATGAACTTCTCAGGTTCTGTACAGAAGCTCATCGCAGTCAGTCGATCAACTGAGAGCACGGAAGAACCATTTATTGTTTAATGTTTTATTTTTTTCTTTTTCTGTACGATCCTTTTTAACTCAGTACAGTGAGGAGATTATGAATTTCAGATAAGTTAATATAAGAGAGTTGGGTTCTGGGGTACCAAAACAGTTATGAATTTCAATGCTTCCTTTATTCCTGGTATTTAATTCTTCAAGCCTTTGAAAAATCACAGCAAGGTTTTTTTATTTCAAATTTCCTAATCACTAAAACAGGCTTTTAGACTTTTTTTCCCCAGTAGTGTGGTGAGAACTCTCATTATTAAAATATGTGATATTTCCTTCTTTATTACTGTCATGTCACAGGTGAGGTTTTGCTTTAAAATAAATATCCTTTGAGGAATTGTTTTGAACATGGTTTCCTAAGAAAACAAAGGTCGTGCGATGCTGCTTTCTGCATGTGGGTGCATGCCCGTGTGCCCTACTAGCAATAACTTTTGACTTTTGTCCAACTTCAATGTCTCTGAGTGCTCTCCTGAAAAACAAGTTCACCCCGTGCTAGATACCAAAGAATCAGTGCAGGACACAAACCTGTGTTTTACAGAAAACCAAGTTTTACTTGTTCAGCTGCTTATGGAACCACTTGTTTCTTATGTAACATATGGGCTTAATTTGTTTCTTTTCCAAGTTAGGAAAGATTGTTCTTTTTAAACTGATTCTTGCATGACTCTGTCTTGGTCCATGCTGGATTGTTTTCATAGGGAGTTGTGAAATGACAGATTTAGTCCTCATACAGGTGTGCAAGCCAGGAGATCTGGCCCTGTTTTTCTATAGTCTTTGTATGATCACTATTCCCAGTTTTCCTGTAGCATGTGGCTTGAAAGTGTGGACACTTGTCTGGTGTTAGTGACCATATCACCTATTCTTTGGTTCTTTTGCTTTCAAGGATGTGTGTTAGATTTTCTGTAATTTATTTAAGGATACTTTAGTTGATATTGTGGGCATGATTCTCTATTGTCTCTAGCATGACTGGCAAGCCACTGGCATTTCCATCTTTGCAAGCCCAGTTATCCAGCCATACCTGCCTTCAAGCTTCAACTGAAAGCTGAGTGGAGGAGAGATGCATTTCTCCTCGGAACTATGTTTATCTTCCCCTTTTCAGTTCAGCGTATGCCCCGCATCAGTCCTGGGGAACCTAAGGGAGCTCTGCCACTCTCCAGTTATCCTACGTAATTGTTACTTACCGGTTTTGTCTCTTTTTTGTATCAGCTCTACCCCAGACATCCTGATCTTCCACCTCAACAAGGGTCATACTTCCCGTGTGCCCCTGCTTTCCCCGGGGGCTCTGCGGCGGCAGCCAGGCAGACTGCAACACGCCCCCCCCCGCCACGATCCTCCTCCTAACCTGTGTTTTGTTGCCTGTCTTTGCCGCAGCCGATGCACTTTCCTTAAAAAGGAAGTGCTCATATCATTATGTGGATGCTATTTTAATCCGCTACCTAAAATATAAAGGAGTGATAGTTTGGAGTTAGGTTTTTAGCCTTCCCAAAAATAAATTGTCTGCCTTTGAAAACCAAAGAATATTTCTTTAATTAAAAATATATAGCTTTATACTTTGCTATACTGTCAGTGAAAAATAGGAGTAGGACTTTCAGACTGTATTTAGTACTGTCCTGAAACTTTTATTCAGTGAATTATCAAATAGTAGGTATACAATCATTTATTTTGATTTCTTAAATTGAAATAGCATAGAGTGGTAACTAGTAGTATCTGTGAGGAGAGTTTAGGGAACATTTTTTTTTATTACTCGCATCTGCAGTACAGAAAATGGCTCGTCAGGTCCTGGTGTCCCCCAGCACACCGTCTTTGTTTCTGCTCTTTTCATTTGTAGTTAGCTGACATGAATATTTCCACAACTTTTTGAGTTATCAGTCACTTTCATAAGGAGATGGGTAAAGGCTTTCTAATAAAATTTTATCGTTTGACTCTAACTTGGAGGATGTGTTTCCAAGATACTGTTGTTCAGCAGAAAGTAGGCTTTTTCTTTTAAACATGTGCTGCTTGCAGGCCAGGCTCTGAATCTAGGCTGTGCTTAGTGCCTTGATCTCAAGTTTGTTCTGTTTGGTTTGGTTTTGTTAATTTTCCACCACAGCTAAAATGCCAGTGTTTTGTCTAGTAGGAAGAGTGCTATGAGCTTCTGCATGGAGAAGTATGTCTTATTTTGTTTATGCAGATAGATTTAATGGATTATTTCCTCCTTTATCTACCATCTGTTGTTGACTCCTATTGTTTCTGGAAGTTCTTCCCCTCCAAGCCTCCCAAATATATCTTTTAGAAAATATGTCATGCAGCTCTTTTTTTTGTGTCACCCTTAAGAATCTAGTCTGTTGTTCAGTGTATTTGCCACTTGAATGAAAAATGTTTGAATAAAAATGACTAGAGTTTTAAAAAATAAGTATATTGCTTTAGGCACCTGAACAATACATTCTAAGTGCCTGATACCTTCTGATGAAACTGGAAGTGGTTTTATTTTTCAAGAATCAAAATAAGCTGTCCATGGAAGAAAGTGGGAAGTGTTGTGTATTCATTAACAAAAGGCAAGTTGCTGATCCCTGAACTAATTTCTCAGTTCCACAGAACTAAATGTGAAATAAGGTCTTAATAAATATAGCTTTGCTTATTTAACTTAGAACATAAGCTACATATTTTGAAGGCAGACATATAAATTAGAAAAAGTAAGCGGTCTGCATGGCATGAAATCGTTTGAGATTTTTATTTCCCCGCTTTTTGCATTCTATCACTTAAATAGGTAATTTTTATGTGACATAGTATTGAGCATAGATTGACATAAGTATTTCACAATATTGCAAACAAAAAGTGTAGATTTGAGGAGAAATCTGTAGTTACAAAAACTAAGCTGACCATTTCAATGTCAGTTCATTCACTCAAGTTCATTGCATTAAAACACAAAACACCAAAATTTTTTTCTGATTAACATCTTCACATGTTGATAGCTCTGACATAAATTTAACTCTGACGTTATGAGGAGTGGAACGTATATTAACCCTGCCTCCCTGTTATATCAAATGTGCTTTTTAATTCTTACATCTGGGATGTCTTTTTTTTTGTCATAGCTGGATCCTTTACAGTAGTGTTAGTAAAATAGTCATAACTAGGTATTGATTGGAATGACGATTAGATATGGATATTGGGAGAAATGCTTTAGAAGCTGCATGTGACCTTGTATTTCAACAGCACAGAGGTTAAGCATGGCTTCAGTTACTCTTAGCACTGGTGAGTGGTCACATTGCTGGTCAAAGCAGCATAATAATCAGAGGAGTAAGTCTTAAATTGGGATGGTGAAGTATTTTTTATCAAATTACAATAAACTAACATAAAGGAGGATTGTTTTGTGAAATGGCAGTGTTATCCTCTTAATACCTATGGCAATACATCTGACTGAATTAAAACCATTCTAGTGTTAGCCTGCTGTCTTTATTAGAAGAGAGTGGGTTTCTCTGTGAAGCTTTGCAATTGATTGAAATTAAATTATAACTGTGATGGCAAAGTGCTTTGTTTGAGTGCTTTTAAGTCAGATGGGTATGTGCCCTTGCGCGCTGGAAGGATGCGGAAAGCATTGTGCTCAAGTAAATGAGATTCAAGGGGTCAAATTAGCATGAAAATTTCAAATATCAGGCAAAAGTTGGGGCAAGAGTTAGCCACCATCAGAGTACAAACTGAACTCGGGCATCTGGTGTTTGTTTGGTGATTAATGGGCACCTCCGAATCCCTCTTTGGGGAGCACGCTGGTGGGTGAGTGCCTGATGGGTTGGTTGTTCTTGCTCGTGAGTACAAGATCCACCGTGCCAAGGCAGGGCCTTATGCAGCCGCAGTCATCAAATACTGCCAAAGTTCTCAAAAGGCATATAAACAGGTCCGTAAAAGATCAACCCTGGAATGATAAAGACAAACGATGTTAAAGAATACATGGAATCTGAATGGGTGTATCATATTGCAGGAACTCCTCTTATCTTTAAGTTATGCTGTGACTTTTTGAGTATTCAGGTGTTTAAAAATAACAGTCCATAGAGCCTTACTACTCTAACAGATGAGGATAGACAACTTTTTATGACTAATGCTTCATTTGTTGGCACATTATCTTTTCAACTTGCTAGGTCAGTGTCTGCAATCACTAGGAACTGTTTGAGGTAACTTTCTATTTTTTACAAAAAGGAAGGTATGTAAACATTAAGGGCCAATCTGGGCCAACTACTAGTTAGTTTATATCCCCTGAGACCTTCCTATGAACTAGATGTGGCAGGAACTTCTGCTGAAGTAGTGCATGAGTAAAATCTCAAGTTACTACTTTTTGGATCCACCGTTGAGTGACTGACAGGAAAAGGCAAACAATGCTAAAAAGAGAAAAGTAAAAAAAAAAATTCCACACACTACCATTTTCTTTTGTCCATGTATCTTCAGTCAGGTTTAGACAAGCTTAAATATAATTTATTTCCCCTCAAATTCACCCTTTTAGTGAGGCAGGCAGAGGCAAGCAGAATTACTGAGTTGGAGGACTCTTAAAATGTCTTTGATGCAAGATACCTTCTACTTACTGAAAGAGTTTAATTTAAACAAATTAATTCCTTTCACTTAATGGAAGAATCAAACAATGATTAAAAAAAGCAAGACACCCCCCCCCCCCCCCCCCCCCCGCTCTCCCCACCCTCAGAAAACCATTAAACAGTTCAGACAGGTGAAATCAGTGGTGATTGTCCAGAAGTCAAGACTAGGCAGGTGCTGTGGGTGGCTTTTTAGTTCACTTTTCCTGTGAAAACTAGGGCAATTCACTTAAAGCAACAAAATAATTTGCATTGACTATTTCAGACAGCTGCTGCAGAAGATGAATTGGAGAAAAGTGTAGAAATCAGAGGCATTAGAGAAGATCAGAAGCATCTGACCATGCTTCAGAGGCAGTGAAAATATTCAGATGGCAGAGGTGTGGCACAAAGAGACCTATAAGAGAAGAATAAGTTTCTTCTGAACAGTTGACTTTATATGAGGGGAGGAAAAAAGCCCTCAGTGTGTTTCCACTTATTTTTGCAAACCAGCCTGTTACTGTGCTGGTGGACTAGAAGTTACACCCAAACACAGGACAGGACTTACACAAGTAGCTGCTCTTTATCAAAGCAACGCTCATCATCCAGTTATCCTAAAGTGAGTGTTAGAGGTGTAAAATCTTACAAGTTTTCCCCCAAACTTTCCATTAACTCTTCTCTCTCACTCTCTCCTGATAACAAGAAGAATTTGGTATTTGATCAGTTGTCAAAAATAAATCCAATTAAGCACAAAAGGCTTTCGGAAGGAACACCTTAATATTTGTTGTTTAATGTTTTATCAGACTCTGTGGTTCATCCCTGTGGGAGCTACGAAGTAGGGTATATCATAAGTGCAAGGACTTACAGTTAGTGTGATCACCAGTGTTAGGTGGAGGTGTGTGCTGTTGGTAAACCATGTCTATGGTTTATGTGAGGGTCTAATCTCATCCTATAGTTTCTTTAGTCACACTGTAACATAAAGGTCAGATAACAACTGAAATTTCCTAAGGAATTTCTAATTGCTAGTTATGACAACTTAGAGGTCTGGCCCTGAAAGAGGCAAGCTTTTGTGCCTCAAGCTGACTTCAGTAGGAAACCTTAATGCTTTTTTTAATAGTATATCCAAATCTGACATCCTGGTCTTATTGTTTGGCTTGATTACGCTCATTTCATCAACATTTTATTAAATAACTTGGCTGGAAAGAAATTCCCTTTAGTACACAATCAAATATCTATAATAAGAAAATATATTACATTACATAATTTTATTACATATTATGATATTTGAGGATTAATTATTTTGCAAATATAACTCCTTCCATTAAAGAATAATACAGCATGTGATATTCAATTAGTTTTGTAGTTCAATCATATAAACCACAGCTGTATTAAATGAACAGAGGGCTTCCACTTAACACTTTCTATGCAAGTTAGGAGGTTGTTTTTGTTAGGTATTATGATATATAAAGAGGTGTCTGCTCCAGTATTTTGCCTTAATGCTTGATTTCTTTGCTTTTATGGGCTTAAACCAGACCCTTTATATTGCTTTAATGTATTTTTTGCATGTATTGTAAACACACCCACACATGCATCGGTTCAACATTCCAGCAAGGCAGCTGATTTTAAAAAAATGTTGTTAAACAAGTTGAAACTGGTTGGCACATATCTGAAGAAAGAAATCAAATAAAACTGGCAACTAAAGAGAAAGGGAAGTTGATATTGGCACTTCATCACAGAGGTCTCTAGGTAAAACATATGCAAAAGCCCTTAAAATATAGTTTTACTTTGAAAAGTGACTATGTAAAAATGTCACCTTACTCAACAGATCTAGTCCTTGTATGTACACAGTGTTGCATCTGCTTGCCCTTGTAATAAAATACATATTTTTTTCTTCAGTTGCTTTTCCTGTTAACTCTACAGCATCAACACAAACCTGGCTTGCATTTTGACATTTGTGCTACCAAAGGTCAGTCACTTGACACAGTTTGCAAAGGAACTTAGCTGCAAGTTCTCTGACAGATGGACAGGAAGAAAAGATCATACTTAAGCTGTCAAATTCCAGCCTGAGTTTGAATTACTGGTACCTTATACTTCATGTCTCCTCTTTTACCTTTTTGAATTTAAGTTATCCCAGTTCCTTTGATAATGATGCTCAGACTGAAGTTTTAGCTTCAGTAGGCTAGTATTTCATGACAGAGCATAGAAAATGAATTCTTGGAATTTAAGCCTGTGATTGCAAATGGAGTAATGGTATAGAAAGAAGGAGCCACTCAGCTATTTCTAGAATTACTTTCTACATCAGGAAAATACTTTCAGGTGCAACTGGTACAAGTATTGATTATATTACATAATTACTGGGGTTTTTTAAAGGTTTAATAATGTAGTATTAAAAGTAAGTTTTCAGTCTTGTCCTGTTGCCCTAAGTCTAAAGATGCTTAGAAGAGTTTTTTACTACTTTAGTTAATTTTTTACTACTAATGATCATTTTGCAGGATTCATTTTGTCAAGGTAAGGGGTTTTTTTGTATCCTTTTATCATGATAGACACTTCATAGGCATGCTGCAAATATAATTATGCTTGATCACCTACTTCTTACACCCCTGAACTGATCTTGCCATAGTACAGATGTTCATTTGTGTATCTACTTAACTTGTCTATGTGCTTACTGAAGTTTCTTACCCTTACTAGATGTAAAGTAGCACTGAAACATGCAAATAAATGAGGGATACCTAAGTATGTGTTAGTCAGCACTCTTAAAATCTAATTATCAGTGTTATTTTTAAATATGATTACCTGTCCTCCAGTCAACCTGTGTTTCTTTTGCGACTTCTATTTCTTTTATCTGTCCTTGTGTGGTAGTGCTTCCCTTTTAAACTATATGAAAGAAGACAAAAACATGTCCAGAACTGACAATCACATGAAGAATTTCAAGCTGGACAGCTAACAAAAGTGTTATTACAGCACTTTGATAAGCTCTAAGCTTAAGACGTGAGGTTAAAATACTGCATGAGTATCGACACTGCTATTTTCAATCCTGATTAGGAAATGGGATATTCCAAGAATTTTGAGTTGCTTGATGTGAATAAAAAAAAGGAAAAAATAGGTGAATTTGGGGCTTTTGTTTTGGGTATTTTTTCGCAAAGAAGAATTTCTGAATGGTTTTAGATTCTGTGGGCATTGACACAGCGGCTGGCCAGTGCAAACACACTTAGGTGACATTGCAGCTCCTGATGAGATCACAAATGGGTTCAAAATTGCCTGGAGAGTCTTAGAAAGGCTTAAGAATTTATTTTGTGATATTCTAAAAAAGCTAAAACTTAACCAGAATTACTTTTTTTTCCTGGCGTTGTAGATCTGTAAGTTGAGGTGGTGTGAAAATACTGTTCTTCACATCTCTCTGGTTTTAGTATTGTGACCCTGGAAGCATACCTGGCATTTGGCTCCTGAGGTGGTCGTATGATCATTGAGAAATGTGGCAATGAAGCAACTGTAGGCTCAGCAGAGGACATGGGCCTCAGCACCTTTTCTTTTTTACTTTTATTGAGATGCTCATAGTCAGCAGTTTACTGCTGATCAAGGCCATCATTTCAGCTAATGGAAGGAGCCATCTACATGCAGAACACTGATTTTCTCAGATATGCCTTTTGTCCTAGTCTGCTTTCCTTACAGCACTAAGAAGGTTTTCTTGTTGATGCGTGTGCACTGAAAGTGGCCCCTATGTGCTCATGTCTCCCTTTTCTACACTTGTGATACAATAGCAGTTTGTTTGTGAAACTAAACAACTCTTTTTTATGGGTCAGGCTAAGTACTTTGGGATAAAGGTATGGGTTATACATATACACAGCCCATACTTTAAATGTGTTTTCTGGTCTGGATTTCTGTTTATGTGATGTAGAGAATACACCAGGGAATTCGTGACAGTCATGAGTTTTATTTCTTTTCTTTCAAACAAAAAACTAAATCTGGTGAAAATTTTCTAATCTGGTGCTTGTTACCGTGGCAACCTAAAACATGGCTTTGTGTGCGTTTGTACTATAAGCTGACTTGAGATGCTAACGTTGGGGAAAGTATGTTAAATTACTTTGCTTCCATCCTCCCTGCAGTTTCTCTTCCAGCCTAACACTTACTTAATATCTGATTGTACCTCTGAGAAACAGGAGTGTTGCATGTGTCCTTGAGCTCCAGTTTTTTGAATCCTCAGTGAATGGGGTCCATCAGTTACCCATTACGAGTCATTGTAACAATTACATGAAATGTCGCCTGAAATGCCTCGTGTGTTACACAGATAGTCAAATCAGGTGATATAATGATCTCTCTGAGCCTTAAATCCATGGACTGCAGTCTTAGTTGGCAAGTCAACACTTTGGCGTTTTTACTTACTCAATTCAGTAATATTGAAAGTCTGATATGTCATGTTTTGATACACTGGACTTTCACTGGTCTCAAAGACAAAATGTCACACATAGTTTTGGGGGGATTTTTTTTTTTTCATTGTAATGTGGGATCTGTCATGGCTATGCCAAAAATCTGTTGATGCAATTTCTGTTGCCAGTGCTTTGAATCAGGGAGGGGGAAAAACTCAAAATAAAAACATATGTCATAGAATTTAGGATTTAGATCTAAATGCCAGCTTCTCATGATGCCCATAGGCATTATCTGTCTGTAGAAAAAAGTCTACATTGACCACCTCCAGTTACTGTGACGTGCATATTTTTCAAATCAAGATATGGTATTAGCAGATAAAGGGTTGTTCTCTACTTTTCATGTCCACTTCAGAGCCATAGAAAGAGACTTGGCAAAAGAGTCCCCTGTAAAGACTGGAGGGCGATGAGTATGTTCTTTCTGTTCATAATAAATGCATCATACTGTTTTTCTAGCTACTTTCAGCTCTTCAAAAACAACCAAAACTGATAGCAATTAATTATCTTGAGCTGCACTAAAGTTAATTCTACTAATAATTACTGCAGATAATTTTCTTCTAATCTGGTATCTGGAAACTGTTTTCTGGTTTATACTGTTGCTTTGAATAGAAATTGGCTTCAGCAGAAAGAGAGAAGAGTAGTGTGTTGGGTCCAAGTGTGTAGTGGCTTAAGTAAAGCCTACAAAGGTCTGAAGTAATTGCCAGGTTGTTAAACTGGAAAATTCCCATTGAATGTCAAAAAAAATACAGGTAAGTAGTACTCTGCAGCTCCTGAGAATATACACAATTCTGAACTATTTATCTTTTCTACTAGTGGTAGGGTTGGTGGTATAACTTTTTCCTCTTTCTGATTTACTTCTGTCCATTCTATTCAACATCATAATCAGGAATAGTTAGTTACCATTCAGGACTGACTCCAAAAGAATCTGGAGAAAGTCAGCTATCCATTTAGATTTGATCCGTATTTCCATATGGTAGAGAGCCCAGATGATGTACTTACTAGTATACTTGGCAGTTTTTCCCCAGTGTTGGGGATGCCTTAAAAATATATATGAACATTATCTAAACTAAATAAAGCTTTGAATCTTGAAAAGCAGCTGCTGGGAGTCAGGCCCTAATTCAAAGGAAATTCAAAGTGTGGTAGTAATATTCAGAGTTATAAGGACTTGTGTGCCAGCAATGTTTTATGTCCTGAAACTGCTTTTGATTTGGTATTACAGGTAGGCAAGCTCTTTCAGTGTGTGAGCACTCTTGTGTATGCGAACTTTAGTTTCTGCACCTTCCTTCACTCTGTTCCCAGTTGATTCCTTTGAAACCTTGGGAAATTTGTATCTCATTGCCAGCTGTGTTCTTAAAATGCAGGTCTCCTTTCTCCATTCTTGCTTAAGTGCCCTAGTTGGGCTGCAAACTACAGATCTTACATTTGGTACTTCTTACTCATTTATCTCCAAATATCCCACAACTTTTTTTTTCCTGGAATCAAGCAACGGATTTAATATTTGTCATGTATTAAATGGCTTAACGTTTAGACATTAATTAGGAGTACTATTATAGTTTCACTTTTAGACTTCAGCTTTAAAAGCCCTACTCTTCCTTTGCAAGATACTATTCTTGCGAAGGACTGTGCTATTACAGATATATTTAATGAGCACACCAAATACTGTGAACAGAAACACTATTGAATATAGGCTTCTTTTTTTAATATGGTACAGTGGTATATCTTCTTTCTTGCAACATTTTAATTTAAATAATACTTCATTACAGTCTGAAATAAATATTGTGGATGACTGCTACTTTCATTTCTATTTCAGTATTCCTAATTATCACAAAAACAGTAACAAATTACATTGAGTTTTGTAGTCTGTATTTTATTGACTACTTTACCAGTACTGCCATGGTCAGACTTTGAACTTCTTCCCAGTTTTTCTTCTCATCGGTTTCTTTACAGTTCAAGTACCTTTTCATTTTTCTAAAACCGGAACAAGTGTGATGTGTTTATACAAAGGTAGGGACTTAGATTTTTGGATGCCACTACTGTCCCCTGTTGTCTTTGTGTCAGTTGGAGGGATTTTGCTTTCTTAATTGTTTTTATTTACTTAATTTTTTAACTGCTTATACCAAAAGACCGATGCTCTGAAAGTAAGTGGTGAACTTCTGGAAATTTTCCTACAGATGCTCAGATGTTATTAATGATCAAGTATAAATTGTGTAGGTTTTCTCATGCATTTTAGTTGATCTTGTTCAGAAATGTGCTTAGATTTACACCTTTGTCTTCATTATTGGGGCCAGAATGTTTGCAGTCACTATTTCTTTTAAAAACAGTCTCTTCACCCTGTTCACCTCACTAGAATAATTTATATCTGGATACAGTATTGGACTAAGGTTGAACTTCTTTTCCTGAACAGACATGAGACGTCTTGTTAGTTTTATTTACTGGTAGTGTCTGAATTTTTTAGCTGAAAAAATTATTCAGGAGAACATGTAAAATGTAAAGAGGAAATAACTCTATGCAGAGGCCCAAGAAAGAAGAAAGAGATGACTAAAACTGAAGGGGGGAGGATTGCACAATTAACATGTGGTTAGCTTGTACTTTTAAGTAAGTAGAAATAACAATGTCATGAAAATGAGTAATCCCTTTACAGGCTGTCCAAAAGATGTTGACAATATACGGAGATAACGGAAGAGTGGGAAGGATCAAATAGAAAGAATAACCTGGAAGAAAATATGATGAGCTTTCTGGGACATGTAAAGATAGATTTTTAAATCTGGTAAATATAATTGGGAAGTATGAAAACGTAGATAAAACAGAAGTTCTAACTTGTGGGGAGTTGGGGGGAAAAGGTATATAAAGAGATCTGGCAGATATCATCAAAAGGAAAAAGACAAGCAGAAGGAAAATTTTATTAAAAACTTGATTGAGGTTTTACTGCTTAATAATAGAAGGAGAGACATACAGAAGGGTGACTCGCTTCATGGATATACAAATCCAAGAAAATAAACTTTCAAATTATTAAACAATACAGATAAGCAGACAAAAAAGTTGGAAACGAGAAGGGAGATGAACAATCTGCAGATGCTACATTAAAAGTGAGGAGAAAAACCCTGGAAGGAAATTTTCCATAAGGTACAGACTTCTAATGAACTTAAGTCTTACAGCTGATCTGAGGATTATCTGGGGCTTTTCCATAGTTAAAGTGTGCACGCTGTTACATTCCTCCGTGGATTTTCCAGTTTCTAATGAGGTTTGGATCTGGGCTGCATTCTTTTAGAGAGTGGGTCCATTACTGGGATTACAGTCCTTTGCACACTTGTTCATTTTCATGAAACTTGGAAGTTTAATGTATTCGAGGCACATCTCCTCTGCCAAACTACTGGGGGATAGAGTCAGACAGATGAAGTCTCTTAGCGCATCAAGTCTCTTTTCTGCTGGGGGGAGAGAGAGAGAGAGGGAGACAACTAATTTGCCTTAGATCCTTATCACAGAACCTTTTTTAAGTGTTCATAGACTGGCATTTCAAAGTAACTGTTGGTTGATGTAAATTGTGAAATGAAGCCGTGAGAATGTTGGCTCATACACCCCAAGCCACAGGTACACAGTCCAAGTATATCTTCTAAGTTGGAAAGTAGAAAAATGCATGAAACTATTTAGGAGCTGTGATAAGTTGTGTTTTGGTTGAGAAAATCAAAATCTGTGACTGTGTTACAAAATCACCAGGTTCTTAGACATCTAGGTTAAATGATTATTTACTTAAGTGCTACAGAGAACTGACTCTAGATAATATACTTAACAAGTTGTAAAATTTCCAGCAGAGATTTTGCATGGGAAAGTTAAGATGAAACATGCAGAAATTTTCTACTCTTATAACATGGGGTCATGCACCCATAATAAAGAAAAAATACGATGCGGGGGAGGAAGAGAGAAATGGAGGTGTAGATATTTCATTGTACTAGAGCAAATGTACACAATAATGTAATTAATATCATGGAAGGACATAAAATATATCTTGTAAGTGAATAAAAGAACAGAATGGTGGAAGATCCACACCAAGAAATACCTTAATTGTTGTCAAAACAGATGTATATTTATGGTAAATACATTGGTAGTCAGGTAATTCTTGGATAGAATAAAAGGTAGGCAATTAAAACAAGTAGAACAGGAAGTACCTTACAAAGCCAAACTAGAAGGCAGTGTGAATAACTGCTCACATAAATCTCCGGGAGCAAAAACTGGGATAGTGTACTTAGAGCTAGTGCAAGATTGCATTCTTAATTCAATGGTCTAGACAGCTGGAGGCCATTCTAGACTTCAGCCAATTAAACAAATTAAGTATGAGGCATAGGATGCAAAGATTAAAGTTAATTATGAGAAGAAATGGATGAAGCAGATTGTATAGACAGAATTTCTTCATTGCGTCTCATCCATTGAGCCTCATAGTGTGGTTGTTACTTCCAGCAAGCTATTCTGTGGTTATTTTGCTTAAATGGCACATTTAGTTTGATCTGCCATCTGAAAGATAACAGGCTGCCCTTCTCAAGTGTCTGGAAAGCAGCTGCTACGCTGAAGGTGTGAAGCAGATGCATGAATATTATTTAGCAGTGTGCAGAGTAGAATCCAACCTTGCACAGCTACTTTGTGTATTATTCTACGAAAACACAGGTTTGTTTTCCTTCAGAGGAACTCTCTTTGAGAAAATCTGCAAGGTATCTTTTCAGCAGTTTTGCTAATTACATAGGTGAGGCAGAAGCTGAGAGAGCAAATTAACTTCTACATCTAACCAGCAAAAGAATACTGAGATGAGACTGATTTAAGAAGAAGTAGGGATTACAAAATAATATCCTAAAGCAATCCCTCTAAATATTCTAGAACCTTACATACTAGTTTTCTGGATCAGATGTGGCAGTGTCTTAAGATCTGCTCCTATCATACAGTACTTTGTATATAGAGTTTTGTATAGGGTATCTTCATTTTTTCCCATCATTATTTGCCACACCAATGACTTGTAAGTCTGAACAGGCTATTTTAATTGAAAGTTTAATTTAAAATACAATGTGGGATTATCATTTAAATGAAATAAAACAATTGGGGATTAATGTTAGATGAAAGGGATTTTAAAGGGAACGAATCTAACTGGCTGTAATTCAAACATTTTAAAAAGAAAAAAGTTAATTAGGGACAACCAGCACCAATTTGTGAGAAGGTCAGCCTGCTTAGGACGTTGAGATGGCAAACAAAGAAAATTGAGTGGATGTTTATTTTGACTTCCAAAAAGAATGTTAGAAATTAATCACATCCAATACCGTTGGCTAAGGTAAGAAATCTTGTTGCCAATGTAATATGGTTTGTTAAATAGAAAACCGGCTTATACCGTTAAGCAAACCATAGCAATAGAATATAACAATTATTTTAATAGTCAGAAATTACTAGTGCTTACTGTAGGGAACAATTGTGGGTCATCTAACTTATAAACATACAAAAGTTTCCATTATTGCATCACTGTGGTTATGAATTCAGGAAATGAAAACGATATGATTTATAAAGTAAAGTTACTTGGCTGTGCTGTACTTCATGTGTTTGTTATAGCATTTGAACAGACTTTTAATACTGTTGATTCAGTGGACAAATCTGATTTCAAATGTTCCTTTCCTGCAAAACATTCCCCCAGGGAAGTTTGAAGAAGTTCTTTTCTCTTGGGGAACTCTCCTGGCATCAAAATCCAACAGGAATAGAGAGCTACAGGCTTGTTGCTGTCATAATCCTATCAACATAAGCTTTTTTCTTTTAAGATGGTCTGAGCAGTTTGTCACTGTATTTTGGAGGACTGGTTGATGCACAGAAGTAAGTTGGCTGGCAGAAGCTCAGTCAAAAGAAAAGAAAGAAAATACTGGTACTAGTTTAAGCAAAACTACCAGAAAATTTGGTGAGGTATTCATGAGCTACGAATCCTGCTAGATTCCTAGTTGTTGGCAATGATCAAGTACATCAATGGCCAAAAAACATTTTTCCATCTGTGTTTTTGTAGGAGACTGAGAGTAGAGCACTGTTTAGTGCAGACTTCTTTTGTCTGCTTGTGATTAGATATTTGCAACATGCATTGTATTGAACTGTATTTTAACCTGCCTTCATAACCGAAAGCTGGTAGGGAACATGGTAGCCTGCTTATTAAAGTTCCTTCATCTCCAACAACCCTTTTCATTTAATATAACAGGTGAGGTTTTTTTGTCATTGCATGACTCTGGAAACTGGGGTGTGGGGGGGGGGGAAAATCAACAAATAACCTGAGACTCATGATAAAATCGTAAGGTAATAATGCTGTTGGTGTTCTTGGAGTGGTATTTAAAATATTGACTTTGGCCTATGGAACACCTGAAGGCTTGGAACTTGTCTAGGCAGTTTATTCTAGCAGTGAGCAATGGGGGAGCTCGAACAAAAGATCTCCATTTAAAGGAGAGGAGCGACTGGCAATGTTCCATCAATATTGCACTTCAGGCTCCTCGTTGCCCCTGTTTTTATTTTACTGAGTTTATCGCTGGAATTAGAAGAGCTTGTAGAGATTTTGTGGACCTCAGGGGTTTTTTCCTAGAACCACACTGAGAGTTGTATGCCGTTAATGCTGAATCTGCCTTCATACTGGATCTGCAGAAAATTTCTAGAGATTGAAAACTTTTTATACATATTTCCTCATATTCATGGTTTGTCATATATTTATTTTGCAAATAAATATCTTAGCTTTAGTCTAGGTAGCTGTAAAAGCAGTTTTTATTTAATGCATTGTTGTGAACTGCAGAGAGAGCACTGTGGTTGAATGGAACCTCAGCTCAGGAGGTTCATGCTTATTACTAAAATGTACAATTAGTTTTGAAATACACACCTGACAAGAAGTGTTTGAACACTCAAATGTCACTCAACTTCAAACCAAAAATAACATGTATTACCTGATACAACTTTTGGAAAATATGAAAAATCTAACAGTTTAAAAATGTAATCTTTTGTGAGCTGAGGCACACATTATAAAGAAATAATTACTTGTAGCTGTAAATAGTTCCAGCTTATGAGGATAGTTGACATTGCGCTTCCCTTACAGGAGCTCTGGCATTGAAAGAGGTGTGTAACATGGATAAGTCCTTTCAAAATCCATAATAAGTGTCCTCCAAGTCCTGTATCCACACACCTGGGTATGTTCTGCAAGTCTTCTGAGATCTGGAAAGTCCTTTCACCCTTGTAGCTGAGAGTCACACTGCAGGCCCCCAAAAAGTTGTGTGCTAGAGAAAAGCATGCCTGTGTGCCAGCTTCAATAGCCTCGGTCACAGCATGTCAGCAACTGTACTCCAAATTTGCTAATAACAGAAAGAATTGTAGATGTAGCAAACAAGAAACAGTTCAACTGTATTATGTCAAGTGATCTAGATATCCAGGCTAGTGTAGAGAAATTGCAGCTTCATTAAACATTCATTATGTAAAGGCTTATGGCATAAAGCAGAAGAGCTATAAGGTGTGGTTAAGTTACACTTAAAGGGTACAGGCTTGTTTGTGGTGGTATTTAATCTGCTGACTGCTCGTAGTCAAATAAAATTTTGCTTATTGCTTCTACTCTTGGCAACAAATTAAATATTGAAATCAACAACTTGTTACTACTTATATCTCTCATGAGCAGCTATCTAAGTGACAAGCAGACATTGCTTCTGGGTGAGAGTGGGAGGACGGAAAATAGCTCACTGTTGCAGTATGTGGAAAAGGAATCCAAAAGAGATTTGAAGGTCTACTATATGCCAGCAACACTTTTTTTTTTTTTTCCTTTTAACAGAGAGGTTAGTTAGAAAATGAAGAATACCACTTAAGCATATTATTTCACTTGATGTGTAATCATGGTGAGATGAAACATGGCACAGACAAAGTGAGATGAGGTTTGTAAATTTGGCATTTCTATCTTCTCTCTGATGCTTCAGCTTTGCCTTAAGACAGCAGACTTCCTTGGGCAATGATGACAGCAAGACTTACTTTGAAACCAAAGACTGTAACTGCCATTCCTAATTCAGCTAAAGAAAGCATTGTCTTCATAGGTCCAAATACTTTCTAGTGGGTTTTGTCCCCATTTCTAACAGATCTTGAGCCAGCTTTTGAGAGTCAAGTGTTAAAGAGTATCTGATTTGAGATACAGAAAAATCCCTTGCTATTAGTTTAGATAAGAAGTTATGTCTCTTCTTAATCACATAAAACATTTACAAATGACTGTACTGTCATCTATAAGTAAATACATGGAAGATTTTGAATAGAAGGCGATCTTCAATGTGATGGTGAGGGAGTTAATTACAGAAATAATTTCCCATACTCCAGGAAGTGCTTGGGAAAAAAAACCGTTTCAGTGGAATTCAGACTTGCTGTATGTCACCTCATTCATGGTCATAGTCCATGCCCACTTAGCCTTCAGCAAACACAAAGTAATTTGAATGAGCTTAGTTCTCAGAGGATGTAAATTATCTTGAATTTGTCTTGGGCCAGGGTGAATGCACAAATTGTTGGCATGATGCTCTGATATATAGCATCTCTTTGTTCTGCAGTGACTTGTTGCTGTGTTGACGGTTCTGCAATTTTTAAAACTAGACCAGATATCTTGCTTAAAGTTTGGTTCTAGTTCAAACAAGAATAGCTGAGATTTGTACAGAAATTCTGTGGATTGTCTGTAAGACCAGAAATTGTCATAACTGAAGTAACTGTCAGTCTGTCAAATCAGTGATTGACATAACTGTCCTTTCTAGCTCAGTTACTTTTCTGGCAGAAAGGATTTTAAGGCCAAGTCTAGTTAACATTCTAAGTTGAAGTTTTTAACATGATTTTAGTGTCGACTATGCAAGACTTAGATTTACTCCACATATGTTTACATTATAAAACCTCTTTCTCTGAGTATTAATTAGTAAATATGACCCTTCTCAAAGTAGAACTAGATACTAGAAAAAGCAACCAATTCACTTGTAAGAAATTGATTTCTGCATGATTACATGTCCCAGTGTTTTTAACCCTGAAGCAATACAAATTTTTAAATTGAAATTGAAGCAGTAAATTTTTCCTTTAAAAGATGTGCACTGTACTGTGTGCATCATTACTGAAACCGTTTTACTTTGAAGCACAGAAGGAACACTTAATTTTTATTTACTATTATGAAGGAAACCCTTTGTTTACAGGAAAAAAAAGCTGACAAATACAGAAATATGACTGTGATTTGGGCAAAGTTCCAGAGATGGGAGAGAGTGATGCTTTTATCTTCAGAGGGTCTTTGACTGCTGCATTTATTCCATTAATAGCTCCACTATGGCTAATGTCATACTTCGTGCATTTGCCTCTGTGTCTGGCCTTTGTATAAACTGCAGGGGAAGGTATTTTGATGTTTAATTCTGCGGGGAAATATGGTGGAATAATATGCTGTCTCTTATTTCCCTGGCTTGCACGGAACACCCTGGTAAAGTTCAGGTTTTGACAAATGTGTTTTTTCAAACTTTTATTCTTCCCAATTTGAATATTAAACCCATTGCATTAAGAATATTATTGAACAAAAGTCACCGCAAGTTACAGATACTTATGAATAGTTTCAACTATTCAAAAGTCTGCAGTGAAATTATTTGACCAGACAAACTTGAACAGTGCTGGCCAGTCTGAAGGAAAGGTCTGGTCCTACCCATATATAGAAGGAACTGAGGAATGAAAGCATCTAACTGTGAGCTTCAGGAAAGCCTATGTGCTTTGTGATCAAACCCACCAGCTACATATGCACTCATTCTATTGTCATTCAGTATTTATTATTAGGTATAAGCTTGTCTGTTGAACACAGAGATGTAATTAGCAAATGCACTATAGTTCCTATTCAGCTGTTACCTGTCTTAATTTCTGCCAGATAAGACGAGTGGAGAATGTCTATGTATATATATATATATGTGGGTCTAATGCTGAATAAAATCATAATGACTTGTAAATTAATTTTAAAAAACAGGTGAAGAAAAAAATCTGTCAGCTAAAATTACTTTACATTATATACTTTAGTTGAAGTGAAAGGATTCCATCTACACACACTAATTTATGTGTACTGGAGGAGGATAAATCACAGGACCTGGAACTTACATGTCATTGGCCATGCCAGGATTTTGGAATGCTCTGCAGATGTTAATGTGAAAATATAGCCTACCTAACCTTGCCTTCCAAAAACAAAGATAAATGAGATCACTGTGTAACTCAATGAACTTCAGTCTGATCTCATTGCATTGATTCTTAGCCATATGCTCCATGGTGATACAAAGGCTTTAGAAAGAACATTGCTGAAACATGCCACTGTCTCCTTGCAGTACATGAAAAGCTTGAGATTATACATTTAGGTTTTTATTATACCATACCATTTTTGGCAAAGGTGTGTTCTTCACAAGTTCTAATAACAAGTTTGTTTATAAGGCTTTGAGTTTTCAAACAGTTTGATGAACGTAGGTAATTCCTACTTCTGAAAGGTAGGTCAAACTAAGTGTTATCTACATGTTACACACAAGGAAATACAGTTTCTAGTTACCTTTGCTGGGAATAGGGCAACCAAGCAAAATTAACTCATCCAAAACACTTCACAGCGGCACAGCAAGGGTTAGATCTACAGAACAAATAATCGGTCTTTTAAAATATGGACTACTCACTGATTGCATATCCTGACGGGTGCTCCTGAAAAATCAAGGTCATCATTCCCAATGATTCCTAACTCAGCTTTTTAATTCAAAAATGTATTTTGTAGTGTAATAGGATCTTGTTTTGTGCATGTATCTCTTCATGGTTTGATTTGGAAAAGTCATTCTGGAGGGAAAAAATGCTTGAAATTCACAAAATCTGTGATGTGAAGCTGTGCTGAAAAAGCCATATGGAAATTATGGGAACAGGTTAAAAAGCATGGAAATATATGAGGGAAAAGATATGGATTTTTAACACCATTTTAAGACTGTATGGTAAGAACAGGAGTTTTGCTCAACCACTTATGTCCACTGGAGCTAATATTTTGGTCAGTGTGTATTTTGTTCTGAGTTAAATCATCCCAATATAGAAACAGTTTTGTGCAATAGAAAGGACATACGTTCCTGGTTGCCCTTACTTTTGGAATGTTAATGGGACTTTTTGTTTCCTTCTGTCAGTGCGTAAGATTAATGTACAAAAAATTCAGTAATATCAGAGATCCATCGATCCATCGGTACTTGCTCCCATGCCACCCTCACTATCCGTGAACATCTCTATCAGCCACAGATTTTCAGTCTTCTTAAGTTTTTGTGCTCATACACCAACCAAAACTAGAAAAAAATTAGAACCCAGGGGACATATGGCCAAGGAACATGGTGAGCAATCCGGTGCTTCAGTCTTGCAATGATACCTCATGCAAAGCGAGCCTTTTAGCCCATACTTACTCCTTACTGAGATCCTAAGTAAAATCACGTGGCTTTTTTTTCTTTTTTTAATACCTTAATGTTTATAATCTGCTTGATTCCCAAGCTTGTTGTTGCTGAAAACAAAGTAAGATTTAGTCTGGATTCTTACATAGTGCTTTACCTAAATTCAGTTTATGTCTGTTATCCATCATGTGAAAATAATCTTCCCATAACTGACCCAGGGCTGACTGCTAAGAAACCCAATAGCAGTCTGTAAATTTAAAACATTGTGTTTTACTTTCCTTTTTTAATATACCCAAAGCAAGAGGAAAAACAACCAGGAAGTTTGGGAGGTCTGAACTCTGCTGGCTGCCAAGGGTGTGTTGTG